>NC_139627.1:8921025-8941025 GCF_964638095.1 Poromitra crassiceps
TTGTGTTTCCCCAAGATGTGACAATGGTGCCACCTCATTGTTTTTTTGTCCATGACTTGTATTGTCTGATTATATAGAGATAGGATGGATTTTATAGTTGTTTGTGAGGCTTGTGACCAGGTGGTGATGCAGTAATGTGAAAATATCATAGCATGCATGTAAAGCTGGGCTGTACGGAGTGTCAGACACTTTCTAATTAGTTTGAAGCTAATTCGCTTATAATCTTATAATCTTAGGTGGGAGTCTAAAATTATTCCCAGGTATTTGACATTATCAACCTCATGGATATCTTAATTTTTTATTTTTTTACCAGAAATCTTTCATTTTGGTTTCATTTACGTTTTGAAAAGCAGATCCAAACAGTTTTTTTAACATTCAATGTTAAGTGAGACGTTTCAAGCCATTGTGATGTGCCATATGCTGAAGAGCAAAGGTCTCTATCCAAGAGACTTTTTATCTTTTCAATGAGATGACAATTTGCAGTCTTGGTACTTTGATCTGAAGCCAAATTGCTGTTGATGCAGCAGCTGATTTGTCTCTAAATGTATTAAGAGTCGCTCTACTACAATTTTTCCCAGTATCTTGGATACAACTGGGAGGATGGCAATGGGTCTGTAATTACATGTCAAGTGTTGCTCACCAGATTAAAAAATTGGGCTGATAACAGCTGTTTTCCAGGTCCTAGGGAAAGTTCTAGTTTTGATTGACAGGTTCACAAGGTGTGTTATTGGCTGCAGTAGTTGGGTTCTATATTTCTTTATCAAAGCAGTATCAAGATTATGGGTGTCTTTGGCCTTTGAGTTGCTCAAATGACTCATAATCTTGCTAACTTTTTCATAGTCAACCTCTTGGATGTTAAATAGATGTTGACTGTTCTGGTTCACCGTGTTGGCTGTCAGCCCTACTGGTTTAAAATGCTGTGCCAGTTCCTGGACTGATTCTACAAAAAAGAAAATTGAATTAATTTGCCATTGTAGCACCATCAGATACAAGTTCATCTGGTGGACAAAGATGGTTAATTTTGGAGCCTTTATTGAGATAGGGGTGAATTTATTTCTTGTTATTGTGTTGTTGGCTTTGAGTGTTCAGGTGGCTGTGCTGTAAATCCTGTTGAGACGCATGCAAGTGTTGTCTTAGTTATTATTCTGACCTTAATTGTTCATATGTGCGCTGCTGTGTGTGTGTGTGTGTGTGTGTGTGTGTGTGTGTGTGTGTGTATGTGTGTGTGTGTGTGTGTGTGTGTGTGTGTGTGTGTGTGTATTATGTGCCAAGGCCCCGTATCATGTTCTATTTGCTTACACACAGCATGTTGGAAAAGAGGATTGTACTACGTACTAGCCTAGTCAAATATAAAACATACACAGTCCGTGACACTATTTTATCTCTGTGTGTTTTATGTTTGACTAGGCTAATTATATGATCATCTTTTCCAACGTGCTACTGTGTGTAAGTGTAACTGAAAATGCAAAAGGAATACTAAGCCGACTGATAAGATATTCACACAAGAGTTTCACTGAGCAAATAGTCTTTCACTGTGCAAGAGATGTGTGGCGTTTGGAGAAAATGAGCTTATATTAATTTCAGAAAATGTGTGTAAGAAATTGTGAAAAACCATCTCACATTGTGGCGTCCTCAGGTTGGGAACAGCAAGCTACAACCCAACAGAGGAGCAGAATCAAATTCAGTCAAATCATCAATATTATTTATTTTACATTATGCTGAACCCTTCTGCTTCTGTTATCAAAATTGCACTTGAAGTGAACAAACTTTGATGATTCCCGCACCATGAGACAAACAGATGAATGGATCTGTAACGTGTTGAATTCAGCCACAGAAAACAAAGTGAAGTCCACATTTGTCAACAAGTCCCAATAAATATGGGGATAAGAAAATGCTGTAAAATAATGATATCACAAATTCCATAATATCAGCACCTTGGCCATAGGAGTCGTAAACTCATAGCTTCTTATAAAAGAAAACATGTTCCAAGAGAGATTTTTCTTCATGCTTGAGACCAGCAGAGGTATGAAACTGTACATTCACCTGCATCTCAACAGGATTTAGAGCACAGCCACCTGAACACAACGCCAACAGCACAATAACAAGAAATCAATTCACCTCTATCTTAATACAGGCTCCAAAATGAACTTTTTTGTCAACCAATTAAAGGGTCAATGTTCAAATTCTACTAGCCACTCAATAGATTACCATTGTTTTTTGTTTTTTGCTGGTGAGTGAAGCAAATCTACCAGCCACTTGTATATTTTACCAGCATTTTGGAGCCTGTCTCAATAACACAAGATTTACAGCACAGGTACACTCAATAAATTAACACCAAAAGCAAAATAAACCTTTAATTGTCCATAAACGTATGAAACATTTTGTCAAAAATAAAGTGTTGGGGCCCTAAAGGATGATTTCGTCCCAGGCCCGGGCAAGATACGGGGTAGCCCTGCAAAGGGGCTCTGGGTTATGGGGTCCCTGAGCTCTTGGGCTCCTGGGCCTGGGCCCGTTCTGTAATACATCCTGTTTATAGTAATACAATAATGTAATAGCCCACACAAGCGTGCGTGCGTGTGTGCGTGCAACACATTTTATTTTATGACGAGCAAATAATGTATAACACCCACTTGTAATTCCTGAAACATTGTAGCCTAACTATCCACACACACAAAAATAAAGGTGCCATTTTTTTCATTGGACTGATGGAATGGAGGAACTATTTCTGGCTCCACAAAGAACCTTTCAGACCAAGGACCATTTCGTGCTCTCCTTTGCTTAGATAGCTGCATTGTGTTCCAGTTTGCACCTTTATTTTTGTGGGTAGTATTGATATTTACAGGACAGCCCATATTTCTAATCAATAGAATGATTATAGATGTTTGCCCATAATATGTGCATATTTGCTATGTGCAGTCAGTGTGGGAATAATATTTGTGCCGTGAAAGTAAGCAATTACAGCAGATTTCCAGCAAAAGTTGTATCATTGTATCTTTCTATTCTCGCCCCAATGTGCTAAAATGATGTCCTCAGACGCAGCTGGTGGTGTAATCTCTACGATGGGATAACGTTCTCATGAAAATGTACAAGGCTCTATTGTTTGGAGATGTTCTGTGGAAGATACCTGAATGTTGAGAGGAGAGGGGAGAGGAGAGGAGAGGAGGGGAGAGGGGGAGAGGGGAGAGGGGAGAAGAGGAGGGGAGAGGAGAGGGGAGAAGAGGAGAGGAGGGGAGAGGGGGAGAGGACGAGGGGAGAGGAGAGGAGGGGAGAGGGGGAGAGGAGAGGAGAGGAGAGGAGAGAGGGGGAGAAGAGGAGATGAGAGGAGAGGGGGAGAGGGGAGAGGAGAGGAGGAGAGGAGGGGAGAGGGAGAGGGGAGAGGAGAGGAGGAGGAGAGGAGAGGAGAGGAGAGGAGAGGAGAGGAGAGGAGAGGGGGAGAGGACGAGGGGAGAGGAGGGGAGAGGGGGAGAGGAGAGGAGAGGAGAGAGGGGGAGAAGAGGAGATGAGAGGAGAGGGGGAGAGGGGAGAGGAGAGGAGAGGAGAGGAGAGGAGAGGAGAGGAGAGGAGAGGAGAGGAGAGGAGGAGAGCGCCCTGGGCACAGACACCCAGGCCAGCCACCCCAACCTTTATGCAAATAACCACTATAGATGACAAGGAAAAGAATAACATTTCGAATTTTGGATTGTTTACACTGGCTTCAAGGTGGTTGGAATTATTTTTCGGGATGGTTCCGGGGCGGCGAGGTGAGCCTTGAGGTGTGGCAGCTCAGCTGTTCCAAACACTTCTGATAACAGCTCTATATAAGGAGTGTGATTTTCCGGTGACCTTCCAACATCATTTTGGGGAAAAATGGGGAGTCCTGATTGGTCAGGAGCCTCTGACCACACGGACGTCCCTCTGGGTCCCGTGATTTCTTAGAAATCATCTGGGTCTGGTGCGTTCATTTAATCCAGGTCGACTTCCCTGAAGAAGCAGCAGCGAGAGGAGTGGTCAAGAAGACAAGACAAACTGCGATGTCCAAGGTAATTAATGAATAAGGTAAGCCTGGTGATCGTGTGAACTCACATTCTGTGAGTGCAGCATCATGTACGTACAGAATGATGTGATCACTGATCACTATGGTTTCCCAGGCTACTGTATGTGACAGATTTGCAAACTTGGAAGAAAATGACTCGAAACTCGACTCGGACTTGTGACAAGATCAGCCGAGTGCACCAGCTGGGCGTAGGCCTATAGGTTGCTACGTCCGATGTAGAACTCAAAGTTACGACTAACTTAATTTTATGACTAGTGCACCATGTAGTCTGACAGCTGTCTCATCTTGATCTGCGCTGTCGGGACTGACAGCTCTGTGCCGTCAGTGCCGTTCAGTCCTGTGATGCGGGGGAATCTTCTCCAAAAATATCGATCGATATCTGCTGTAAATAGACGTTTTGGGAGCAGGACCTCCGCTCGTCGGCGGGTTTTTAAAAGCTGTTGCGTCGGAAAAGATCTTTCCATTTCCTGACTTCGTCAACTGCCCGCAGTGCACAGTCTGCCATCGCATTCAGTACTGATTGCACTTGTGATCAAATTCCATGCATCTTGTTTCTGTGTGTTTGTGTTGGCGCTGTTAAATTGAGCTGTGAGAACGTTTCTATGCTTTGAATACAACTGTATAAGTTTGAGCTGAGTTGGAGCTGACTGTCAGCTGTCTCGGCACACCCAGCGCACACGTGATTAATAACCTTATAGGCTTTTTATATTTTACTGGAGGACGTGCCTTGTCATTTTTGCTAACCTGTGACTCGACTCGACTTGTGAGGGACTTGAATTGACAATCTTTGACTCGACTTGACTTGACATAACCTATGACTCGACAGGCACAGCTGCACAGAGCGGGTGTGTGTGTGTGTGTGTGTGTGTGTGTGTGTGTGTGTGTGTGTGTGTGTGTGTGTGTGTGTGTGTGTGAGACTCTCAGGTGGGCTTTCAATATTATGTGAAATGTTTCTCTATCAAGGGAAATGGCAATAACAGCTAGTAATGAAAGCAGAAAATAAACACTGTAAAGGGAATAACATAACACATTTTTTAGAGTTGAATGTCATTTTTTTTTTTATATCATAGCCAACCCCCCCCCCCCCCACCCCATTTCACTGAACAGTGGCATCAGTCATTCCTTTCATAGGCACTGACTGTCCTGTGTAGGTCTGAAACACTGTAGGTCTGAAACACTGTGTAGGTCTGAAACACTGTGTAGGTCTGAAACACTGTGTCAGACGGTCGCAGTGGGAGGTGCTTCATGAATTTCCTGTAAACTCTGTTTGAGATGATTGAAGCCCTTGACCCAGTGTTTTTACTGAATGTCCCTCCAGCCATCTGAGCCTTCATCCATCTTCAGTACTCTCAGTGTATTTATAGATAGCTCCTCCTCTGAAGAAGCACTTATTGTTGCACTTCCTTGTTCCACAGTGCGAACATGTCTTTTCTTTTTGTATTGTGATAACTCATCATTAATTATGTGTATGCTATTATCTTATTGAATATGAAATGCAAATGAATGGAACTTAAATTTTTCCACAGCACTATGGATTTGACTTTCCACCTGGGTTTCTGATCTTTCCCTCAGACCTCCCCTGGGCGATGGAGCTCCAGGTGTTCCCCCTCACAGGAACACAAAAGTGGAACCAAAGCCTCACGCTCTGCGAAGAAAGAGAAGACGCTGATGTCCTCGCCTGTTTCAAAATCTGCCAGGTAGGACTGTCTGTTGTACTGCTGAACTGTACTAATTGTGAGAATGAACTGCACATGCTATTTGACCAAAGTCTGATGGATATTTTCCATCCTGTGACTGTCCCATCCAGGTCTTCAAAAGGCAGCCATCACAGTAAGAAGAAAGGGCCTCATACCCCCAGTTCCCCTCCCCCAGTCCCCCTGGACATTCCTGTGATGGGGAAGAAGTCTGTGACCAAGGAGGGAAAGGAGCGGGGACGAGATGCAGAAAAACACAAAGAGAGAAAGGAAAAACGCAGGTAGTGAGTCGACCTCACCTGGAAATAATTCTTAGTTTTCCGATACACAACATAAAACTGTCTAAAGAAAATAGTTTTACATAAAAAAATAATACATTTTACATACATTTTACATGCACATAATACCCCTATTACAGAGAATAATGTGCTATTGACACCATCCTTTTTTCAATGGTGGCTGAAAGCACAAAACACTGGAATGAACTCATGCAATATGTGGCACTTTAGTGTTGCTTTGTAGTCAGTTATGCAAGAAAATTGTCCATTGTTGTCATAGCCAAGTAAAGCAATTATCATTCACAACTTGTGATGCTCATTCTTTTGAACGCAATCTACCTCTGTCTGCAGGGACCGATCAGAGAGTTCCCCCAAGGCCAAGCGGTCGGTGACATTGGGGGAGCACTCTGGTAGTGTGACTGACCTGTCCCCCCCGGCCAGGAAGAAGTCCTTCCCCCCTAACACCTCTGCACTGCCCCCCCCTCCACGCAGGTCAGCACAGTCTTAAACCATTTTCTTTCTTTCTTTCTTTCTTTCTTTCTTTCTTTCTTTCTTTCTTTCTTTCTTTCTTTCTTTCTTTCTTTCTTTCTTTCAAATGCTTTGAGAATAATGATTAGCAGCAATGAAAAACAGTTTTGCAGTCATTCATTTCGTTTAGACAGTTATGAGTTGATTTGTGTGGACCATGATTTCGCATGAATGAAGAAGAAGAAGAAGAAGAAGAAGAAGAAGGATGTTAGTTCAAGAAGGGACTAGGTGTAGCCTGAAAATGTGTTTTTAGGTGTGTTTGCTCGTCGTAACAAGCTGTCTTCCCCCGCAGCAGACCATGGCAGACACTACTGATTACTGAGCAAACTCAAGTTTACTTCAGGAAAGTGAAAGACAGGCACAGATTAAGTTGTGGAGTACATGCGCCGTCTAGTGGAGAACTGCTTTACTGCATAATGGGGCAGGACTGTAGGCTACGACGATGCACGTGTTTATGCAGCCGGACGCACGGCAGCCCTAACACCGTCGCCTTCCCGGTTGTCCAAAAGTAGGGCAGAGTTGTTTTTGTATGCATTCAAGACTAAGAACTAAAACATTGTCGTAGACAGTGACGTTTCACCAGCCGCAACTAGAGCTAAAATTAATATCTAAAAAAATAAATTTGCAAATGTTTACAAACACATCAACACATTATTATTATTGTTGTTGTTGTTGTTGTTGTTGTTGTTGTTGTTGTTGTCGTTGTGGGTGTTCCTCATCTTATAGACTGTCTCTGTTTGATCATGTCAGAGCTGATTGGCAGGAAGAGCAATGTCTGACAGAGAAGAGGAACACTGTCAAAATGAATCCTTCGGAAGAGGTGAGGGGAAAAAATATCACTGATGTTGCAACACACACAAACACACACACACACACACACACACACACACACACACACACACACACACACACACACACACACACACACACACACACACTATCTCTTTATCCTGATTCTTTCTTCCTTTTTGGAAACAGAGAGACACCAGCGGACCCAGACGTCACCGCTGTGATCAGTGTGACAAAACATTCACAAGACTTCACCTGTTAAAGCGACATCAGAGAGTTCACTCAGGAGAGAAGCCTTACTCCTGTCAGGAGTGTGGGAGCTGTTTCAGTCAGATAGGTACCCTAAGAAGACACCAACACATTCACACTGGAGTTAAACCCCACAGCTGTGACCAATGTGGGAGCTGTTTCAGTCAGTTAGGTACCCTAAAAATACACCAACACATTCACACTGGAGTTAAACCCCACAGCTGTGACCAATGTGGAAGCAGCTTCAGTCAGTTAGGTCACCTAAAAACACACCAACGTATTCACACTGGAGTTAAACCCCACAGCTGTGACCAATGTGGGAGCAGGTTCAGTGAGTTAGGTAGCCTAAAAACACATCAACGCATACACACTGGAGCTAAACCCTACAGCTGTGACCAATGTGGGAGCAGGTTCAATCAGTTAGGTCACCTAAAAACACACCAACACATTCACACTGGAATTAAACCCTACAGCTGTGACCAATGTGGGAGCAGGTTCAATCAGTTAGGTACCCTAAAAACACACCAACACATTCACACTGGTGTTAAACCCTACAGCTGTGACCAATGTGGGAGCAGGTTCAATCGGTTAGCTGGTCTAACAAGTCATCAACGCATTCACACTGGAGCTAAACCCTACAGCTGTGACCAATGTGGGCGCAGGTTCAATCAGTTAGGTAACCTAAAAACACACCAACACATTCACACTGGAGCTAAACCCCACAGCTGTGACCAATGTGGGCGCAGGTTCAATCAGTTAGGTACCCTAAAAACACACCAACACATTCACACTGGAGCTAAACCCTACTACTGTGTCCTCTGTAAGAAACACTTCAGACACTTATCTACTGTGAAGAAACATCGCTGCATCTAACCACCTACTGAAAAGTGCCCCCATGCACTGTCTGCCACTCAGGCAGCGTAGTGTATCAGCGTAAGAACTCTGGTGGGTCTGGTGTTGAGACTATACGTTCAGACACCCAACAGAGTGTAGAATCAGTTTTCAGTTTTGTTTCTGTATGTCCGTTTTTCTCCTGTAACTTGTTCTGAAGTTGCTCTTTTGAAGATATTCATAAAATCCTGCAGTTGCAGTAGAAAATAGTAATAGGATACAGCAAAGAAACACATGATATAGACGGTTTTCACCAGAGCGCAACCCCACAGCACTTCCTTTTTCTCAGCATTCGGCAAACTGCAGAAATATTCACTCGACATCGTTACTTTTGTTTTCGCTGCTCAGCTGTATAGACGGTTTTCACAGAATGGTCAGTCCTGCACTTGAATGTTTTTTTTTCTTTTATGTCCATAGCAAACACTGCAACAGGAAGTGAGCGGGGGTTCAATTTAGAATGTTTTTGTTGTCAAGTTAAAACCGTCTATAGATAAGAACATTTATCATTTCACTGTTTATCCTACTGGCTTTTACTTGTATGTTAGCTATTGTTACTTTTTGTGTGAATTATATTAGAGTATAAAATATGTTAAGAAAACCAGTGAGTACTGAAGAAGATAAAACCAATAATTAAAAGAACTGAACATTTTGAAAATGATACCGCAAATGTCAAATAGAGACATGATGATGTGAACTGTGACCTCTGACCCCTGCAGCTCGCACCCAGAAATGTGCTGTACTTTTTCTCTCTGTCCAACCAAACAAAATAAAAGTTCAGTCACAGCAACATCTGACTGTGCAGAATTGTTTATTTCTCAGCCATAAAACTTTACATTGGATCCCTAGAAACAGCAAGGACATTAAAGAGGGCGGCTTTAGCTCAGGAGGTAGAGCGGGTCGGCCAATGACGCAAGGGTTGGCGGTTATGTGTGGCTGCCACGCCTTCGAACCACCGGTACGAATGGTGTGAACGAATAATGATTCTGTGAAGCGCTTTGAGCACTTGGAAAGGCGCTATATAAATCCAATCATTATTATTATTATTATTATTATTAAAGTAAATAATATAGTTTGGAGCTTGTGAAACTGTGATGTCAAGGACGTTTGTAATATGATGGAGCGAATAGCCTATCATTATAACTTTTTCTGACCCATCATATGAATTGTCATTATTTTGTATGAGATATTGATTTGAGGTAATATTGGTTCCCTGTCCATTGTATCAGGTTTACAGGTTATTAATGAGTTTAAGGGAAAGTTCCCATCTTCGTGGATTTGACATAAGTAAGCGGTCAAAACATGAAGTGGACATTTTCATGGGATCTCCTCCATTAACTCCCTAAACTCATTTTAAGTGGATTTATCATGAATTAAGGGGTGAATTATTGTAAATGTAAGAGTATTTCAAGGCTACATGTGTATTCAGCAACTCACCAGCAGATGGAGACACAGACTTGATGATCTCCACACAGTAACTTGCTGTTTTTGGAGGTTGTTGAACATCATTATTTTTGACAGTGTATGTTTAACAAAGATGGCTAAACCTGTAAACATCTTGTAGTAAATTCACATATCATATATTCTGCCAATTCAAATCAAAATTGGAGAAAGACAGTTAAGCAATAGACGGAACAGCCTACACAGGCCTTATCAGGTAGGTCTATAGCTACATGAGCTCTGAGTTGATAGACCAGCTTGTATATAATTTAGCCTATTGATAGGCCTATTTCAGGTGTCCAAATTACCAGGCGACACTGCTAACATTTGATTGCCATTGACATAATAGTCCAAATAGTAACTAACATCTTATTATTTTCTCTTAGCCTATATTTTGGAATAGATTTTTCAGTTGTTTGGCATTTCCTTGATTTTCTTTACAGCCTACTGCATCCATCCTATCAATGAGTGAATCTATACTGAGTCTAATTCACATGTGTTGGCATTAGTTGTTCATACATGTTTGAACTTGTTTCTCTACTGTCCTCTCTCCCTCATATTTGTTACTTACAAAGCTAATCCTCTTTTCTAAACCATTCAGACTGTGAAATGCTCTCAGCATATGTCCTCTAATCAGTAGTTCCCAACCTTTTTTGTCTCAGTACCCATTGAGCTGTTTTGACAGGCGAATATAGTATATACTATATATATATATATATATATATATATATATATATATATATATATATATATATATATATATATATATAGTAATATAGTACCCCCTCACTCATGCCTGTTGATGATGCTCCTAAATTTGTTCTATAACTTTTAGTGTAATATGCAGACGTAGGCTACAAGTAAATCCATACAAAATATTTTGGTAACACTTTACAATAACGTACACAAATACTGTAGTAGTTACTAGTAAACTAATCATTAACTAATAGTTAGTTAATGAGTAGATAAGGAATAATTTGTCATTAGTCAATCACTAGTTAATCATAGTTAATGAGAAGGTAGTCATTAGTTAATGATTAGTATCTAAGTTCCTGAGTAGAGTAGTTAATCAATACTTAATGATTACTAAATGTCAGCTCGTGAATATAGTAGTTAATCATTAGTTACTGATTAGTCGGTCAGTTCCATGAGTAGAGTAGTTAATCGTTCGTTAATAAATAATAAATGTCAGTGTGTGAATATATTAGTTAATCATTAGTTAATCAAGGTCACATTGTGAGTATAGTAGTTAATCATTAGTTCATGATTAGTTGTTAGTTCCTTAGTAGATTAATTACTCATTAGTTAATGGTTAGTCAATGGTCAGTTTGTGAGTATATAGCCTAGTTAATTGTTAGTTACTCATTACTTAATTATTACCTGTCCATTAGTTACTCTTTTTGTGTACCCTATTGTAAAGTGGTGCATCATACTCAGTAGTTTATGAATACTGAATCATTACTTAATTATTATCTGTCCATTAGTTACTCTTTTTGTGTACCCTATTGTAAAGTGGTACATCATACTCAGTAGTTTATGAATACTGAATCATTACTTAATTATTATCTGTCTATTAGTCTTTTTGTGTACCCTATTGTAAAATTGTAAATGGTTTTATCTCGACTTGACTACTGCAATGTTCTTCTAGCCGGTCTCCCCTCCTCTGCAATAGACCCTTCTCACGGGGGCCATTTTGTGCCGAAAAGGCAGGTTAAACACAGGTGCAAGCAAAACACTAATGAGGGTTTCCAACTTCCATGATTGGAATTTGGAAACCCTCATTAGTGTTCTGCTTGCACCTGTGTTTGCCCTGCCTTTTCGGCACAAAATGGCCCCCGTGAGAAGGGTCTATCCAACCCCTTCAACTCATCCAGAATTCTGCTGCCCGCCTTGTTTTCAACCAACCCAAATTCTCTCACGTCACCCCTCTCCTCCATGACCTCCACTGGCTCCCCATCCTGTCACGCATCAAATTCAAAACCCTTGTCCTCACATACAGAGCTGTCCACTCAACTGCCCCCCAATACCTTCAAACCTTGGTCACGTTCCAACCCTCCCACCGCTCCCTCCGCCCCTCCACTAGCGCAAGCCGTCTCGCCCCCCCCTTGCTTCGCGGGCTCAAGGGCCGCTCTCAATCTCGCCTCTTTTCCTGTCTCGCCCCCAAATGGTGGAACGAGCTCCCCCCCTTGGTCAGGACATCCGAATCTCTCCCCATCTTCCGCAATCGGCTAAAAACCCATCTTTTTTCTCTCCATTTCACCTCCCCCTAACCTTCCCTCTCCATCACCCTTAACATGCTGCCCACTGACCTTCAACTGTCTGTTTGTTTGTTTGTTGGCTTTTATTGTATTTATCTTTTTCCTTATCTCTGCTTTCCACTATGTATGTTACATGATCTTATGGTTGTTATTTTTTGTATGTACGTCGCTTTGGAGAAAGGCGTCTGCCAAATGAAATAAAGTAAAGTAAAAGTAAAGTAAAGTGGAGCATGATCCTTTGTAGTTCATGAGTACTGAATCATTACCCTTCCACATCGAGTACTACCCAGGGCCATAGCCAGGGTTCCGAAATAGGGGAGGTCCAGCAAGGGGAGGCGCGGGCGCCGCCGAAAAAAAATTGAGTTTTTTTTTCCCCTTTTTAAGCCATATTTAGAGTAATATATCATTTTAAATCAACATTAGGATTATCCTGTTGTGATGTCATTATTCAGTATATTCTCTTTCATGTCACCACCTGCTCAGCTCTCCTGTCAACATAATTGTAACTAACAAACACAAACTGTTTTAGCCAAATTCATATCAAAATGACACCTACAAACACAGGTACACAACCCAAGCCGTACACAACACACAAAGTCATCATCGATAATAAAAAAAACATACAGAGGGACATTTATTTATTCCTGATAGGAACGATTGAAAAATAAAATAAAATATATTATGTTGTTTTTAACTTTAAGGTTGGGGGTAATGGAATGCATGCATTTAAAATACACGATAATATGAGTAGGCTAACTATTACAGTTACAGTAGTCTATAATAATATATAGGCGCGCTGCGCTGCGCGGCGCATGGTGTGTCCCATAGGTGTGTCCCCAGCAGTGGCGGCTGGTGAGATGAATTTGGGCGTTTTTTTTTTCTCTCTTTTGCCCAAAACGCCCAAATCTCATTTTAAATTAGCATTAGGATTAGACTGTTGTGATGTCATTATTCAGTTTTAACCATCAATAATTGTTCCTTTTCTCATTATTTCATTTCTCAGAGTAAATACTGTATATTTATTTCGAGATTTTTGTCAATTATTTGTGCTGTTATGGTTATAATTAGCCTAGTTACTCACTTCTACACTATCTTAGATTGTGTTACTTATGGATGGCATGGAATTATAGTGAAAATAGATTATCCCCCCTTTTTGCTGGGGACCCCACTTTGAAAACCACTGGCTTAGGCTAGAACTGTTGTGAGAAGGTTTCAGGATTTATCTCTATGCATTAGGCTGTGATTACTATTTATATAAATCTATTTATTCACATAGATTCATGATATATTTAAGCAATATAGCATGAGAGCTAGTGTGTTGTGGCAAATATATCGGCCTGCGGCCTCGTGGGATAACAACTGATCAGCGGGATATATGCCACAACACACGCTGCTCGAGTGCTATATTGCTTATATAAAACGGTTTCCAAGTATGATAATATAAATATAATAATAATACTATAAGTCCGACTGGCATGGTATTCTGATAGAGTCAGTTGAAACACTACTGTAAGGCGGGACCTCTAGCAAGAAGATAGACATGCGGGTGATTTGATTGGATCGTTCTGGAGACTGAAGTTGACATTGGCCAATCCTGGCGCTTGCTGAGAAGCTGAGAGCTTTATGGAAAGCCCGACAGGCAGCTTGAGCGCAGCGCTGCATTCTCAGCGCTTGCTGAGAAGCTGAGTGCTTTCTGCAAAGCCCGACACCAACTAACGTTACGGGGTTAAATGCGGGGTTAACAGCCTTTTTTTTGCAAAGAAGACATTAGCCCGCATCTATTCTTGTACAAAACATAATTTTCTGCGAAGTATTAGTAAAGTTATAAGCGAAGATCGATTCACAAGGATCTGACAGCTGTCTCCGCCATTTGTTTTTTTTTAGGTAACCAAAGGCTTTTAGTAAGAGAGTTGCCATGGCAACCAATAAATTGGAGTGGGTTATTGGATTTATACAATGGCTGTGAACCAATCAGATTGCTTGATTTGAGAGAGCCGTTTTATAATATGGTATACAGCCTACCTGTGACATTAATGTTTTGATTAATCTGCGCCAGTACTGAAAATGTAGTCTATTACTGCATGACTGATCCTATGATGTCATTGTAATCACACTCAAGACAGGTGTTGTCCATTCAATCAGTCTTTCCACAGCCTGCACTGAATTTACACAGCAGGGTGTGTTTGATCTTCCAGAACATTTTGTTTGCATCAGGGTTTGCGTGACGTCACAGATGAGACACTTATTGAACAAATGTGTACATTACTGCCACCAACTGGTTGGAGTGTGGATCAGACTGTCTAGTTAGTATATTTGCAAAAGGAAAAGAAAAATAATAATCAAAATACAATCTCATAATCCTGTCAATCAAATTAAGTTCTATACTCAAATAGCAATCGATATCTACTGAGTTCTTTTGTAGAATATCTATCAGCCCAAAGTTCAGAATCAGCAGAATCAGAATCAGAATCTTTATTGGCCAAGTATGTAGATGTAGACATACAAGGAATTTGACTCCGGTGTACGTTGCTCTCAATATACTTCTTTAACATGGGAGCTGCTGGCACACAAAATAACACACATCAGCAATGTCATGAAATGAAAGAGTGAGTTCACATGCTTGGCTGAAGTTTTATTAAAAGGCACATAGAAAATCACAGCAATCAGCCACCAGTGTAAAGAACTCAGTCATAAGCGTAAAGAGATGGCCAGAAGTTAACAAAATCACTGTAGATGTGGAGATAGATTTTAATTTAATGTCGTGATTCCCAGTTTGACAGCAGAGTGAACAGCAGGTGGCGCTGTGAGTCTCCAGCATTCTAACCATCATCACCATTCTGCAATGAAATAATCAGATTCAGTCCATCCAGTATCTGGCACATTTTGGATATACATGCAGTTGAAGACAGTAAGTGGAAGTGGGGGACTAAGTGTTCATTAACTAATGTTAACTATGACAACATTAATTAAACACAAAAAACAACATCAACAAAACAGTATATTAAATGCACATCAAGAACTGCTTTTTATGAATGCTATTATAATTGTTTTGTTGATAATATTAACCAGTGCGTTTAACATGAATTAAGCATGAAGTCAGTTCTTAAGAAATATGATTTTACAGTGTCCAGCCTCCTCAGCTGCGTTGGTTTGAATCCACTGATTTGTGGAGTTCATTGAAATGAAAAGTATTCATTGATAAAGAAAAATATATACTCACTGCCTTTTGCCCACCACTTTGCAACCTCTGTATTCTTCAATTCATCCCTGAAAAATAAATATTTTAGGCTTTATTTACATACAGAAATAGAGCCTATATGAGAGTAGATTCATAAAACAAGATTTGTCTTTCCATTTAGGTATAAATAAATGTAGCGCTTCGTTTTGTTAAAGTGATTATATGAATACATTCATGCAACCTGGCAGTTCTGTTGTAGTGAAGGTAACTTACTTAAACAAGAATTTGCACACATAACTGATCTTGTACTTTGTAAACTCTATTTCTTTTCGCAGTTGTCCCAGAGTGTCATGTCCACAAGTGTCTTCCATGCTTAAGGGAAATATACATTTAATAATAAGATTAACTAGTGTACTGTAAAACCAATCACAATAACACAATAGAGAAACACAGTTACATTTTAGTCAAAGGGAAGTTCAGGAACTGCAAAAGTATCAACTTTGTTACCAAGATGACAAAGCTTTCCAACAATAATAAACCATAAAGTTTTGAAGAGAATGCAAATAGCATAATATATACGTGATGACATTTATGTTTCTAATACTCTGAGGATTCAAAATCACACACAAGCACAATGACTCTAAATATTGACTCTATTCATTGTCATGCCAACACTTTAATGTACTTACAGGCCATTGGGGTTGATCATTAACAAACGCAACTCAGTCAGTTCCCCTACCCTGAAGTAGGGCACTTCATATTCCATAAAATAACTTGGAGGAAATAAAAAGGAAACAAAATGTAATTGACTTGTATTCAATTTGGAGTACTGTTGTTTATATCTTCTTGCACACACACACACACACACACACACACACACACACACACACAAGCACACACACACACACACGCACGCACACTCACACACACACACACACACACACACACACACACACGCACACACACACACACACGCACCCACACACACACGCACATACACATCATTTGCATTTGTGTGTGTGTGTGCGTGTGTGCGCGCATGCGTGCGTGCGTGCGTGTGTGTGTGTGTGTGTCTGTGTGTGTGTGTGTGTGTCTGTGTGTCTGTGTGTTTACCTCTCGTCCATGTATCCCATATCTTTTCTTCCATTCAATACCACAGTGACGATCCCTGATGCTGCCTTTGCGAGCTGGAGTGGAAACAAAACACAAAGATTTATGATTTCATGTCCCTGTCAGCCAAACAGGATTGTAATACATTTAGGGAGTGGTAATTCTCTGACTCCAGCCAAAATTAAAGAGTAACTACAGTACACCCCATCTAAATCTGTGGTGAAGTCTGACACCTAATGGTGAAAAGTAGGGTACTGCGCTGACCTTCTGCTATTGGCTGGTCTCTGTGCCCTGTGATGTCACCCTCTATAGAGTACAACAGGTGTGGCACAAAGACCAGCAACAACAAACATTCAAGAAAATCTTTCCGTTCTTTCACTCATATTGTTAGCTAGCTGCTAATTAGTTGAGAAATATTCACACACACTCACCGCAGTTGAGACAGCAGCCCAGTACATATTAGCTGGGTTGTAAGAGCACGATCCACAGTCTGCAATTTCACAACCATGACTAAAGACTTCTACAGGAAAGAGACGAGAGGAAAGCAACACATCACAGTCATACATGATTCTAATCACAGTGATAGAATCAATCCCATTGGGGCAGCCTCAATGTTATACTGTAGCTTACACTGAAATTAATTTTAATATTACCTTTGGTGATTTCATTTACACACCATGAAAAGCTTCCTAGGATACCATATATGGTCTGCCAAACATGGACAAAGGTGGGCAGCAAGTCAGCTGGCAGCAAGCCTCTAACTCCACTGAACAGCAGGAGCTAAGAGAGCACAAGGAAGACAGCATTACAAGCTATTGTGTTATACACTCACTGAACACATGCACACTGGTGTGACATCTATTGTGTTATACACTCACTGAACACATGCACACTGTTGTGACATCTATTGTGTTATACACTCACTGAACACATGCACACTGGTGTGATGTCTATTGTGTTATACACTCACTGAACACATGCACACTGTTGTGACATCTATTGTGTTATACACTCACTGAACACATGCACACTGGTGTGACATCTATTGTGTTATACACTCACTGAACACATGCACACTGGTGTGATATCTATTGTGTTATACACTCACTGAACACATGTACACTGGTGTGATGTCTATTGTGTTATACACTCACTGAACACATGTACACTGGTGTGATGTCTATTGTGTTATACACTCACTGAACACATGTACACTGGTGTGACATCTATTGTGTTATACACTCACTGAACACATGCACACTAGTGTGACATCTATTGTGTTATACACTCACTGAACACATGCACACTGGTGTGATGTCTATTGTGTTATACACTCACTGAACACATGCACACTAGTGTGACATCTATTGAGTTATACACTCACTGAACACATGCACACTGGTGTGACATCTATTGTGTTATACACTCACTGAACACATGCACACTGGTGTGACATCTATTGTGTTATACACTCACTGAACACATGCACACTAGTGTGACATCTATTGTGTTATACACTCACTGAACACATGCACACTGGTGTGATGTCTATTGTGTTATACACTCACTGAACACATGCACACTAGTGTGACATCTATTGTGTTATACACTCACTGAACACATGCACACTAGTGTGACATCTATTGTGTTATACACTCACTGAACACATGCACACTGGTGTGATGTCTATTGTGTTATACACTCACTGAACACATGCACACTGTTGTGACATCTATTGTGTTATACACTCACTGAACACATGCACACTAGTGTGACATCTATTGTGTTATACACTCACTAAACACATGCACACTGGTGTGACATCTATTGTGTTATACACTCACTGAACACATGCACACTGGTGTGACATCTATTGTGTTATACACTCACTGAACACATGCACACTGGTGTGACATCTATTGTGTTATACACTCACTGAACACATGCACACTGGTGTGATGTCTATTGTGTTATACACTCACTGAACACATGCACACTGGTGTGACATCTATTGTGTTATACACTCACTGAACACATGCACACTGGTGTGACATCTATTGTGTTATACACTCACTGAACACATGCACACTGGTGTGGTGTCTATTGTGTTATACACTCACTGAACACATGCACACTGGTGTGACATCTATTGTGTTATACACTCACTGAACACATGCACACTGGTGTGACATCTATTGTGTTATATACTCACTGAACACATGCACACTGTTGTGACATCTATTGTGTTATACACTCACTGAACACATGCACACTGTTGTGATGTCTATTGTGTTATACACTCACTGAACACATGCACACTGGTGTGACATCTATTGTGTTATACACTCACTGAACACATGCACACTGGTGTGACATCTATTGTGTTATACACTCACTGAACACATGCACACTGGTGTGGTGTCTATTGTGTTATACACTCACTGAACACATGCACACTGGTGTGACATCTATTGTGTTATACACTCACTGAACACATGCACACTGGTGTGACATCTATTGTGTTATATACTCACTGAACACATGCACACTGTTGTGATGTCTATTGTGTTATACACTCACTGAACACATGCACACTGGTGTGGTGTCTATTGTGTTATACACTCACTGAACACATGCACACTGGTGTGGTGTCTATTGTGTTATATACTCACTGAACACATGCACACTGGTGTGACGTCTATTGTGTTATACACTCACTGAACACATGCACACTGGTGTGACATCTATTGTGTTATACACTCACTGAACACATGCACACTGGTGTGGTGTCTATTGTGTTATACACTCACTGAACACATGCACACTGGTGTGACGTCTATTGTGTTATACACTCACTGAACACATGCACACTGGTGTGACATCTATTGTGTTATACACTCACTGAACACATGCACACTGGTGTGGTGTCTATTGTGTTATATACTCACTGAACACATGCACACTGGTGTGACGTCTATTGTGTTATACACTCACTGAACACATGCACACTGGTGTGGTGTCTATTGTGTTATACACTCACTGAACACATGCACACTGGTGTGATGTCTATTGTGTTATACACTCACTGAACACATGCACACTGGTGTGACATCTATTGTGTTATACACTCACTGAACACATGCACACTGTTGTGACATCTATTGTGTTATACACTCACTGAACACATACACACTGGTGTGATGTCTATTGTGTTATACACTCACTGAACACATGCACACTGGTGTGACATCTATTGTGTTATACACTCACTGAACACATGCACACTGGTGTGGTGTCTATTGTGTTATATACTCACTGAACACATGCACACTGGTGTGACGTCTATTGTGTTATACACTCACTGAACACATGCACACTGGTGTGACATCTATTGTGTTATACACTCACTGAACACATGCACACTGGTGTGACATCTATTGTGTTATACACTCACTGAACACATGCACACTGTTGTGATGTATATTGTGTTATACACTCACTGAACACATGCACACTGGTGTGACATCTATTGTGTTATACACTCACTGAACACAT
>NC_139627.1:8946025-8986025 GCF_964638095.1 Poromitra crassiceps
TTTGAACCCAGGACCTCCAGCTTTGGTGTCTGCTACTTTACCCCTACACCATCCTTCCACAGCAATGACAAGGCACGGATATAACCTTATTATGGCATAAACTTGTTTTTATTCAAACGTGGGTGTCAAGCCTTTGTGGATCGGGCATTACTGTGTGACATCTAAACCAACTATGTATTATGCTACAGCAGATGCAGAACCCCAAAACACATTAACCCCACCCAAAATGCTACATTCCAACTTCCAGTAGTAGTAGTAGTAGTAGTAGTAGTAGTAGTAATAGTAGCAGAAGTAGTAATAGTAGTAGTAGTAGTGTTGGTAGTAGTGGGAGTGGTAGCAGTAGTAGCAGCAGTAGTTGTAATTGACCGGTTAATGAGTTGTGGGCAATTTAGTGTTCGCGTGTGTTTCATTAAAAGTTTCGAGATTTAGCATTTCAAAACGGTTTCACGTATCCAAAATCCTTTACTAACCTTAGGTCGGTGTAGTCCATAGATGGCCCAGAAAAAGTTTTGTGTGATTTGGCCAAACGGTCTAGGAGGAGCTCGCAAAAGTAGGTTTTTGATCAAATTCAAAATGGCGGGAAATCTACCATGCAGAAATGGGCGTGGCCTAGTGGGTTAGATACATGATGCTCCAGGGAAACCAGTAGATGTGGAATTTTGATTCTACAGCTCGCAGTTCAGAAGTTATGGACCGACAAACGTGAAATTGGCTGTTATAGCGCCACCATCTGGTGGATTGGTGTAATTTTTTTACTCTGAGTAGTGGGTGATGTCGTGAACCTGTGTGGAAAGTTTGGGTGATGGGGGGTGTATGGTTTCTGAGATCCACACACTTTTAGGGCAGGAAAAGAACAAAAGTAAATACACAAAAGTTTAAACATTTATCATTTCAAGACGGTTTCACGTATCCAAAATCCTTTAATAACTTTGAGTCAGGTAAGTCCAGAGATGCCACAGAAAAAGTTTAGGCTCATTCAGGCAAATGGCCTGGGAGGAGATAGCAAAAGTAGGTTTTTGATAAAATTCAAAATGGCGGAAAATCTAGGCACACGCAAATGGGCGTGGCCTATATGGATAGATGCGTATTGATCCAGGGAATACAGCCGAAGTGGAATTTTGATTCTACGCCTCACAGTTCAGAAGATATGGACCATAACGCGAAATGGTCTGTTATAGCGCCACCATCTGGCCGATATGGGTAATTTTTTGTTTCTGAGTAGTGAGGCACATTTACAATCTATGTGCCCAGTCTGGCTACGCTGAGCATTACAGTTTCTGCTGTACATACAGTTTTACCGGAGAAGAAGAAAAAAATAATAATAATCGGAACAGATACAATAGGGATCCACGCACTTCGTGCTTGGACCCCTAAAAACATGTTTTTGGTATTGTTACTCAATGAATTGACCAAAAATGGTCAATTATTAATTCAGATAAAGATTAGTGAAGTGTTAATTAACAATTGATGAGGGTTTTAATTGTTCCTGAATTCGTATCTAACCAGACCAGTTGAAAACCCAGTGACAGCACTGGAACAACAGAAATCATGTGTCACCAGTTTCCATGAATGGGAGGGAGTTACAGAACATGTTAGTTTTATAAGAGGGAGTAATCAGTATGAATGTGTGGTCTGAACAACCTTGAGCTGAACAAGCTCAAAACGGTAGAGATGATAGTGGACTTGAGAAGGAGCCCCCCAGCACTGCCCCTCCTCACCCTATCCAACAGCACTGTGTCTATGCCGTAGAATTGACCATTTATTAATGATGGTGGTTATTATAAAGTGTTACTAATTTAAGATTTATCCAATTGAATTAAAACTTAATTTTGCTTTGCTTTGAGTATGATAATGATAAAAAACAAAATGATGCTGAATTAGAGGAAACTCACCTGTCTCTGTGCTGTGTTGTCTGCTTGGTAGAGTTCTGATGAGAGAGGAGTGTCGACTCAGCAGGTGAGGATCTGGTATGATGCAGCGTCTGTGTGAGTCTCAGTAGAAATGGACTCGCTTTTATCCACATCTGACTGACACAGACTGTTCTTCCACTGTACATTAGATTAGATATTTTGCATCCTCCAAGTCCTTACTCTACAGTAGCTTCAATGAGAAGTTCGAGGCCGTTATTTCAGATTAGAGTTTTTGCATCCTTCTTATCTAGCTTCAATGTAAGGCTCAGTGTGTATCTACGAGCAATAGATCATCTATGAATATCTTATGAGTCGGGTTATTCCTTTTGCATTTTCAGTTACACTTACACACATTCATATATTACGGACCGGGCCTCGGGGCCAAAGAGCTCAGGAAGCCCATAACCCAGTTGTAGAGCCTCTTCACAGGACCACCACATATCTTGCCCAGGCCTGGGACCAAATCATCCCTTAAGGCAGCATGTCCAAAGTCCGGCCCGGGGGCAATTGCGGCCCGTGGGACCAATAAGCGGCATACGGCTGGTCTCTCAAAAAAAAAATATATATATATATATATATATATATGTGGTCTTCCCCACAGTATTGGTTATTTAAACAAGTTCACTTTGCGTTTTTTCCGCTCACCAAACGATGATATCATACAGTTTGTAGCACCTGCCCACAGGTGACTCCTACACCAAAACACAACCCAAAAGGACATACCCAAAAAGAAGCAAAATCAAATATAAAAAACCACAAGAGTAAAGCTATACATACAAATGTATTGACAAGAAAGTCACTACAGAAAGTCACTAAAATACACCCCAGAGAACATACCCGAAAATAAACATAATCAAATATAAACCACATGAACAAAGCTATACCTACAGATATTCAAGGATGTACATAAAATACAGTACGCACAATGTACACACGATGTACACACAATGCAGACATAATACACAGAGTAACACCAGAGGTCTATAAGGGTAATATGTGTGAGAAAACAGTTGTTTGTCTTTTAACCATGACTTAATACCGCTGTTAAAAACATTAAAATCGTGTTGTGTTTTCAGCTCAGTAGGTAGACTGTTCCATAGTTTTGCTCCTGATTGTCCAAACGAGGTTTTACACATCGGGACACAACAGTCTCCGTTTGTAGAAGCCTGTGTGTTAATTCTACTGGTCTGCTGGTGTCTTACAACGTAATCATTAAAAGAGGAAGGAGCGTGGCCATGCAGGCATTTAAAGATAAGCTTTAGGTTTGAATAGCTGATGAAACTTTCAAAGCTGAGTATTTTGGCTTTTATAGTTGTTTGTGACTGTGAGCAGGGGCGCCGCCAGGGATTTTGGGCCCCATGACAGGACATAGCATGGGCCCCACAAAAATTTGGGCTGTTTGAAGCTGATTTAGAGGATAATATCGCATTTTAAATTATATTAGGATAACACTGTAGTGTTGTCATTATTCAGTCTTAACCATCAATATTTGCTCCTTTTCTCACCCACCTTCATCTCACCACCATCCCTGTTGAATCATCATACTCTCTCTCTGCTCTGAATACACCAGAGGGAACAAAGAAATACTATCAACTAATGACTAGAAAGAATATTGATACACATGTGGAGTCCAACAGGAGTGTTTAGCATGAGACTGTTGTGATATCATTATTCAGTCTTAATATCATTATGTTCTCCTTTTCTCATTGGCTGTCATTTGTGGGCTGCTTTTCCTTTCATATAATGGTCATTATGTGGACAAATAAATTGTGTTGATCCTTCTTATTTTTTTATTACTATTATTATTATTATTATTAGTATTACAAATAAATCCCCACAGACCCACTGCAATTGTGCCAACTACCATGTCATTCAACACAATGCTGCTCCTGTGTGTGTGTCTCACCTCCTTCATCAGTTAGGAGGACTGGTTCATTGGAAGGTGCCGGTGGGGGGCTGTGTCTGATTCTGCATCTGTTGTGTTAGGCAAGAGCCAGGCAGGGACAACTGATTTATATGAACGGCTTGCAAACAATTGTTTGCATTGATTAAATGTTCGCTAGACAGGACAGGAGGGAAATGTAAACACTCTGTGAAGTAAGCATATTTCACTAAGGTCTAACAGGGTAATTTCCAGTAGTTAAGAAAAGTTGAATAAATGGTCAGATGGCGCCAGACAGACTAGACAGTTCTCTAGGTTAACAGAGTGATTCACGTAGCGTAGGCTATCTGCCTCGCCTCACACAGAGACAGGCAGACAGCTGCACCAGTCCAGCTCACTCACCTGCCTTCCTATAAAACTGCGTGAGGCACTGTTGTGCTCTTTTTTCTCTCTGCTCTCTTTCTTGCCTATCCTTTCTCTTTTTGAAACCTGACTTTGCTTTTGGCATGTTGCTGCTTGCGTCTCCTCTCTGCTCTCTCCTCATCTGATCTCAGCGCGTACTGCGTAGTGCTGCTGCTGCCCCACGCTGCCTGGATGGGAGGCGTGCCTATTTTTCCTGTCAAGTGTCAGCCTAACCTCGCGTCACCAGGCTCTTCTCGGCGAGAAAGAGCCTGGCTCCCGCCCACAATTGATTTTGTCACCCTACTGGTTCCCGCCTAGAGCCCGCCCTAGACCGGATGGCAGCGTTTCTAGCTCGTCAACTTTCACGTTAACTTGACAATTTGACCCAAGTATCAGAATCCTCTTTCACCGTTTTGACCGGTGTGTCAGGGTCAGGCGGTGGTGGCGGAGATGCCATATTACATAAACGTTTTGTTTTATGTAACGCTAGCTTTGTTTTGATCAGACTCTAGTTTAGGTAACATCACCGCGTCAAGCTAACGGCAACAAAGACGTTGTTAGGCGCATTGCCATCCGGTGTTAATTCTGGGTCCGGGGTTTACGCCCCCATGACAAAAAGCGGGGTGGAAGGTGCCCAGACTAGTGTCAGCCAGGCAGGGAGAAACCATTTCTTGAAAATCGAAGGGGGGTGTGTGTGCAAGAGGATTTTTTCTTTTTTGCCAAAAAGAAGCAATTCGTTTTACTAGTACATTGAATAAAATAGTATATTCATTACAATAGGTTAATCATTTAATACTGCAAAAAATTGCCTAGTGTCCAAGCTTTTAGGGCCCTTGAAGCTGACAGGGCCCCTGTGGTGATGCAGTATGATAGGTGTGAAAATATCATAGCATGCATGTAAAGCTGGGCTGTATGGAGTGTCAGACACTAATTTGCTTATAAGCTTAGGTGGGAGTCTAAAATTATTCCCAGGTATTTGACATTATCAATCCATTTTTTATTTTTACCAGAAATCTTTCATTTTGGTTTCGTTTCGTTTTGAAAAGCAGATTGAAACCGTTTTTTTTAACATTCAATGTTAAGTGAGACCTTTCAAGCCATTGTGATACAGAGTTTAAGGCTTCAGTGAGCTGGACAGCGGCCTTGCAAGATGTTGTAGCAGATGTATAGATGACCGTATCACCAGCTCTCAGGTAGGTTGTTGATATATAATATATATCAACAACCATGAGAGCCGGTGATACGGTGAAGAGCAAAGGTCCTAGCACTGACCCCTGGGGTATCCCCATGCTATTGGCCCAGAGGGTGGACTTTTCCCCATTGACTCGTACACATTGGACTCTTCCCCTGAGGTATGAGTCAAACCATTGTGAGGCATGATCAGAGAATTTGAGGTTGGAGAGTTTGGCTAGGAGCACACTGTGGTTAACACTGTCAAAGGCCTTTTTTTAAGTCTAGGAAGACCGCTCCCACAGCATGGCCTCTATCCAAGAGACTTTTTATCTTTTCAATGAGATGACAATTTGCAGTCTCGGTAGAGTACTTTGCTCTGAATCCAAATTGCTGTTGATGCAGCAGCTGATTTGTCTCTAAATGTATTAAGAGTCGCTCTGCTACAATTTTTCCCAGTATCTTGGATACAACTGGGAGGATGGCAATGGGTCTGTAATTACCACAGGATTGCTCACCAGATTAAAAAATTGGGCTGATAACAGCTGTTTTCCAGGTCCTAGGGAAAGTTCTAGTTTTGATTGACAGGTTCACAAGGTGTGTTATTGGCTGCAGTAGTTGGGTTCTATATTTCTTTATCAAAGCAGTATCAAGATTATGGGTGTCTTTGTCCTTTCAGTTGCTCAAATGACTCATAATCTTGCTAACTTTTTCATAGTCAACCTCTTGGATGTTAAATAGATGTTGACTGTTCTGGTTCACCGTGTTGGCTGTCAGCCCTACTGGTTTAAAATGCTGTGCCAGTTCCTGGACTGATTCTACAAAAAAGAAAATTTAATTAATTCGCCATTGTAGCACCATCAGATACAAGTTCATCTGGTGGACAAAGATGGTTCAGGAGCCTGTATTGAGATACAGGTGAATTTATTTCTTGTTATTGTGTTGTTGGCTTTGAGTGTTCAGGTGGCTGTGCTGTAAATCCTGTTGAGACGCAGGCGAGAGTTGTCTTAGTTATTATTCTGACCTTAATTGTTCATATGTGCGCTGCTGTGTGTGTGTGTGTGTGTGTGTGTGTGTGTGTGTGTGTGTGTGTGTGTGTGTGTGTGTGTGTGTGTGTGTGTGTGTGTGTGTGTGTGTGTGTGTGTGTGTCTATTATGTGCCAATGTCCCAGGGGCGTATCATGTTCTATTTGCTTACACACAGCATGTTGGAAAAGAGGATTGTACTACTAGCCTAGTCAAATATAAAACATACACAGTCCGTGACACTATTTTATCTCTGTGTGTTTTATGTTTGACTAGGCTAATTATATGATCATCTTTTCCAACGTGCTACTGTGTGTAAGTGTAACTGAAAATGCAAAAGGAATACTAAGCCGACTGATAAGATATTCATACAAGAGTTTCACTGAGCAAATAGTCTTTCACTGTGCAAGAGATGTGTGGCGTTTGGAGAAAATGAGCTTATATTAATTTCAGAAAATGTGTGTAAGAAATTGTGAAAAACTATCTCAAATTGTGGCGTCCTCAGGTTGAGAACAGCAAGCTACAACCCAACAGAGGAGCAGAATCAAATTCAGTCAAATCATCAATATTATTTATTTTACATTATGCTGAACCCTTCTGCTTCTGTTATCAAAATTGCACTTGAAGTGAACAAACTTTGATGATTCCCGCACCATGAGACAAACAGATGAATGGGTCTGTAACGTGTTGAATTCAGCCACAGAAAACAAAGTGTAGTCCCCGTTCTGCAGTCCAAAGCCCCTCTGTGATGTCTGTCAGCTGCTCCATTCTGCAGTCCAAAGCCCCTCTGTGACGTCTGTCAGCTGCTCCATTCTGCAGTCCAAAACCCCTCTGTGACGTCTGTCAGCTGCTCCATCTCCTGCATCAGTACCTCAATGTGTCACTTCACCACTTTTGAAAAGGTTCCTCTAATAGGCCTATAAGATGCAACTGTTTGCGGGGACCAAAGCCTAAAATCAAAGCACAGAGTGCTAATGACATCTGAGGAACCATCAAAACACAATATGAAACCATAATCATTATTGGTGTTGTGATAATGGAGGCCACACTATAGACCTGCAGCATTCTGACAGAAAGCCAAGTCAAGACATTTCTCTGTGGTAACTAACTGCTCTGTCTGAGTCAACTGAACATCTGCAGAAGTCACCATCTGCAACTTGTACCTGCACCGGAGCCATTAGAGCTGAAGATTGCACTATTTAGGCCGGCCTCAAGGATCTAAAAAAATATCATCACACAGATCCACCAAGGATCCACTAGATCCACCAGGGATCCACCAGACCCACCAGGGATCCACCAGGGATCCACCAGATCCAGCAGGGATCCAGCAGATCCAGCAGATCCAGCAGATCCACCAGATCCACCAGATCCACCAAGGATACACCAGATCCACCAGATCCACCAAGGATACACCAGATCCACCAGATCCACCAGATCCACCAGACCCACCAGGGATCCACCAGATCCACCAAGGATACACCAGATCCACCAGATCCACCAGACCCACCAGGGATCCACCAGGGATCCACCAGATCCACCAGGGATCCACCAGACCCACCAGGGATCCACCAGATCCACCAGGGATCCACCAGATCCACCAGATCCACCAGGGATCCACCAGATCCACCAGGGATCCACCAGATCCACCAGGGATCCACCAGACCCACCAGATCCACCAGGGATCCACCAGACCCACCAGATCCACCAGGGATCCACCAGACCCACCAGGGATCCACCAGACCCACCAGATCCACCAGGGATCCACCAGACCCACCAGATCAACCAGGGATCCACCAGATCCACCAGGGATCCACCAGACCCACCAGATCCACCAGGGATCCACCAGACCCACCAGATCCACCAGGGATCCACCAGATCCACCAGGGATCCACCAGACCCACCAGATCCACCAGGGATCCACCAGATCCACCAGGGATCCACCAGGGATCCACCAGACCCAGCAGATCCACCAGGGATCCACCAGACCCACCAGATCCACCAGGGATCCACCAGATCCACCAGATCCACCAGACCCACCAGATCCACCAGGGATCCACCAGACCCACCAGATCCACCAGGGATCCACCAGATCCACCAGATCCACCAGACCCACCAGACCCACCAGACCCACCAGGGATCCACCAGACCCACCAGGGATCCACCAGACCCACCAGGGATACACCAGACCCACCAGGGATACACCAGACCCACCAGGGATACACCAGACCCACCAGACCCACCAGGGATACACCAGACCCACCAGGGATACACCAGACCCACCAGATCCACCAGGGATCCACCAGACCCACCAGGGATCCACCAGACCCACCAGACCCACCAGACCCACCAGGGATCCACCAGACCCACCAGACCCACCAGGGATACACCAGACCCACCAGGGATCCACCAGACCCACCAGATCCACCAGGGATCCACCAGATCCACCAGGGATCCACCAGATCCACCAGACCCACCAGACCCACCAGGGATCCACCAGACCCACCAGGGATACACCAGACCCACCAGGGATACACCAGACCCACCAGGGATACACCAGACCCACCAGACCCACCAGGGATCCACCAGACCCACCAGGGATCCACCAGATCTACCAGATCCACTAGGGATCCACCAGATCCAGCAGGGAATGTTCAATGACTTCCAACAGGAATGCTGCTGTGTAAAGTTGCTACAGATGTCCTTGTCACATGATCCAGCTTCTGAGCGCTCTTGTAAAGGCAGAGTTCCCTAAAGCTTCAAGTTAGACGTCTAAAAGAAAACACCTTCATCCGTACGGGATCCTGTTCATTATTATTGATTTAATATATTATTATCCTATTCATTATTTTCTTACAAAATCGATCCACTATTTAGCTGTGTGCTTTCTGCTTTTTGTTGGACAGTGTCTCAAGGTAAATAAAAACAACACACCAACTAATGCACAGCAGAACGTTCATAAAATAACACACTAAAGATTATGCCACAGGGCTGCAAATATGCCAACTGTACATTTCATATTTCATATGCATATTATAATAAGACAATAATGTAATAGCCCACACAAGAATTTGGCAAATTGGAATCACTACCCACAAAAATAAAGGTGCAAACTGGAACACAATGCAGCTATCTAAGCAAAGGAGAGCACGAAATGGTCCTTGGTCTGAAAGGTTCTTTGTGGAGCCAGAAATAGTTCTTCCATTCCATCAGTCCAATGAAAAAAATGGCACCTTTATTTTTGTGTGTGTGGATAGTTAGGCTACAATGTTTCAGGAATTACAAGTGGGTGTTATACATTATTTGCTCATCATAAAATAAAATGTGTTGCACGCACGCACACGCACGCACGCACACACGACGCCCCATACACACGCACGCACACACGCGCACGCACGCACGCACGCACGCACACACACACACACACACACACACACACACACACACACACACACACACACACACACACACACACTGCTCAGGTTGTGCGCTGTGGGTCGGATGCTCTGTTGCAAACAACACATGCAGTCACACGGGAGATGGCGGCTGTTCAGTGATCAACGCAAATCCAGCGCACCTGGGAAGCAAAACATGTCATGAAATACTCCAACTCCCGAGGTTCCTGACCTGTCGGCACTAGGAAGCTTCTCCTGTCCTCAATATGGCACAAGTTTTCTATCAGCTCAGTTTGTAAATGAACAGTGTCTGAAGGCAGTGTGCTGTGAATGTCTGGCATGGCTTCATCATCAACACTGTGTGGCGGATGGAAGGATAAGAGCCGTAGATTGAGTTACCTGAACTCTGCTGTTCTTTCAGACAGAGCAGCAGAGTTCAGGTTGATTTCAGGTGATTAGAGGAGAGAGATCAGACTCCTGCCTCCACTGTGTCCTGTTAAACAGATCAGTGATATTCAAGAGGATATTTAAGAGGACTGATTGCTATCTAGGAGGCTTTTTAAATGACTATATTCAGTTTTACTCAAAGATAAACAAGCTGGAGAGAATGGTGAATATGGCCTCCAAGATCCTAGGGAAGCCACAGAAGCAGCTAAGTAGTCTGTACCATGAAATAATTAGAAGTAAAGCTGAGAGGATCAGTAAGGACCCCTCTCATCCACTGTTCAGTGAATTTGAACTTTGACCCTCAAGGAAGCGTTACAGACTGATGGCAAAGAGGAACATCTATAAGAAGTCCTTTGTCCCAGATGCTGTCATGGCAATAAATAAAACTAGGATGCGGTAGATTCTGCTTAGGGTGGTGTTTTAATTTCTTACTTTGCTGAGGTTTTTTGTACAGCAGGTCTTCTCCTGAATGTTTTTTAAATTGTTTTGGAATTGGACAGGTCGTAGACCTATGATTTGTAATTTTGACCTGCATTGGGAGGTGTAGCCTACTTTTGTGCATCGGTGTGGATGAATGTGTGTTGACTGTTTCGTGGATGTGTGGTCATTTTGTGGATGTCTCGCCAGGTTCTTTGTCATAATTGCATTGTTTCATGTGTTTCATGTGTTTGTCATGTGTATTGTTGTGTTTTATCTTTTGAGACGTGTCTGTGGTGGAACCAAAGACCAATTTCCACTTGTGGACAATAATGTTTTCGTAATCGTAATCATAATAAAAAGGCTGCGCTGCACCTCTGCAAATTATTTCACTAAAGCTAATATTTACAGTGACATATTAAAGCTACATGATATTAAAATGACATGTCGCTCTGTCTCCTGACCTGTCTCTCTCACCTTACCAGTCTGTGTGTCTGTGTCTGTGTGTCTGTCTGTCTGTCTCTCTCTCTCTCTCTCTCTCTGCAGTCTGTGTCCAGGATCAGTTAAGCAGACTCAGTCCTGAGCCTTCAACCAGTCAGAGGATGAGGGACTCCGCTGTGACCAGCAAGCCATCATCCCTCACCTACTCCTTAGATGTGACCCACTGTGTCAACACCAACAGCCATGAAGGTGTTTGGCCGGCCGGGCATTTGGGCCAACCTTCAAGCCACCTGCCAAATATACTGGTATGTCTAATTGATATTGGCAGCATAGACTTTTTGGTTTGTGTGTTTTCAGTGTTCTAACTTAAGTTCAACGAGGCTTAATTTGTATCATTCCCATGGCCAAAGCAAAACATACACTCATAACATGATACATAATTTATACAACTCTCATATTTAAAATTAAACAATCGAGAACAGAGGTGCCCAATTTCTTTCCTATTAAGCGCCAACAGTAATCTGGATGGATGGGCCGTGGGCCAAAAATGTTGATGTTATCTGAAATTACATTACATTTTTATTTGATAGACAATCTACATTCTAAATATAAAATAGGTCTTCTAGTTTCATATGGTCAAAGTATCATCAAGCTACTGTAGCTTTAAAAATGAGCCCACCACACTCTCTGCAAGTCAGTAAGTAATATTGGCCATGTTCTTTTCCCCTTTCAAAATCATGGAGGGACAAAACAAACTGAGCGTGGTCCAAGTTTGGCCCCCCGGCCCCAAATTGGTCAGCCATGATCTAGAATGCTTTAAATAGAACGAATAACACCTCTGTCTGTCTGTCTGTCTGTCTGTCTGTCTGTCTGTCTGTCTGTCTGTCTGTCTGTCTGTCTGTGTTCCTTTTTCATAGGAGAGCTGCTTGGTGTTGACTACCTGCTGAATCAGCCTGGAGCTGCTGAACGTGAACCCTGACTCAGAGGGATGTGGATGACGGTGAGGAAGAAGACGAGGAGGGCTTGGAGGAAGATAATGTGTCCAGCCGAGCTTCTCTGTCTCCTCCCAGGCTGGGCATGGGGAGGTTCAGGTAAAGAGAAAGGAGTTCACTCCAGGGGTTGAGAGTGTGAAGAGGCACTCAGAACTACTGGCCACAAGCAGCACTGCAGAGGACTAGAGGTACAATGCAAGGTACAATAGCTTTCAACAACATGGCGGCGCTCAGTGGCGAAACCGGGCAAAAACAGGGAAATACATTTGAGTTTTGCAGCCAAAGTAGGTGGACTTCACATTTGATTGCAGGGCTCTGTCTTACCCAAGGTACAAAGCAAACAAACCACACTCATATTGTTCAATGCTTCATCTCCACTGTGAGTTTGTGTGCAAAAGCCTTTTCTGTCTTTAAAAATAGATTAAGCTACTTTAAGGGATTACTTTTAGTTTTATTTGCTCTCAAATTCATGAGACACGCATTTCCCATAAAAAAAAAATGCAACAATTTGTGTGTCGCACCAGCGAGCCGCACACCACAAGAGAACAGTGCACCAGCAGGCCGCACACCACAAGAGAACAGTGCACCAGCAGGCCACACACCACAAGAGAACAGTGCACCAGCAGGCCGCACACCACAAGAGAACAGTGCACCAGCAGGCCACACACCACAAGAGAACAGTGCACCAGCAGGCCACACACCACAAGAGAACAGTGCACCAGCAGGCCACACACCACAAGAGAACAGTGCACCAGCAGGCCACACACCACAAGAGAACAGTGCACCAGCAGGCCACACACCACAAGAGAACAGTGCACCAGCAGGCCACACACCACAAGAGAACAGTGCACCAGCAGGCCACACACCACAAGAGAACAGTGCACCAGCAGGCCACACACCACAAGAGAACAGTGCACCAGCAGGCCACACACCACAAGAGAACAGTGCACCAGCAGGCCACACACCACAAGAGAACAGTGCACCAGCAGGCCACACACCACAAGAGAACAGTGCACCAGCAGGCCACACACCACAAGAGAACAGTGCACCAGCAGGCCGCACACCACAAGAGAACAGTGCACCAGCAGGCCACACACCACAAGAGAACAGTGCACCAGCAGGCCGCACACCACAAGAGAACAGTGCACCAGCAGGCCACACACCACAAGAGAAGGGCAATGTGCAGGAGACCCACAACCATGTGAGCGAGCCTTAACTACATTCACAGTGATGCAGACAAATGGGCTCAGCAAAGATGATTTTTTTTTTAGCATTCCAAAAGTAATCCAACGTTTTTAGAATACGTTACTTAACTGAGTAGCCTTATCTAATGGAATAAGTTACAATTTAGCCTACATTTTAGAGCATGTAGGCTATTCAGTTTGACAGGTTGAACCTCTCTGAAAAAATTAGAACACTTTTGACAACACTTGGATCAAATTCAAGTGAAATCTTTCTCCAATTTCACTTTAATTTCATCCTATGTGTCAACATGACAAAAATAGAGTCTGTTAATGTGTTGTCATTTTGGATGCAGTAACAGCTTCTTAGCTACAAGATGCATTCACCCTTTTTTTTACACTAGATGGCAGCACTGTTATCCTCATCACTCTGTGTGATGTGTGTTCGTTCCTTGCTTATAACTTACAGCTGTAGAGAAGATGACAATGGGTTCAAAATCAGATTGTCTGTCTGTCTGTCTATCTATCTATCTGTCTGTCTGTCTGTCTGTCTGTCTGTCTGTCTGTCTGTCTGTCTCTATCTATCTATCACCACTTAGTAGGGTCATCTGTGGCACTTCCGTGACCGTGGAGAGCGAAGGTCCGTTTCTCAATGGATTTGTCATCTAGGAGGGTTAATAAACAAATTTAGCCGGGGTGTATTTTTAAAAAAGGCGGGGAAAATATTTGAGAGACCAAAATCCAAAATGGCTGCTGTGGAAATTAACTTTTTAATGGTTTGACCTACAATGATGCACAATACATGGTTTCAGAGCTTATTCTGGTCAAGGAATACATATTTGGTGTTTATATAATGATTTGACCTATTTTTGACCTTCAAATCCAAATGGCTGCCAATTTTGAGCTCTAAAAGGCAGTTTTTTCAAAATCGTCATAGAGCCTTCATATTAGGCTTGAATGACAGGTCTTCTCATGATGAGTTGAATAATATACAGTATAAGTACACAGAAGTAATGTCTGAGGTCAATAAAGTCAATGTTTGTGTGTAAACAACAGTTGCTGATTTGCGGTTTCCCATTAAATAGGGTAGGCTACTGAGAATATGGTGTCCAGTTCATCCCATCACCTTTTCATAATGAACCAAAAACAATTTAGCACTATAGCCTAACATAAAATAGTATTCTGTATGCAAAGGTAGCAAGGTTAGTTGCTTGAGCTGAATTTAAAGGTGAACTCAAAACAAACAATGAAATTAACTTCGAAATTACAACTGAATCCTAGGCTACTAAATTTCATCAGCACACAGTAAAGGAAACTTGTCTTTGAACTCAGCTGACTGTCTAGCCCTAATCCCTGTTGCGCAATGTCTCTTTTCAGTGAAGTTTTAGTTTTTGTTAAGAGTATGGACTTTTAATCTTGACCTTGTTGGTAGGCAACGGCCCTTTTTCAGTCAAGCATTTTCAGATTAGCTCAGTCAGTCTGTGAAGCAGTCAGTGTCAGCACTTGCGCGAGCTCGCTTTTTCTCTAACTAACGTTAACGTTACACACTTTAAGACACTTTGTTTGAGGATATCAACGTTATTCACTAGTTTAAAGATAGTTCTACCATCAAGAACATATAAAACAAAAGCAAAACATTTTTTTATTTGCAGAAGTCATTGATATTTGGTGTTAGCTAACGTTAGGTAACGTTATTATTTTTAGCTAAAGTTAATGTTATCTGTCTCCACACTTCTGTCAACTGACATATGCATTTGCTTTTGAAAATAAACAGCGTATAACAGCAATATAATATATCAGTAATATAATAGCGAGTTGCTTTCCCTCCCAAAGAAAGACAAAGCACACAATGTCCTATGAATGTGTCCTAAAATGTGGCAAGCCTTGCAAGCCCACCGATACAATAAATCAAGGCAAATGGGACAGCTTACAATTAAAAGCCCAAGACTGGTCAGGACTTGATAAATTTGATGTTTACACCACCACCTCCTGGGAAGATGGGCCAACCAATCGGTACATGCATTCGTCATGTTATATTTCTATTTAATCTTCAGTTATGCTTAAGCAAGCCAGGCGACGCAAAGACAACAAAAGTAAAAATGCTCAGTCAAGATCTGAAATACCTGCTCAGAGTGCTTTATGTGATGAAGAGGCAGAGGGACCATCACCAAAGCGCCTTCGTTCGTCAGTGGGTGGGCCTCTCCATGACAAAACAAAATGTGTGTGGTGTATGCAAGGTACGGACATGAGGCACCCAAACAGGAAGCAAGGCAAGCTGTTGACAATCAACACACCGTCTTCTTCTTTAGACACGTTGATACTGTCATTTTTGCTGAGCGCGAGATCCGTTCACTGCAGTCTTTTTTAGCAGACTACAGTGGGTGATGTCAAATCATCTTACGTCAAAAGTCTGCTCATTAATGAGTATCAAGATAAAATTGGCTTCAAAGAGAGGAGTGAACTTAACAAGAGCGAGTGGGTCTATGATGTTGAGGGTGGTGGTGACTACATAGAGACTGCAGTGTCATCTCTTCGCATCAGCGATGAGCAGCTCCTCCAGAACGTGGCACCACGGCTATCAAAGAAAATCAAAGATACTCCTACTGTTCCCTGGCCACCTCGCATTGATCATCTTGAGGAAGGCGAACAGTTGTGTCAGTTGCTGTTGAAGCTTTTGACTTGGTAAAACAGCCAGAGAGAAAAACTGCTGACCTCAGCCCAGCCACACTCAGTCTGGCATCGATGATACAGTACCACATCACTGGACATCGCACTACCACTGCTATCAACCTGGGCGTAAATGTCCATGGCATGACAAGGAGTAAAGATCTGGTAGACACTCTGCACAAGAGTGGTGTCTGCATCAGCTATGCAGATACACTGCTCCTCTATGACCACTGGGCTCTGGTGGATGTGGAGGCATCAGCAACCTGCCCACAGGAGATCGCAGACAGCAAGCCAGCTATCGTGATCATCGACAATGACGACTTCAAGATTGACACTATGACAGGTGACTCTACAGGAGCCCATCGAACAAATGTACGTGCAGCCAGACAGCTATGAATATGAATATGAATGAAGCTATTATATTGCTGTTATACGCTGTTTATTTTCAAAAGCAAATGCATATGTCAGTTGACAGAAATGTGGAGACAGATAACATTAACTTTAGCTAAAAAATAATAACGTTACCTAACGTTAGCTAACACCAAATATCAATGATGACTTCTGCAAAAAAAATGTTTTGCTTTTGTTTTATATGTTCTTGATGGTAGAACTATCTTTAGACTAGTGAATAACATTGATATCCTCAAACAAAGTGTCTTAAAGTGTGTAACATTAGTTAGAGAAAAAGCGAGCTCGCGCAAGTGCTGACACTGACTGCTTCACAGACTGACTGAGCTAATCTGAAAATGCTTGACTGAAAAAGGGCCGTTGCCTACCAACAAGGTCAAGATTAAAAGTCCATACTCTTAACAAAAACAAAAACTTCACTGAAAAGGGACATTGCGCAACAGGGATTAGGGCTAGACAGTCAGCTGAGTTCAAAGACAAGTTTCCTTTACTGTGTGCTGATGAAATTTAGTAGCCTAGGATTCAGTTGTAATTTCGAAGTTAATTTCATTGTTTGTTTTGAGTTCACCTTTAAATTCAGCTCAAGCAACTAACCTTGCTAGCTTTGCATACAGAATACTATTTTATGTTAGGCTATAGTGCAAAATTGTTTTTGGTTCATTATGAAAAGGTGATGGGATGAACTGGACACCATATTCTCAGTAGCCTACCCTATTTAATGGGAAACCGCAAATCAGCAACTGTTGTTTACACACAAACATTGACTTTATTGACCTCAGACATTACTTCTGTGTACTTATACTGTATATTATTCAACTCATCATGAGAAGACCTGTCATTCAAGCCTAATATGAAGGCTCTATGACGATTTTGAAAAAACTGCCTTTTAGAGCTCAAAATTGGCAGCCATCTTGGATTTGAAGGTAAAAAATAGGTCAAATCATTATATAAACACCAAATATGTATTCCTTGACCAGAATAAGCTCTGAAACCATGTATTGTGCATCATTGTAGGTCAAACCATTAAAACGTTCATTTCCACAGCAGCCATTTTGGATTTTGGTCTCTCAAATATTTTCCCCGCCTTTTTTAAAAATACACCCCGGCTAAATTTGTTTATTAACCCTCCTAGATGACAAATCCATTGAGAAACGGACCTTCGCTCTCCACGGTCACGGAAGTGCCACAGATGACCCTACTAACTCCCACCCACATGCTTTAGTTTCATCTAGCAGCACTGTTACAAAGGTTCCGCACCGACGCCGATTCGGGACTGGATGGTCCCTGGAAACTATTCCTGGATCTATTGAGAGTGATGACATCATCACCGACGACATCACAATGGGATCTTTGACATCATGTGACGTTCCCGACTGATGATGTCGTAACCAAACCGAGAACCGACCAGACAATATTGCAATATGACATCATCTGCAATATGACATCATCAAAGCTGAGATGTTATGTAATCAGCAGTGATGTCATACTGCAAGCCACGTTTCCACGTTTTCCACGTTCAATGCCGCAACGCAAGCAGGTACAGAAGCGGACGTCGGCTCCAGACAGATTAGACTGACAAAGAGACTGACGATGAGTACGACCGGGACATGGATCCCTGGTTCCTCCATGGAATCCAGACCATCCAGGGCATGAGCGTGGGGCCGGTGGGACCTCCATCATGTTCTTCTAACGGACATGCCTATGACAATGCAAGCTACGAGATGCTACGAGATACGAGCCAAGCTCATACCTATGCTATGAGAGGAGATGGTTGGTTCTCTGAACCTATGCTTGCGGGTGAGAGAGACCTGCTCCACTCCGGGCTCCACGAGCCCGACCGGAACGCTCTAACAAGCACCTTTGTAATTCTAGGTGTCATTGCATTTCTTCCTCAAATGGTGCATAAATATTGAAACAGGCTCTTTATTTAAGGATAGAACTGCAGGAGAGAACCTGTGGCAGGTCTACTGCAGCACTAACTGTTCTGTTAAGCAGGAGAGAACTTGTGGCAGGTCTATACTGCAGCACTAACTGTTCTGTTAAGCAGGAGAGAACCTGTGGCAGGTCTACTGCAGCACTAACTGTTCTGTTAAGCAGGAGAGAACCTGTGGCAGATCTACTGCAGCACTAACTGTTCTGTTAAGCAGGAGAGAACCTGCAGGTCTACTGCAGCACTAACTGTGTGGCAGGTCTACTGCAGCACTAACTGTTCTGTTAAGCAGAAGAGAACCTGTGGCAGATCTACTGCAGCACTAACTGTTCTGTTAAGCAGAAGAGAACCTGTGGCAGATCTACTGCAGCACTAACTGTTCTGTTAAGCAGGAGAGAACCTGTGGCAGGTCTACTGCAGCACTAACTGTTCTGTTAAGCAGAAGAGAACCTGTGGCAGATCTACTGCAGCACTAACTGTTCTGTTAAGCAGGAGAGAACCTGTGGCAGATCTACTGCAGCACTAACTGTTCTGTTAAGCAGAAGAGAACCTGTGGCAGATCTACTGCAGCACTAACTGTTCTGTTAAGCAGGAGAGAACCTGTGGCAGGTCTACTGCAGCACTAACTGTTCTGTTAAGCAGAAGAGAACCTGTGGCAGATCTACTGCAGCACTAACTGTTCTGTTAAGCAGGAGAGAACCTGTGGCAGATCTACTGCAGCACTAACTGTTCTGTTAAGCAGGAGAGAACCTGTGGCAGATCTACTGCAGCACTAACTGTTCTGTTAAGCAGAAGAGAACCTGTGGCAGATCTACTGCAGCACTAACTGTTCTGTTAAGCAGGAGAGAACCTGTGGCAGGTCTACTGCAGCACTAACTGTTCTGTTAAGCAGAAGAGAACCTGTGGCAGATCTACTGCAGCACTAACTGTTCTGTTAAGCAGGAGAGAACCTGCAGGTCTACTGCAGCACTAACTGTGGCAGGTCTACTGCAGCACTAACTGTTCTGTTAAGCAGAAGAGAACCTGTGGCAGATCTACTGCAGCACTAACTGTTCTGTTAAGCAGGAGATAACCTGTGGCAGATCTACTGCAGCACTAACTGTTCTGTTAAGCAGAAGAGAACCTGTGGCAGATCTACTGCAGCACTAACTGTTCTGTTAAGCAGAAGAGAACCTGTGGCAGATCTACTGCAGCACTAACTGTTCTGTTAAGCAGAAGAGAACCTGTGGCAGGTCTACTGCAGCACTAACTGTTCTGTTAAGCAGAAGAGAACCTGTGGCAGGTCTACTGCAGCACTAACTGTTCTGTTAAGCAGGAGAGAACCTGTGGCAGATCTACTGCAGCACTAACTGTTCTGTTAAGCAGGAGAGAACCTGTGGCAGGTCTACTGCAGCACTAACTGTTCTGTTAAGCAGGAGAGAACCTGTGGCAGCTCTACTGCAGCACTAACTGTTCTGTTAAGCAGAAGAGAACATGTGGCAGGTCTACTGCAGCACTAACTGTTCTGTTAAGCAGAAGAGAACCTGTGGCAGGTCTACTGCAGCACTAACTGTTCTGTTAAGCAGGAGAGAACCTGTGGCAGGTCTACTGCAGCACTAACTGTTCTAAGCAGAAGAGAACCTGTGGCAGGTCTACTGCAGCACTAACTGTTCTGTTAAGCAGGAGAGAACCTGTGGCAGGTCTACTGCAGCACTAACTGTTCTGTTATGTAAGCAGGAGAGAACCTGTGGCAGGTCTACTGCAGCACTAACTGTTCTGTTAAGCAGAAGAGAACCTGTGGCAGGTCTACTGCAGCACTAACTGTTCTGTTAAGCAGGAGAGAACCTGTGGCAGATCTACTGCAGCACTAACTGTTCTGTTAAGCAGGAGAGAACCTGTGGCAGGTCTACTGCAGCACTAACTGTTCTGTTAAGCAGGAGAGAACCTGTGGCAGGTCTACTGCAGCACTAACTGTTCTGTTAATAAGAGCATCAGCTAAACTATAAATCGGGGTGCTTGGCATTCAAATTTCTATGGTGGAATTTCTGGAGAGGATGTGCCATTCACTTTTTTTGGGGGGTGTCCCTATGAAAAAGTTTGGGAACCATCCTGCTCCAACCATCCTGCTCCTGAGCCGACCTCTCCAGGTGTGCTCCAACCATCCTGCTCCTGAGCCAACCTCTCCAGGTGTGCTCCTGGAGAGGTTGGCTCAGGAGCAGGATGGTTGGAGCACACCTGGAGAGGTTGGCTCAGGAGCAGGATGGTGTATTTTTTAAATTTGGTGTAAAAAACAACACTTTTTTACAGTGCACCTGAATGCAACATGCAAGATACCCGCTGAATAAGTGTCCAAATGTTCATGTCATTCTGGCCAATACTCCACTTCTGTTATAGCATTTCAGTCTGGAATATGGAATATCTTTCAATAATCTTAAGGCTACATTGAAGTAGAAATTTTAATAATTAACTCATTGGTTTTGGATTTATTTAGCTTCAAGAGTGCATTTTTGTTTGTGTGACCCTCAACACAGGCTTTGAGAATCCCGGGCCACTTACTCAGGCCCGTAGCCAGGGTTTGAGAAATACCGAGGTCATTTTAGCGCGGCGTGGGGTGCCCAGGGGGGACTGTGCCTCCCCAGTTAGAAAATGTTGTCCATTTTAAAGTAAAATGCTTTAATCTGGTGCACTTTGAGAGCAAAATTAAGAGGCTAGATCTACAGACATCATGTTAGATTAATATCCTCTTTACTGTGCTGTTGCTTTAAAATTATACAAAAAATAAATGTCTCCCCATATAATATAATTTATATTCTGCATACAGGTTCCTTCCAGAAATACAGACATGGCAGAATACTGCTCAATTCACTTACAGGGGAGTTACTTACCCATTCACTTCAATAGAACTGTCCCCAAAGTCTAGCCCCAATGCAAAATGTGAATGTTGTGGTGAGTTATCTCTCTTCCTTCTATATAGCACACAGAGAGGAAGCAAATTGTTGCATTTCTGATCAACTGTCATATATCATGTTATTTACGAGGGCTTTAAAACATCATGAATAGATCTGGGGGCCCGGCCTATTTAAAAAAAAAAAAAAAGTGTGTGCGAAAATACCGAGGTCATGCCCAGTTCCAGTTCTTTTAGCATGCATCTTCATGTTTCTTCTCTCTGGACACTCTAACCCTCTTGCTCAGTCAGGTGAGTTTAATATGATTTTTGCCTGTCCAACAAATATTCCCACTGACTAATAATGATTAATATCTTTAATGAGAGGCAAAGAAACAAAACATTTGAACACAATATGCCTGTGGTATATACATACCGTACATACAAATAAGCCATTGTTTCCTCCAACAGAACAGACCAGAAATGAAATGGAGTGAGGAAAGAAGGCAGAGAAGAAGAGAACATAGACCTTAATGAGGTGCTGTAGAAGAAGAGTACAACAGGCCAATGAGACCGTAACAACGCTAGATGAAAACCTCAATACTGATCATCATCCTTCCGTTACAGACACTCCTGTTGCTGTTACAGTAACATATCTCCTAACACTCAGTTTGGAACCCTGAGAAGAGGTTACCCTCATGACACTGACCTGCATTTGCATCCCCAAGGGGCACTGATCCTAGGTCAGCATGCAACCAAACTGACCGTTGGGTCTCCATCACAATGTAAACATAGTCACTGATCCTAGGTCAGCATGCAACCAACCTGACCGTTGGGTCTCCATCACAGTATAAACATAGTCTCAAAACCAAATCAAAACGTCTGTCCAACACATATTCCCACTGATTAATGATTCATATCTGTAAGATGAGACGCAAAGAAAAGGGATACATGTGCAAAGTTGAAGAAGTGCCCCTCATACCCAATCCCTATACCAGGAATGCATACAAGCCTGGGTAATACACATTCCTATGTTTTAACATAACATACCTGTGGTATATACATACATGCAAATAAGCCATTGTTTCCTCGAACAGAAATGGCATTGCGACATCATCAGTGATGTCATAAAACCAGTTGTGACATCAGTGATCTCATAAGAGTCCTACTGATGATGTCATAAGAGCAAAATCAAGTCCCAGGGACAGACACTGAAAGTGTGGCTTCAGACCCCCCGTCTTCAGCCATGGACAGACCTTTTATCCCTGAAGGATATCCCTGAAGCCTAAGGATCAAGTCAAAAATCTTGGAGTTATTATTGATTCCGATCTCAATTTTAACTCCCACATTAAGTCAATTAGAAAATCTGCTTTTTATCATCTTAAAAATATAGCAAGAATTAGGGGATACATGTCCAGACAGGATCTAGAAAAACTAATTCACGCCTTCATTTATAGTAGGTTAGACTACTGCAATAGCCTTTTTTCTGGTCTCTCCAAAAAAGAACTTAGGCAACTTCAACTTATTCAGAATGCTGCTGCTAGAGTTCTAACGAAGACTAAGAGAGCTGATCATATCACTCCAGTTCTTAAGTCCTTACACTGGTTGCCAGTGTGTCAGAGAATAGATTTTAAAATACTGTTATTAGTCTATAAATCACTTAACGGCCTAGGCCCAAAATACATAGCTGAATTGCTCCCACGCTACGAACCATCTAGAACTCTTAGGTCAACAGGGTCCAGCCAGCTTATTAACTGTCCCTAGGATCAAATCAAATCACGGGAAGGCTGCATTTACCCACTATGCTTCTGCTAGCTGGAACAAATTGCCTGAAGACCTCAGATCTGCCCCAACCTTACTTACTTTTAAAAATAGACTAAAGACTTTTATGTTTACCGTCGCTTTTAACTGCTGACAGCTACTATGCAAACCCAATGAGTCCTCTATAAGTTTGAGCTCTTTCTGCAACTGCTGCGCCTGTTGCTTATTGCACTTTTTATACTCTTTTTTTAAAGTTTTGTTGTGATGCTTTTAAATCTTTTATTTTCCTGTCAACCATTTTATGTGCTTAATGAAGTTGCTTAATGCACTTTTTATATATATTTTTTTGTGATGCTTTTAAATGTCCATTTTACTCTCTTCTTTTCTTTTCTTTTCCTGTCAACCATTTTATGTGAAGCACTTTGAATTGCCTCTGTGTATGAAATGTGCTATACAAATAAACTTGACTTGACTTGACTTGACTTTTATTAATCTTAAAATGCTTTAAAAATGGTCTTATACAAAATGGTCTTAGAGTGACCTTTTATAGGTGCCCCCCGTTAGGTTAGATTAGGTTATATTGCTATCTGTTTATGTGTGTGAATGTACGTATTGTTTTCTTCATGTTTTATGTTTTTGCACACAGGCATACATTTGCACACATTGTCATGCACTGACTTATACACACACACTTTTGGGTCCTCAATGGAAACAAGCTTGATAGGTGCCCCCCATTGGGTTAGCTTAGGTTATATTGCTATCTGTTTATGTGTATGAATGTACGTATTGTTTTCTTCATGTTTTATGTTTTTGCACACAGGCATACATTTGCACACATTGTCATGCACTGACCTATGCACACACACTTTTGGGTCCTCAATGGAAACAAGCTTGATAGGTGCCCCCCATTGGGTTAGTTTAGGTTATATTGCTATCTGTTTATGTGTGTGAATGTACGTATTGTTTTCTTTATGTTTTATGTTTTGCACACAGGCTTACATTTGCACACATTGTCATGCACTGACCTATGCACTCACACTTCTGGGACCACAATGGAAACAAGCTCTTGAGCTTTCTTGTGCCTGTCCCATTGACAGAGTTGGAACTGTATGCGTTTGTATGCTTTTATTTCTGTTCAATAAATAATTCAATCAAAAAAAAAAAAAGCTGTACTGTGTACAGCTGTACAGTACTGTATGTTGCCAGCTCCAGGACAGGTGATCCAGCATCCCTGAAGTATGCCATCAAAGAGCAGCCGAGGCAGGGCTGCGCAGCTGCCGAGCTGCGGATGCGAGCTGCAGGGCGGGCGAGACCGTGCAGCAGCTGAGTTAGCAAGCCCCCGCATGTCTTATGACATCACTGATGACATCATCAGTGGGACAAAAATTTAAACAGAACAGAAAACAGACAGAGAACATTGCACACATGCTCCCTTTTTGGATGTAATCACGGTGGCAAGTTTATACATTATAGTCAACTATAACTGACCACATGACCAAAATATTGATGTGATGATATGAATACATTGAGTGAAATTCTGTTTGGACAAATATGAACACTTTTAATGCATAGTAAAGTTCCTTGATCTATGTAGCACATTACTCTTCTTTTTTGACATAGCCTATTTATTACTTGCCGAGGCAGAATATAAATGTTTATCTATCTATCCCAAACATGAATGGGAGCTCGGGCTCTGTCTGTCCCACTGTGATTGTCCCACTGTGACATCATTGGTGATGTCATAAATCCCACTGTGACATCATCAGTGATGTCATAAATCCACTGTGACATCATCGGTGATGTCATAAATCCCACTGTGACATCAGTGATGTCATAAATCCCACTGTGACATCATCAGTGATGTCATAAATCCACTGTGACATCATTGGTGATGTCATAAATCCCACTGTGACATCATCCGTGATGTCATAAATCCCACGGTAACGTCATCAGTGATGTCATAAATCCCTGATCCCACTGTGACATCATCAGTGATGTCATAAATCCCACTGATGAGTGATGTCATAGATTCACTCACACACACAAGGCTATAGAGACACTGCGGAGCGCGTCATCATTCAGAAACCATGCCCAGAGGAGCCTAGGAATCAAACGTGCGACATGCCTAGTTTTTTAAAACTTAGATAGACATAACATACTTAGAGCTGCAACAATGAGTCAATCGACAGAAAATTAATCACCAACTCTTTTTTTTTTTATCGATTCATCGGTAAGGCACATTTTTAAGAAAAAGAAAAACTCAAATGATCTCGTTTCAAGTTAAATGTGAATATTTTCTGGTTTATTTAGTCTTTTATTAAAAGTAAACTGATTATCTTTGGGTTGTGGACTGTTGGTCAGGACAAAAGAAGCATTTGAGGACGTCAGCTTGGACTTTGGGGGAAAAGTGATACACTTTTTTTTTTACCATTTTGTGACAGTTCATAGATGAAATGATTAAACTGATTAGTTGAAAATAATCAACAGATTAATAGATAATGAAAATATTCACTGCAGCCTACTCAGCGTAGGCACCGTGTTCCACGTTGTCCCACACAAACATACTCCTTGTCCCACATTTGGTTTGCTGGGATCTGCTCACCCTATCCTGTCCTATCATCTCCCCCAGGTTGGGAACCACTGGGTATCGGGGGTAACCAGGACGGGTCAGAGAACCCACCCTTGTGGAAAACTGCAGGTAACAGGGAGCAATCTGGACCTGTATCCTCGTTAGACATGTCAAATATCATGTGTGCACTGTCAACGATTGTGCAATTTGTGTTTCTCTTGCTAGCTCCTCTCATAAAAACCAGCATAGCAAACCTAACTGGCAAGCATTAACTTTACATGAGATAAACTAACATAGAGTAGCCTACCTTTAGTGGAGAAGATAAGTTACTATTCGATAACTTCAAACAGCTAACAACAGACATTATAATACAACGAATAAACTATAATCACTTCCTATGACTGTGAACAGATGTCAAAACTTTTAAGACTTAAAAAGACAATTTGGCTGCAAAGGCAGTTTTCGACTGCTTTGGTTCTTGCTACAAAACGTCACCTGTGCGTAAGGCAGTAAGGCAACAGTACACATCAAAATGCCGCTCCTCCATGGACCTTGATTTGAATGGGAGAGACCGTTCTATCCGTGTTCATCAAACATTTTTTATTAAACTTTTCCAACAGGTTGAACAAATGCTCTCATGTCTGTGTGGACCCTCATGTCATGTGTCTCACAAAAATTGTCCTTGATCACTACAATGTTTTTGAATTTTCAAGTCACATATTCTACTTCTTTTTTTTTAATAATAATGATTAATATCATTGATGAGAGGCAAAGAAACAAAACATTTTAACATAATAAGACTGTGGTATATATATACACACAAATAAGCCATTGTTTCCTCGAACAGAACAGAACAGAAATCAAGTGGAGTGAGGAAATAAACCAGAGAAAAAGAGAACATAGACCTTAATGAGGTGCTGTAGAAGAAGAGTACAACAGGCCAATGAGACCGTAACAACGCTAGATGAAAACCAATACTAATAATCATCATTCCGTTACAGACACTCCTGTTGCTGTTACAGTAACACATCTCCTAACACTCAGTTTGGAGCCCTGAGAAGAGGTTGGCCTCATGACACTGACCTTCTGCATTTGTATCCCCAAGGGGCACTGATCCTAGGTCAGCATGAAACCAACCTGACCGTTGGGTCTCCATCACAGTGTAAACATAGTCACTGATCCTAGGTCAGCATGAAACCAACCTGACCGTTGGGTCTCCATTACAGTGTAAACATAGTCTCAAAACCAAATCAAACGTCTGTCCAACACATATTCCCACTGATTAATGATTCATATCTGTAATGAGAGGCAAAGAAAAGGGATACATGTGCAAAGTTGGAGAAGTGCCCCTCATACCCAATCCCTATACCAGGAATGCATACAAGCCTGGGTAATACACATTCCTATGTTTTAACATAACATACCTGTGGTATATACATACATACATACAAATAAGCCATCGTTTCCTCGAACAGAAATGAAGTGGAGTGAGGAAAGAAGGCAGAGAAAAACCGAACATTCACCTTAATGAGGTGCTGGAGAAGACCAAGAAGATGATAGAACATAGGCATTTCAACAACAATGAGACCGTAACAAAGCTAGATGAAAACCTCCATCCTGATCATCATCATTCTGTTAGAGACACTCGTGTTGCTGTTACAGTAACATCTCCTAGCACTGTTTCACTCACGACACTGACCTTTGACATTTGTATCATCAAGGCCGGGGCACTGATCAGCATGAGGCCAACCTGACCGTTGGGTCTCCATTACAGTGTAAACATAGTCTCAAACCAAATCAGAGGTCACAGCATCCCTATCATGAGAGCAGGTAAACTTAGAAAGTACAGGGCAGGCTTTAGGACCTTGGACAGGCCTATGGAAGTGGCTAAAGCTACATACACTAGGCCAGAGCAGAGCAGGTGAAGAGGAAGTTAGGGGGAAGGAGTAGGTCTTGTTCTGCATCTGGCCTTGGCTACAGCTGAGGGAACATGCATAATGTAATACAATATAGATATTAGGGAAGACCATGTTGTCTTCTGCTAGGGCTGCTCCAGCAAGTCCAAGGGCTGGGGCGATAAGGGAAGCCTGATTTAGCACAGAAACCTCTTACAGACAATTAAATGCTTACTCTCGTGTGTGGATCTTCATGTGTCTTTTCATGCTGTCTTCACGACCAAACCCTTTACCACAGACTGAGCATTTAAATTACTTCTCTCCTGTGTGGACAAGCATGTGTTTTGTCACATCTCCTTTTTGACCAAACCCTTTACCACAGACTGAGCATTTAAATTGCTTCTCTCCTGCGTGGACTATCATGTGTGCCTGTAAGTTGCTTTTCAAAGCAAACCCTTTACCACAGAGTGAGCATTTAAATTGCTTCTCTCCTGTGTGGACTATCATGTGTGCCTGTAATTGTGCTTTACGACCAAATCCTTTACCACAGACTGAGCATTTAAATTGCTTCTCTCCTGTGTGGACTATCATGTGTGGCTGTAAATCTGCTTTACGACCAAACCCTTTACCACAGACTGAGCATTTAAATTGCTTCTCTCCTGTGTGGATCTTCATGTGTCTTTTCATGCTGTCTTCACGACCAAACCCTTTACCACAGACTGAGCATTTAAATTGCTTATCTCCTGTGTGGACTATCATGTGTGTCTGTAAATCTGCTTTACGACCAAACCCTTTACCACAGACTGAACATTTAAATAGCTTCTCTCCTGTGTGGACTATCATGTGTGCCTGTAAGTTGCTTTTCAAAGCAAACCCTTTACTACAGACTGAGCATATAAATTGCTTCTCTCCTGTGTGGACTATCATGTGTGTCTGTAACTGTTGTTTATGACCAAACCCTTTACCACAGACTGAGCATTTAAATTGCTTCTCTCCTGTGTGGACTATCATGTGTGTCTTTAAATCTGCTTTACGACCAAACCCTTTACCACAGACTGAGCATTTAAATTGCTTTTCTCCTGTGTGGACTATCATGTGTGCCTGTAAGTTTGCTCTATGACCAAACCCTTTACCACAGACTGAGCATTTAAATAGCTTCTCTCCTGTGTGGACTATCATGTGTGCCTGTAATTGTGCTTTACGACCAAATCCTTTACCACAGACTGAGCATTTAAATTGCTTCTCTCCTGTGTGGACTATCATGTGTGTCTGTAAGTTTGCTTTTAGACCAAACCCTTTACCACAGAGTGAACATTTAAATGGCTTCTCTCCTGTGTGGACTTTCATGTGTCTAATCACACCATGTTTACGACCAAAACTTTTACCACAGACTGAGCATTTCAGTGGATTCTCTCCTGTTTCCATCTGTTCAGTTGAGCTGCTGGCTAGAGGCTCTGCTTCTCTGTTCTCCTCAGTTTGGCTTTGATGAAGCTGTGAGGACTGAGGTTTCTCTTCTTCACCTTCACTCTTCACAGGGACACCAGTGAATGGGAACTCTGTCAGGGCCTCCTCCGGCCCTTGAAGATGCTCTGCCTCCTGACTGATGCAGAGTTCCTCCTGTTCCCCTTTAATCTGACTGATGCAGAGTTCCACCTGTTCCTCTTTAATGTGTGGGGGCTCTGGGTCCTCCTGAAGCTGCTCTAGCTCCTGGCTGGTCCAGAGTTCTTCCTTTTCCCCTTTAATGTGTGGGGGCTCTGGGTCCTCCTGAAGCTGCTCTCCCTCCTGACTGATCCAGAGTTCTTCCTGTTCCCCTTTAATCTGACTGATGCAGAGTTCCACCTGTTCCTCTTTAATGTGTGGGGGCTCTGGGTCCTCCTGAAGCTGCTCTCGCTCCTGGCTGGTCCAGAGTTCTTCCTTTTCCCCTTTAATGTGTGGGGGCTCTGGGTCCTCCTGAAGCTGCTCTCCCTCCTGACTGATCCAGAGTTCTTCCTGTTCCCCTTTAATCTGACTGATGCAGAGTTCCTCCTGTCCCTCTTTAATGTGTGGGGGTTCTGGGTCCTCCTGAAGCTGCTCTCCCTCCTGACTGATCCAGAGTTCCTCCTGTTCCCCTTTAATCTGACTGATGCAGAGTTCCTCCTGTTCCTCTTTAATGTGTGGGGGCTCTGGGTCCTCCTGAAGCTGCTCTCCCTCCTGACTGATCCAGAGTTCTTCCTGTTCCCCTTTAATCTGACTGATGCAGAGTTCCTCCTGTCCCTCTTTAATGTGTGGGGGTTCTGGGTCCTCCTGAAGTTGCTCTCCATTCTGACTGTTCCAGAGTCCATCCTGTTCCTCTTTAATGTGTGGGGGCTCTGGGCCCTCCTGAAGTTGCTCTCCATTCTGACTGTTCCAGAGTTCCTCCTGATCCTCTTTAATGTGTGTGCGCTCTGAGTCCTCCTGGTCCAGATCGGAACTCCACTCCTGCTGCTCTTGGGGAACCTCTTCTTTACAGACCAACTGGTCTGGTGGTACGACTGAAATACAGATTACAGATACAGACATTAAGGAAAACTGTGACTGCAAGTCTACCTAAACTTGTTACCATTACTTCATAATTTTAACAAGATCCATAGGTATCACCTCACCAATGGAGTTGGGGGTGGCCCCAAGGGGCAACCTCCCCGGCTGAAAAATAAGCCAATGCGGAAGTGCCTTAAACCTGCATTCTTTCTAATGGCGAGCAAAAATCAAATTGTATGGAAGTCAATGGGGAAATTATCCTCTCACTGGATTTATTACCTCAGTAAACACTTTCCTAATGTGTTTATGCTCTCAACCGCTACTAGTTTCAAGTCTTCTTCAATATAGCAATGATGTTAATTTTGTAAATTCACTGTCGTCCATTTTTTTCACATTTTTATTTACTGTCATAAATCAATGCCATTGGTCAGCCCTTCACGTCTGTCTGTGGGTTTTCCAAAAATGTAACCAGTGGAAAAGCATTAAAACAATCTTGTGACTAATACCGCATTCAAGACAACTCGGACCGCCGGAAGTTTCAACACAGATTTGCGTTCACGCTGCATCTCCCGCTCGGGGGGAAACCAAACGGTTGCTATAGCAACCCGTGTTAGCAATAGCATTGTAGCTATCTACTAGCTAACAATGCTAACCAAACATGCTGCATGCTGAATTTCACACAGAGCAAAACATAGATGACACAAACACATATTAAACGTTAACAAACGTCTTTATATTAATTCTGTGATTACCATTAACGATACAAGTCGCCATTTTGATGTGGCTGTGACGTCAACTCGGACAAACCGGAGCTCTGGATGATACCCGAATTTCCAAGCTGTAATTCCGGCCTGAACGACCGTTCAATTCACTTTTTACAGGTTGGAACCCATTTTTTCCGGCGGTCCGAGTTGTCTTGAACGGGGTATAAGTCTCGTAACTCCATTGGCCCTCAGTCGACAAAACCTCTGAGCTCCGCCCCTGCCTCTGTCTCTAGGCAGCGAGGCATGAGGAACTACCCGTAAAGCAGACACGGTAAACCAGAACAGAACAGCACCATTTATTTCTGACTTCATTTTGGTTATTTCTGACTTCGTCTGACGTAAATAGATCAATAAAATGTTTTCGAATTATCCCTAGGCTGCAAACAATCTATGCAGTTCGAAGTGGTTTCTGACGAGACTAATGTTAGGGTTAGTGAGAGGCCGGCTGTGTGGCCCCGCGACGGTGCCTCTAACTCGGCGTGGGAGCGGGCTGGAGCTGGCTGCTGGAGGAGCTGCCTGGAGGCATCTACGCCATCTGTGGGCTCCGAAAAGACGGCTGCGTTCCCCGGAGAAAGTGCCTCGAAGCCGGAATGATGATCCTGTAACACCATTTGAGCTTATTCAGGTAAGATATTAATAATGTAATGACATACTGTATCCAGCGACTAACTGACCATAATGAAGACACTGTGCCAACTTTGATGACGTAGTGTTCAGTTATTTTAAAAACTTTTTTTTTTTCATTTCCTGAAAAGTTGCAGTTTTGGAGATAGGAGGTCTCCGCCCAACAGCGACGAAATTATGGTCCCATTTAGAGTAAAAGATATTTTAAGCTGAATGGAAATTTACAATAACATACGCTAGCCTATATCTCCTATTTTATACGAAGTGGGCTAAATGTTCAGTTGTAAGTCAAAGCCACATGTAGGGCTGGGCATGGATGGACTAAATGGACCATTTCTGACAAATAATCACCAGTAATGTGGATAGACTAAATGGGGAAAGGCAAATGATAGAACAGCTATAACAGTCTGGTAGCCATCACTTTAATGTAATGCCATATCATCACATCCAAAATCTAAGATGATATCTACGGCCCTATCTCCCCAAAAGCGGTAATTTGCGCTTGCAAATTGGGGGCGGACACAAGCGCATGCCTGTTATAATTGTACTGGGCATAGGCGTGCCACATGCCAAAGCAGGCGTTTCAGTGCTAAAATGTGGGGATAGATGGCATTATCCTATCGCCAGCAGCGCACAATTACTTTGCGGTACGAGTAGTCACTGACTTTTTGGACAATGTGAAACATGTAAATGTCACCAACCTGCTCTGTGTAAGCGCACTTCAGGATTTAAAACAGCGTCCAGCAGCTCTTGTTGTTGGTTGATCTGCAGTTTTGAAAGAGAAGCTTCATCCTCGTACTCTGCAATCATTCTTTCAAACAGCCCAAATATGTCTTCAGCAACCGCAGTTAGCCGCTGCTTCACCACCACTCTCAGCTTCTGGACTTTAGACATTAGCCCGATCGAGCGCACAAGATCGTCTATATAAACACACACAATCCCAGTGATGATGTCATCAGTGATGTCATAAATTGTGACATCATCAGTGATGTCAGAGGCATTGTGACATCATCGGTGATGTCAGAGGCATTGCGACATCATCAGTGATGTCATAAAACCAGTTGTGACATCAGTGATCTCATAAGAGTCCTCCTGATGATGTCATAAGAGCATAATCAAGTCCCAGGGACAGACACTGAAAGTGTGGCTTCAGACCCCCCGTCTTCAGCCATGGACAGCTGTACAGTGTACAGCTGTACAGTACTGTATGTTGCCAGCTCCAGGACAGGTGATCCAGCATCCGTGAAGTATGCCATCAAAGAGCAGCCGAGGCAGGGCTGCACAGCTGCCGAGCTGCGGATGCGAGCTGCAGGGCGGGCGAGACCGCGCAGCAGCTGAGTTAGCAAGCCCCCGCATGTCTTATGAGTATGACATCACTGATGACATCATCAGTGGGACAAAAATTTTAACAGAACAGAAAACAGACAGAGAACATTGCACACATGCTCCCTTTTTGGATGTAATCACGGTGGCAAGTTTATACATTATAGTCAACTATAACTGACCACATGACCAAAATATTGATGTGATGATATGTATACATTGAGTGAAATTCTGTTTGGACAAATATGAACACTTTTAATGCATAGTAAAGTTCCTTGATCTATGTAGCACATTACTCTTCTTTTTTGACATAGCCTATTTATTACTTGCCGAGGCAGAATATAAATGTTTATCTATCTATCCCAAACATAAATGGGAGCTCGGGCTCTGTCTGTCCCACTGGGATTGTCCCACTGTGACATCATTGGTGATGTCATAAATCCCACTGTGACATCATCAGTGATGTCATAAATCCCACTGTGACATCATCGGTGATGTCATAAATCCCACTGTGACATCAGTGATGTCATAAATCCTACTGTGACATCATCCGTGATGTCATAAATCCCACTGTAACATCATCAGTGATGTCATAAATCCCTGATCCCACTGTGACATCATCAGTGATGTCATAAATCCCACTGATGAGTGATGTCATAGATTCACTCACACACACAAGGCTATTCACCTTATTCACCACGCCCACTTTTTCTCTCTTCCGCGTTCAACGCAAACGTATTTGTTCTTCCGGTTCAGTGCTAGTTGCGAAGGCCACTAGTGGCTAATAATATTAGCCACTAGTTAGTTATGTTATATGGCAGTAAAATGCCACTGAATGACCAAATTGATATAACCGATAACCATTTCGAGTAACACTGATTCCATACGGATCACCAGCGTTAGTTTGTTGTTTATAACGTGGCTATATTCATAACGTTTCTATCTCGGATGCGTCATTTCGAATCGCACATAGGTTACGCAACCTAACATAGGTGCGCAACCTAACGTCCACTCCACTAACGTCATCTTAAGAGCACAATATCCCTGGAATGCAAGTTTAACTAAACGGTTACATGTCCTCTGCATTCTACATAAAATTAAGATATTACGGGTTGTTTTATTTTGTATGTTACATACGTATTGGCCAAGATATGTTACTTTATGGGGGAGTAATTCTGGCAGTTTAGATGCGGAGTGTGCGCAGCCATCTTGCCTGCGGAGTTTTTGGCAAGTCAAAACGGAAATACTATTACAAAATGACGTAATGTGGAAACGTCCATGTGTGGGCAAAGAATAAGGTGAATAGAGGGTATGCACACCCACTGGAACACGCCCCCTCAATCGGGAACGAGTGTCAAATTGAGTGTCAAATTCCTCCCTGAGCAGCAGGTGTCAGTTATCTAGGCTGATTACTATATTCAAGCTCAGTCTTGCTGTGACTCAGTGGGCGTGACCCCACAGTGACCTCTGCCTCTACGACATCACATGCATACCCTCTATTGAAACACTGCGGGGCGCGTCATCATTCAGAAACCATGCCCAAAGGAGCCTAGGAATCAAACGTGCGACATGCCTAGTTTTTTCAAACTTAGATAGACATAACATACTTAGAGCTGCAACAATGAGTCAATCGACAGAAAATTAATCACCAACTCTTTTTTTTTTTAATCGATTCATCGGTAAGGCACATTTTTAAGAAAAAGAAAAACTCAAATAATCTCGTTTCAAGTTAAATGTGAATATTTTCTGGTTTATTTAGTATTTTATTAAAAGTAAACTGATTATCTTTGGGTTGTGGACTGTTGGTCAGGACAAAAGAAGCATTTGAGGACGTCAGCTTGGACTTTGGGGGAAAAGTGATACACTTTTTTTTTAACCATTTTGTGACATTTCATACATGAAATGATTAAACTGATTAGTTGAAAATAATCAACAGATTAATAGATAATGAAAATATTCACTGCAGACTACTCAGCGTAGGCACCGTGTTCCACGTTGTCCCACACAAACATACTCCTTGTCCCACATTTGGTTTGCTGGGATCTGCTCACCCTAAGGCGTCATCATTCAGAAACCACGCCCAAGACGGGGGAAAACACAAACTCCTGTCCAATCCTGGCGTTCTTAAGAAGTTACCCCCAACACTGACCACTAACTAGTAATGTAAGGGACTACAATTTTCAAAAAAGTAATTATATTACAGTTACTAATCCAAGTAAGTTCAAGTTGCATTACATTCTCCAGAAGTGTGGAGACAGGTAGGCAAATAAATAAATAAAGTCTGCAGTTTGGCTGAATGTTGACTCCTGCTGTGAGGTTAATTATTGTTCCAATAAAGTGGATTCAGTTGTAAAAGGAGCTGGTTAAACAGGTCGTATGTCACTTTTTCGGAACTGGCGTAGGGAAAGTAATATAGTAAATTAACGAGTAATGTAACAAATTACTTAAACCAAGTAATAAATAAAGTAATTGTATTACTTTTTAAAGGAGTAATCAGTAATAAGTAACTAATTACACTTCCTGAGTAACTTGCCCAACACTGCTCCTGGGCCTGGAGGGCGAGTCCACAACACTAACAGTGTGCTGGCTGCATGGTCAATGCGCTGTCACCACTGATCAGCCAATTAGGCATAAGCATTTAACTCCAGCTCATTATACATTTCCCCCAATCATATTACACAGAGCGTAAGCTTTATAATGGCCCAACCGGCAATCATGGTCAAAATATTTGTTTAGCGCAAAACCAGAATGTTTCCACTCAACGGAAACCATCTGACATTCATTTACTCTCTCCCAAAGGTTTTCCCAACCGAGGGGTTTTCTCCTCGACAGTTTACACAGAGTCAAGAAGCATCAAGTAAAAGAAAATAAAAAAAATCAGAGTAAGAAGTAAACACTGCGCTGCCAGAACGGTCTTTGAAGGACCTACAGAGACGCACGCCAGCGGTGGTTTATTGGAGACAATGGTGACGTCTAACCACAATGCAGTGTGCAGTAAAAGTCCCAAATAGGACAGGTTGGGTTTCAGAGAGGCAGCTGCTCTCACCTTCTCAGTTCAGTTCAGTTCAGTTATCACACGCGCTTTACATACATAGCATCATCAGTCATATACACACAACATAGGTTACATACATCAGATACATACATAGCATCATCAGTCATATACACACAACATAGGTTACATACATCAGATACATACTACACATTTTACTAGATTATATTGCGATACTACACACAGCATATCTTTAGACTGTGGGAGGAAACACCCGGAGTAAACCCACGCAAACATGGGCAGAACATGCAAACTCCACACAGAAAGGACCGGGGTGGAGATTCAAACCCCCGACCTTGTTGCTGTGAGGCGACAGCGCTAACCACTGATCCACTGTGCCGCCAATGACTTGTCTTCAGACTAATAAACCGTGTTTATTATTAACCTTGAGATTCCCACGTGTAGCTCCAGTGCAGGCATGCCTTCTTTATCCTGGATTGAGCTCGTAGCCACACCCATGTGCCCTATACTTACCCAGCCAGCCGCAGTGCTCTGCCCTAAAGTTAGGGCTGAGAGAAGACTGCTGCTACCGGCTTTAACACACAAACTGTACGGGCTCTCCTATTGGTTTAACACACAAACTGTACGGGCTCTCCTATTGGTTTAACACACAAACTGTACGGGCTCTCCTATTGGTTTAACACACAAACTGTACGGGCTCTCCTATTGGTTTAACACACAAACTGTACGGGCTCTCCTATTGGTTTTAACACACAAACTGTACGGGCTCTCCTATTGGTTTGAACACACAAACTGTACGGGCTCTCCTATTGGTTTTAACACACAAACTGTATTAACACACAAACTTATGGGCTCTCCTATTGGTTGTAACACAGAGGGCCCTATTGTCCTACAGGCACTAGCGCTTGCGCACCGGTTTGTGCGCCTCTTATGCTATCGTCCCTGCCTCTTCGGCAGGGACGATAGCAGTCCGCCTTGCGCAAGTGCCAATTTGCGTTCCAGGTGTTATGCCGGGTTTTGCACCCCCGCCGCCAAACGCATCCCCCCCTCACGGGAGCATATTGTAATGATTTATACAGAAATGTAACTGTTTAAAAAGTATATAATTGTCTGGTAGACGTGACCTCCCTGATTTCTAAGTTAAAACAGCCCCAAAATATGGTGGAGATGCAATTCACAGCGGCTGTTTTCGGAGGCTTCGCTTCAACGCCAGCCACCGGCCAGCCCCCGGTGCCAATTCTGGGCCTTCTGAGTCCAGCCAGCTCCTTGGGATCGTTTCCCGGGTCTATCGAGACCGATGACATCACAATGCCGCCCTGTGACATCACGAGTGTCAGATGAGTTATGACATCACCAGTGGTGTCATATGTCCGGGCTGGTACAGGCTATAAGTAGGACCAGTTAAATAGCTAGACACGTTCTCCTAACGTTCTTTTAATGTTTAAAGTAATGTTTTACCTGGGCACTTCACACAGACTACCCGAAGTAAAGACACCGGAGCACTCTTTTCCGTCTGCACGTTTTAATAGAAGGGGCTGACTGACGTTTCGACAGACAAGTCTGTCTTCCTCAGAGTCAAGCAGAACACTGAAAAATGGGAGGTTTATATACCCTCCTCCACAGTGATGTCATTAGCAGCCATTTTGAATAATAATAATAGGAAGAACAATGACACAAATATGACATCAAACAAATTACAAATGGGGATATGAATGGGGGGGGGGATGTATATAATACATATATCACTGTTTTCCCAAGGACGATAGGCTATATCGAAGGGGAAGACAACCACAAATGAACATATACCCATCACTATTTACAGTATTTACATGTTCTAAATAAAGACTTCCACTAAGAATCAGATAGAGAAAAGAGAGAAGAGGAGAAAGACATTAGAGGAAACACGAAAGGCTAGGTTGGTCATTAACTCCTCCAGTGGATGCTGCATTGAGGGTAAAGATCCAGAATGCTTCCCTTCTCAGGAGTTTGTTGATCATATCTCCACCCCTAGGGGGTGGCTTCACCTTCTCGATGCCCAAGAACTTTAGGGAGGAGACCGAACCATGTTTGGCTTCAGAGTAGTGGCGTGCCATCGCATAATCCATATTTTTGTTACGTATGGCAGTTTTATGCTCACCTATCCTGATTTTGAGTGCTCGTTTTGTCTGGCCTACATATATTAATCCACAAGGACATTTCAACATGTAGATGACATGAGTGGAGTTACAATTTATAAATTCTTTTATTTCATATTTGGTCCCATTGAGGGGATGAAAGATCAGTTTTGCTTTGTGTGTATTGGAGCATTGTGAACAATGACCACAGCAATAGAAACCAGCAGGGGGCCCCGGTAGCCAGGTGTTAGGGGCTGCAGCCAGGGGGCATATAGCTATGAACAACTTTATCTCTGATATTACGCGGTCTTCTAAATCAGTGATTCCCAACCAGGGGTACGTGTACCCCTAGGGGTACTTGAGCAGCTTGCAGGGGGTACTTGGAATGATTGGGGAATACAATTTACCTCCAAAATGATAAATAAATATATATATATTCCAAGTCATTTCATGAGCCCATTGTTAAAATGTGATGTGTGTGCCGCAACTAGTTCTGCTGGCAAGTGTCAACTGCTACACTGTTCTGCTACTGATAATGGCCCACAAAAAACCTAAAAAGCCCAAACACCGGCAGTTCAGTGAAACATATATTTTGTATAGATTTACTTGTATGTAATCATCAACACGCATGAGTGAGGGGTACTATTGTCATGGAAAAACAGCTCAAGGGGTACATAAGACAAAAAAGGTTGGGAACCACTGTTCTAAATGATACCAGAGTCAAGTCAAGTCAAGTCAAATTTTATTTATATAGCACCTTTCATACACAAGGCAATTCAAGGTGCTTTACAAAAAAATAATCGAAAAAACAAGCAGCAAAGCAATGCACATATAAAAAAACACACATAAAAAACACAGCCGACAGTTTTAGTTAAAATATATACTCAAATTAACAAACATGAAACATTATTTCTGTTTTAAATAAGTTACAAGGCACTCTTCAGTATTATTATTACATGTACAGTCCATTTGTTGGAAATGTACAGGAATCTTTTTTTTAAATTACAGGCCGAGAGAGGCAGTAGTTTAGTAGCAGTTAAAAGCAAGAGTAAACATAAAGGTCTTTAGCTTGGATTTAAAAATAGGCAGAGTAGGGGCAGATCTAATGTGTTCAGGGAGTTTGTTCCAGTTATGAGAGGCATAGTGGGCAGAGGAAGGTTGGAGGTGATTTCTTTAAGTGATGTCTCACTTTTTAGAACATGCCAGTGTTGTAACATGATGTTCTTTACCTGGCCAGCAGAGGGATTGTATTCTGTTGAGAAGCAGATACGTGGAGGGGTCTTCTCTCGACTGTTTTTGGACAGGAGAGAGGCACGGTCCGTATGTTTGGATCGGTTGAGTGTCCGTTCAATCACAGCTGTCCTGTACGCTCTTTCTAGGAAGCGTGTTTTCATCAACTCAGATTTTGAGATGAAGTCCTCAGGGCGGCTGCAATTGCGCCTTAGTCTGAAGAATTGACCCACTGGGATATTCTGTTTTAATTGTTCTGGATGATTACTGCTGGAATGTAATAGTGTGTTGCAGCTCAAAGGCTTGCGGTAGATGGTGGTCTTTAGACTGTTGTCACTGTTTTTGGATATGGATAAATCCATAACCTAGAGACGGTTCTTTTAATTTTCTCCTAATCATGACGATTCTGGAGATGCCCCCGAGTACCCCAGGTCCGCATCTGAACCCGGACGAGATACTTGGAGTAACCTCAAGAGACATAGACATAGACACACCTGCGACATCGCGAGCTGCGAGATCTGAGTGAGGTTTATACCTGATGAACCCTGAAAGCGTACCAGACTCCGGGTCCTTCAAGCCCTGAGAGAGAGAAAGTGTGTGTGTGTGTGTGTGTGTGTGTGTGTGTGTGTGTGTGTGTGTGTGTGTGTGTGTGTGTGTGTGTGTGTGTGTGTGTGTGTGCGTGTGTGTGTGCGCGTGTGTGCAGAGATGGACCGAGAAAAATAAGATGTAATTTGTATCAAGATACTTTCAGACCTTGTATTTTGTGTATTTTAAATACATAAAATACTTTTTTCTTTAATTTTATGTCATTTTATTCTCAAATTGACACATTCTTACCATTGACACAGGTTTAAACTGTGGAGAATTTTTTTTTGACATGTCACTTCTACTCTACCTCTGATTGGCTTACCCTCAGAACAAACTCAACCACAAATCAGAGGCAGAGTATGGTGGGTCTTGAGTCAGACTTCACATCACTTCTACGTCTAGTATGAAGCCTTGTATTGGTGGAAATTCCCCCAGAGATAAATTACTAATATAAATTGATGATTAGATATTGCATGCACTGGCCTATTTGCAAATG
>NC_139627.1:8991025-9002460 GCF_964638095.1 Poromitra crassiceps
TGCTCAATGCTTAATCCATCTTCTTTGTGTCCCTACCTGACACCATCAGGACTGAATCGTCTGCGTCTAATAAACGTTTGCACCCCACAGCCGCTGACATGTTGTTCACGTAAATTAAAAAGAATAATGGCCAGAAAATTGACCCCTGGGACACCCCACGTCACCTCCATGGCCCCTGAGAGGGTCCCCTCAATCTGTCAAATCTGAGATCTGTCAGTTAAAAATGATTCACACATCTAACTGATTTAGACCGAGACACCTCAGCTTTGACTCCCCAGCGTACTTCCAGCATTTAACGGTCAGAAAAAGAATGTCAATGTCAACAAAACAGCTAATCGTTTTCAACATGGAAAATAACCACACCCCTCGAACCCTATGGACCTTCCTATCCGTAGCTACGGCACCTTTCCCTTAGCCCCACCCCTCATCATGGTCCTTCCCCGTCCCGTATGCACTCCCCCTACCCACCACTCGAACCCTGACTCTCTACGACCTTCCTATCCCTAGCCAGGCCCCTTACTGATCACGCCCCCTAACCACCCACATCCCCCTACACTTTCCCCCAACCCACCACTCAAATCCCAAGTCTCTATGACCTTTGTATCGCAAGCTACAGCCCCTTTTCCACAGCCCCACCCCTTTCCTTGACCCCCCCCCCCCCCCCCCACATCCCACATCCCACCACCCACATCCCCTTAGTCCCTTTCTCTAGCCACCCCTCAAACCCTGACCCTCTACAACCATTGCTATCCCTATAGCTATGGCCCCTTTTCCCTGGCCTTGACCCTTCCCCTCACCACGCCCCTTCCCATCACTCACACCCCTCAAATCCAGACTCTCTATGACCTTCCTATCCCTATCTATGGCCCATTTTACCTAGCCCCGCCCCCTTCCTTGATGGAACAGACCTTGAACTTTGACCTTTGACCACCAAAATCTAACCAGTTCATCCTTGAGTCCAAGTGGACGTTGGAGCCAAATTTGAGATATCGCGTTAACAAGACGGACGGATGGACAGCCAACCCGAAATAATAAAGTTTCCAGCCCAGCTATAGCTGGCATAAAAGCCCTTGAGAAAAGGTAAACCATATTTGGTAAACCATACCAGCTGGACGCTTATAAACAAGAGATTCAGCAATAGTCATACAAAATGTGTTAAAATATCCAGCAATCTTCGTTTTATCAAAGCACAGGACTTTGTCAATGTTATAAGATTGTGTCTTACATTTGTTAGAAGAACCAAGATCTTCTAAGACTTTCCAGACATGTTTTGGCTGGTGAGCATTTTCATTCACAGCATCAATGTAGAAACATAAAGTGTGTATGACTGGAAAGCTGAGACTCTTGTGGATTCAATGAGCCAAAGTGTAGGTGTGATGATGTTAGTCCCCATTTCATTGTAGGGAGACCTTTTTTCAAAACTTGACCTCACTGTATAAAATGACCGATTGTGACCTCTTAAACTGTTACATCTTGCCATGTTCTTCTTAAACTGTTACATCTTGCCATGTTCTTCTTAACTCCCAGTGATGAGTATGGGCAACAGCAACATCGCCGTCTACAGCAGAAGTTCTCAAATGTTTTTCAGCCAAGGACCCCTTACAAGATAAAAAACATATACCGGGGACCCCCTCATTCTGATTTGTGATTTTGGGCTAAGCTTAATTGTTTCCACGGTAACATGCTTGACTTTTAAATTGATAGGTTTGTTAGATTAGAATGTAATCCATGACCCATTTTAGAGTTAAAGCATTAAATATTTTCGTTGAACTATGAAGCTTTTGCAAAAAAAAAAAAGTGTTTATTTTAATTTTCCTGAAAACTTTTCGCGGACCCCCTGGCAAAGTGCCGCGGACCCCTGGGGGTCCCCGGACACCCATTTGAGAACCACTGGTCTACAGTATGCTAGCTGATGGGCCCGAGGGGACACAGACACATGAAACAGATCCCAGCTCGTCGTCATGGGGACTTACCCACGGATTACAGACCATAATAGTCGAGCTTTGTGCAGCTGCCTTACCTTCCCAGAGCCAAGGCCTGACACAGGTGTGTAGGAATTCAGCTTTCACAGGTGCAGGTGTGTGTGTGTGTGTGTGTGTGTGTGTGTGTGTGTGTGTGTGTGTGTGTGTGTGTGTGTGTGTGTGTGTGTGTGTGTGTGTGTGTGTGTGTGTGTGTGTGTGTGTGTGTGTGTAGGTGTGTGTGTGTGTGTGTGTGTGTGTGTGTGTGTGTGTGTGTGTGTGTAAAATTATCAAAGAGTGAACTTGACTTTAGGATCAGACTGATAAATGGGGCCGATATTCTCCTTTGATAAATATTGGATATTGATGATATGATGAAGATTCCTCAGTTCAGCTTTATTTTCTTTACACATTTTAATTATAGATAAAAATAGAATATAATAAGAGAGCATAGACACACCAATAACAACATCGGATATTCAACTGCATTATATAATTACCAAACATTTATTCAGATTTATGGTTCAAAGCTGATTATATTCTGTGTTACAGATGACACTTCATTCTGCTCTGAGCTTTCAATGCATTTTTAACATGAGTTACAGCTCAAAATCAGCTGATCATTTATATCCCTGTAACAGTTCACTGTGCTGCCATCCACTGCAACGACTGATTAGTTTAGTGATTAGTGATCAGTGTCTTGGTTTTCCACAACACTGTGACCAGAGATGGGAACTAACAAGTACAAATACTATATGTAGAATGTTCAGGTGTCTGTACTTTACTGAGTATTTATTTTTCAGACAACTTTTTACTTTCACTCCCTACATTTTGACACAGATATCTGTACTTTATACTCCTTACAGTTTCAAAACAGGCTTGTTACTTATAGTTTTAATGCACAACAGACAAAAATGATGGAACATTGTCTGTCTCTCTCATCTCGCACTCTCCCAGCTTTCATGCATTATGTTAAACTTTTTTGTGGAAAAACCATATCACACACATTATGAATCAAAGTATAATCTTTATACATCCTAAAGCTGGAGGGGATCCTTTAATTTTAATAGTCTTTGAATGATATGATGTGAGTTTCAGTTAGCTTAAATTTGCACAGAAACATTAGAAATATTTTTTTACTTTTATACTTTATTACATTTCAGAGCCTGTACTTTTTTTTTTTTTTTTTTACTTTTGTGATTAAACAAGTAGAATTGTTTACGTAATTTTCTTACACGAGTAACTGTACTGACTTAAGTATAACAAGCGTGTGTACTTTTCCCATCTCTGCCTGTGGCAATAGCAGTGGTGTGGTGCTGCTTAGTCTGATGTGTGGTGCTGTAGTCTGATGTGTGGTGCTGCTTAATCTGATGTGTGGTGCTGTAGTCTGATGTATGGTGCTGTAGTCTGATGTGTGGTGCTGTAGTCTGATGTGTGGTGCTGTAGTCTGATGTGTGGTGCTGTAGTCTGATGTGTGGTGCTGCTTAGTCTGATGTGTGGTGCTGCTTAGTCTGATGTGTGGTGCTGTAGTCTGATGTGAGGTGCTGCTTAGTCTGATGTGTGGTGCTGTAGTCTGATGTGTGGTGCTGCTTAATCTGATGTGTGGTGCTGTAGTCTGATGTGTGGTGCTGCTTAGTCTGATGTGTGGTGCTGCTTAGTCTGATGTGTGGTGCTGTAGTCTGATGTGTGGTGCTGCTTAGTCTGATGTGTGGTGCTGTAGTCTGATGTGTGGTGCTGTAGTCTGATGTGTGGTGCTGCTTAGTCTGATGTGAGGTGCTGCTTAGTCTGATGTGTGGTGCTGCTTAGTCTGATGTGTGGTGCTGTAGTCTGATGTGTGGTGCTGCTTAATCTGATGTGTGGTGCTGTAGTCTGATGTGTGGTGCTGTAGTCTGATGTGTGGTGCTGCTTAGTCTGATGTGTGGTGCTGTAGTCTGATGTGTGGTGCTGCTTAGTCTGATGTGTGGTGCTGTAGTCTGATGTGAGGTGCTGCTTAGTCTGATGTGTGGTGCTGTAGTCTGATGTGTGCTGCTTAGTCTGATGTGTGGTGCTGTAGTCTGAAGTGTGGTGCTGTAGTCTGATGTGTGGTGCTGCTTAGTCTGATGTGTGGTGCTGTAGTCTGATGTGTGGTGCTGTAGTCTGATGTGTGGTGCTGTAGTCTGATGTGTGGTGCTGTAGTCTGATGTGTGGTGCTGTAGTCTGATGTGTGGTGCTGTAGTCTGATGTGTGGTGCTGCTTAGTCTGATGTGTGGTGCTGTAGTCTGATGTGTGGTGCTGTAGTCTGATGTGTGGTGCTGTAGTCTGATGTGTGGTGCTGTAGTCTGATGTGTGGTGCTGTAGTCTGATGTGTGGTGCTGTAGTCTGATGTGTGGTGCTGCTTAGTCTGATGTGTGGTGCTGTAGTCTGATGTGTGGTGCTGTAGTCTGATGTGTGGTGCTGCTTAGTCTGATGTGTGGTGCTGTAGTCTGATGTGTGGTGCTGTAGTCTGATGTGTGGTGCTGTAGTCTGATGTGTGGTGCTGTAGTCTGATGTGTGGTGCTGTAGTCTGATGTGTGGTGCTGCTTAGTCTGATGTGTGGTGCTGTAGTCTGATGTGTGGTGCTGTAGTCTGATGTGTGGTGCTGTAGTCTGATGTGTGGTGCTGTAGTCTGATGTGTGGTGCTGTAGTCTGATGTGTGGTGCTGTAGTTTGATGTATGGTGCTGGTTAGTCTGATGAAGAGACGCCTTAGCTTTGAGAGGAAGGCCCCCCACAAAGCTGGCGGTGGAAATAGTTCCCAAAGCGTTGCTTGGAAAATGAAAATAGACTGTCGCTGATGCAGGGGTTTTTACTCCAAAAACCTGTGGAACTAATTTGGATGAAACATCTTTAGCACTTTCAACACAATTGTAAGGAATGTTAGGAGCAAATGTCTTATGGAAAAAAATATCTCATTTGGAAGTAAACTCTTCACATAGTTTTTTTTAGGTCCATTTTCTTTAATTTTTTTCAATATTTAATTTTGTAATTTCCAGATCAACAACAAACAAAAACAAACAAACTCAGATACGGGACGAGAAAAGAAAGGAAAGAAAAAACAACAATACATTATATACAAAAACAAACAAAACATATCGACACTCCAATATGAATGTGGTGCCACCAGCCACACAAGGTGTCTACGTGCCCGCAAAAGATGCTATGTATGGGATCTCACACATCGCCCCTACCTCATCAAGGTAGGCCAGAAAGTTGGTCCTCAGATACCTGAGTCTCTCCTTCCGTATAACAGAGATCAGATCATGTCCGCCAACCACAGCTGAGAAGAGGGTGGAGAGGGGGACTTCCATTCCTGCAGAATGAGTTTCTTGGCGACAATTGTCCCTTGTGTCAGAGATTGTTGCACAGCTGTAGGGAAGTCGAGAGAGGACTCCGAGCAACCGAGGATGGTGAGTTCTGCCTCTGGCTGAAGGGTTATTTTGTAGGCCTTAGAGCATACATGGGCAAACTACGGCCCGCGGGCCGCACCTGTGTGGCCCGCGATGGAATTGCAAAAAAAAAAAAAATACAGTGCACCTGAAGGCAACATGCAAGATACCCGCTGAATAAGTGTCCAAATGTTCATGTCATTCTGGCTAATACTCCACTTCTGTTATAGCATTTTAGTCTGGAATATGGAATATCTTTCAATAATCTTTATGACTAAAAGGCTACATTGAATTAGAAATTTAAATAATTAACTCATTGGTTTTGGATTTATTTAGCTTCAAGACTGCATTTTTGTTCGTGTGACCCTCAACACAGGCTTTGATCATCCCGGACCACTTACTGATACTTATGCTTAAATTAACCCACTCATATTCTGATTTATTTCAAGAAAAACATTTTGGCTAGTGGAAATTCTAATTGGCTGGTAACTTTAAAATCTAGCAGCCATATTGGCAGGTGGTCAAAAAAGTTAATTTCAAGCCCTGAGAGCAGGTGGTGACATAGGAGTGAGTGAGAAAAGGATGGTGGTTAAGACTGAATAATGACATCACAACTGTTAATTTAAAATTAGTTATTCCTCTAAACGTGGCTTCAAATGCACCAAATTTTTCACGCTGGCGCCGTTCGGCCCTCAGCAAAACCTGGTAGCGAGGACATTTTTTTGTGGCCCTCTCTATCATCAAAGTTACCCATCCATGGGTTACGGCATGACAATATTTGTTCGGCCCCCGGCAACAATCTGGGTTTGTCATGTGGCCCCTCATGAAAAATAATTGCCCACGCCTGCCTTAGAGAGTACCAATCAAATACTTTGGCCCAGAACCCTGTCAGTGAAGGGCAGAACCAAAAGGCATGAGACAGAGTGCCCTCTGACACCTGACACCTGTCACACAGTGGTGAGACGGACGGATAAATCTTGTGTAACTTATGCTTGGAATAGTGAAGACGGTGACTGACTTTGAAATTGGATCAGTTGGTGTCTGCTATTAACTGAACAGAGTTGTATCACAGAGAGACTTCATTTTCTTTGATTTATTCTTCTTTTTTGTTCAATGATAACATGGAAGGACAGGGAAAGGGGGGGGTACTAAACCAAGGAGAAAGTGATGGTGGTCTTGACCACTGCATGTTTACACATACACACACACACACGCACGCACGCACACACACACACACACTCACACACACACGCACGCACGCACGCACGCACTCACTCACACACACACACACACTCACACGCACGCACGCACGCACACACACACACACACACACACACACACACACACACACACACTCACACGCACGCACGCACACACACACACACACATGGAGAGGGAGGGAGAGAGAGAGAGAGGTTAGCTGGTGGCACCTGTTGGGCAGAGGTCAGAGGTTAAGTGAGTGTGTCACGTCTGGCTCCATGCTCTGTGTGGTCAGCGAGTGGGCAGACAGACAGGCAGGCAGAGGTGGGGAAACTAGACACATACTTTATTTAAACACAAGCTGAACCCAAAAATGACATCGTATTTTATTTTAGTTTAGTTCACATACGTGGGTATTCAGTGCACCTATTTAATAATGTATGCAAAAAAAATCACAACAATCGAATTTCTTTAGTTTTTCATACTTTTTCACATCAAAAGTTCATTTATCAGGATTTCATTCATAATTGTAATCTACACGATGATGAGGTAATGAAGAACTATTTCTACCCCATTTCAACCAATCATATCATGACATGGCAGCTGTCAATCAATCTTCATTTCGAGGAGAAAATTCTGCAGGCAAGATGGCCGCCTAGTGCCTGTAACATGGGCAGAATTTCTCGCCCATGAATGTTAATACTTGGCCAAATATGTAAGATACAAAATAAAATAAGCTGTATAATGTCTTCATTTGACGTAGAATGCAAAGGACGTGTAACATGGTTCCTTAACCATGTTACATGGTGCTTCCTGTTCGGAAGCTCCACAGTCAGCCGCTAGCTTCCAATCCTGCAGGAAACTCCTCTGGAAAAAGAGGGGAAATCGCCTTCTCTTTCTGCAATCAAAACATAACTATACTCTCATCATCATCATTTTCCAAAACCCTTTCCTCTCCTCAATAAAATACTAAACGCCACTCTAATTTGGTGATTATATGTCTCGACAATGTGATAGGCCTATAACACAAGGATCCATCATCTCTGAGAGTTCGCATTGTGCCTTATCTTATCAGGACTCTAATGGCTCATTTATACTCCATTTTCATACGTAAATAGATGCGTCCGTTTCAAACGTTATTATCGTCACTGCCCACATACTTCCATGTGTCTTTCACGTTTGTATCATGTTAAGCAATACATTCACCAGTGGGCAGTAGAGATTCAAATGTATGAGTGTGTGTGTGGTTTTGCTCGTTTGCAGAGTACGGACACAAGGCTCTGTCCGTCTCCGTCTCCGTCTCCGTCTTTAACGCAGAGTATAATTGGGCCTTAAACCAGAAGATCTCTCCGATCTCTCTTGGTTTAGGGCCCTTTCACTCTCTGTTGATTTTCCCGTATAGATAGAGTCAGCCTGTGTGTGGGCACGGTTCTGGGGGATTTGCGGTGTCGTGACGTCAAGCTGATTCCTCGAATACCACCAATTAGTTTTTATTGTTTTTATATATTGCATTTGCACTTAAATAACATTTGTGCACTTTTATTTTAATTTATTTTACAGTTATTGTTTTCTTATACAACAGTTAGTTCCGGCCGAGCAATTTGATTGGACAAGAGGGATCCTACCAGTGCTGATATTTCACGATAACGCACTGGCGCTTCGCTGTGTGTAGATCACTCCGCTTCACAGCTGCTCTAATCAACAAAACGCTTCACAGCTGCTCTAATCAACAAAACAAACACCAGCCACGTTACATTGAACGTCATTCACAAAGCGTAACACAGTTAGGATACCGAGAGGGCAAAGATGGATTTATTTCCTAACATAACTTTTGACTTAAACTATGAATGCTCGTCAGAAGAGGACGAGGGGGAGCAACATTCTTCTGCGGAAACCTCCAGGTTTGCTCATATTTCACCTGCAGAACTTGACGATTTGGAGAAAAACTAAAACGAAGCAATTACACTGTGAGACAAACAACGGAAAGGTGCAAATCAATGTGTATGACAAAAAGTAGACAGCCTGCAGTTAATTAGGATGATTAGGCTACATTTTCGGCAGAGCGGAAAGCTGAGGGGACTATTTTTGTTGGCGGAGGAATAAATAGAGAAATCATATATTTTCTCAGCTTTTTGTCATTTTTTAAATCAGCTTTGTTTAATAGAACTGTTGTATAAAAGAAATATCACACTCGCGGTCGTGCTGTTGTTGTCTAATATCGCCACTGCTGTGATTATCTTCGGCACTCGGCCTGTGGCCTCGTGCCTACGACCGAATCACAACAGTGACGATATTAGCCAACAACAGCACTCCCCCTCGTGTGATATTGCTTAAATATTGTGCATTATTGTTAATTAAAAGCTTTATTGATATAAAGTATGCCTCATCATTCATTCATGTTCATTAAGGGATGTTAAATGACAGCAAGCCCCACTGTAGGATGTCGCCTAGGGCCCAAAAATGTCCACAAATGGTCCTGCTAGAGACGGTGAAATAGGCCAAAGTGGCAGGTGTCCGGGGATGCCCCCAGATCTGCTTGGGGGATAAAAAATGTGCTTGTTTCACAACTTCACCTCATGAAGCCTAAACTTTAGTTTATTACATGTGCAATGGAGTTCATAAACAAATCAAATCGATATTGCTTAGATTGGAAAGATATATTAATTACTATTATTTTTCAAATTGCGTCAAGTGGTCCTACAGCAGACGTTGCTATGGTCGGACGGGTTGCTATGGGGCAACATTATGTTTTTGTTTTGTATTCCTCTCAATTTCCCCAATTTAAATGTACAATTCTCTCATGATTATTATTGTTACAGTAAGTTATTAAAGTTGTGAGTTACCTGTTTGGTTCACGACACGTGTGAAATAATCTCAGAATGAAGGTTCAAATGAGAATTTCATTTTTACAGAGGCATTATTTTCAGCAAAAAAATCATAGTTATTTTATATGAATCAATTTTCAATTAAATGGCATTTAATTTTGTATTGGCTTATTGATCAAATATAGGCCTTTGCCTTTTATTTGTGTGAAGAATTCCCTCTGAGTCTCCTCCCATATTGTGCAGTCCTTGAAGGCTGCAATTTAATTTAATTTAATATAGTTTGACTGAACTAATGCATTCTTGCCCATGCATGGAAGTTCATTTATTACTTTCATTATCCTGTTAAACTCATTGGGGCAATACTACGTAGCCTATATAATATAATATATTAATATACTACATTTGGCCAAATGTACATGATGCCATGTTATTCGTGTTTGTTTATGCATTGTTTCATTTTGACAAAGGCAATATTTCCAGCCAAAACAAAATAACCTACCTATTCATAATATCGTATTCATCAATAATTAAATAGAATGGTGTTGAAGTTTCATGGTTTAGTCTTGTTATTTCAGTTTTACATGAATATGATTATTTGTTCAATGGATTTGAACTCTTCATTGCAGTAACTCATTTAGCAGTTTTAAACACACATTTTCAAACCAATTCATTGTGTATTGTTTTTTAGTTTAAGCTCTGAAGCATTTTTTTAATCTTCGAAGAGTTGGGGTGCCTTGGAGAAGGAGGAAAGCTTCAGGGGTGCCTTGGTTGAACAGGAAATGTTTCCTCTATGGGAAAATCCACAGAGAGTGAAAGGGCTCTAGTCCTCCTGTTAAGAAGAGCATTGTGCCCGTAATTATTTTGTTGCTGTTATTAGAGTGGCACGGCCCGGGGCCGGAGGGGCGTGTGTTTTGAGGGGCGTGGACTTGGCAGCCGGGCGGGACGGGGACCGGGGAGAGGCAGTAGCCTACAGAGCGCCTCCAAGGAGCCACGGAAGCGCACAGGGGAGCGGACAGCGGAGCGCTCAAATCCAACAACCATCTCCCCCCCCCGAGCTGGACCTCAGGTCAATTTAATGAAAAGATCCACAGCTTGCCTTTGATGCTTCGAGGAGCCGATGAAGCCGATGAAGCCCTGGACAGATATGGGACATTTGCAGTTTGCAGCGAAACATGAGTGGAGTTTTTACGCGCACTGGGCACGTTTTGCGCCGCTTTGCATCGCGACTGGAACGCGGTGATAGTCGGTGCAGGCGTCCGCTTTAGCAGCTTTTATCCCACAGTATGAAGTCATTTCATGTGACATGTTTCCTGCGTTGTGTCCTCCGGCTCAGGGTTGCGACTCATGGGATGTAGTAAATGGCGAGCTGCGTTCAACTTTGGACACCTCAAGGTGCAGTCCAAGCTGTCCGTGTTCTTTACCATGGTCATTCTCTTCACTTACCTGTTCTACTGCCTCACTGGATACTGTGACTCCTTGCCCAGACCCGTGTACGACCAGCACGGCAGTCCCCTCAACAGAATCCTCTCAAATGACGGGCAAGACGCAGCGTCACCGCGGCAACTCGGTGCGCACTCGTTTGTCAGGGAGCAGCAGCTGTCGGACTTGGACGCCGGTGGTGACAACAACGACCTGTCTTCTAACAACATCTCTATAGCCAATACTTTCGGGAGCAAAAAGTTTCCCCAGGTAGGGCGGGGCGATATGGCCCTACAATAATAATCACAATATTTCAAGGTCTTTATGCGATAAAGATGACGATATGACAATTTCAAGAACATAGTAGCCTACAATTGCAACACAATAACTTATAGTTTTGTATGTCAGCATAAATGTAACAGTTAGCCTTCCAATTTTTAAATATGCCTTCGAAATATTACCGTAGTTTGTTGTGTATGCTCTAGTCTTCTGTAACTAAACCCAGCAAACATTGTATAGACCGCGCGATGTTACCAGACTAGTTAATCCGTCATCTACCCAGAAAGTCATGCCGCTGCCGGCCACAAGGTGACGTCTCCACGTTCCCCCAATAGCTCTAGTCTAGACTGTC
>NC_139627.1:9002660-9015160 GCF_964638095.1 Poromitra crassiceps
GAGAGAGGGAGATAGAGAGAAGGAGAGAGAGAAGGAGAGAGAGAGAGAGAGAGAGAGGGAGAGAGAGAGAGGAGAGACAGAGAGAGAGAGAGGGAGGGAGAGAGAGAGAGAGAGAATGAGAGAGAGAGAGAGAGAAGGAGAGAGAGAGAGGGAGAGATTGTATGATTCATTAGTAGTGATGTTGAATGTTGAATATGATTGTTTCTTGATGCTTTGGCAATATTGTTGTTATGACATTCATGCCAATAAAGAATTAATTTAAATTTGAATTTGAGAGAGAGAGATGCTCAAAAGTAATTTTTTGCAAGTCAAGTCTCAAGTCTCTTATGGATGATTCTATCATCTGCTGCCATCTGGTCTGCTTATACTGCATAGCTCAAACTCAAGCTTAAAGCCCCCATCCAGTCAGTTGAGTCATTTTGAAGCTATTTCATGTTTTTCCTGCTCTGCTAATTAGCCAAAGTGTTCACCACTGTATTCTGTTGACAAATAACCTTATTTTGGTCTCAAACTCTTCAATTGGCTCACGTGCTAGAAAGGAGTGCTGACATCAGACTTATGTTATCAATGCTCACGTCACCCGCGTCTGAACATAAGGTGAATACACAGGTTGAAAACTGAGTGGAGGGGGGCTTTAATTTACGGTAGGGCGCTCAGCTGGCTAGAGATGTGGTCACATGGTTAAGTCTGGCTGAAGATGTGGTCACATGGTTAAGTCTGGCTGAAGATGTGGTCACATGGTTAAGTCTGGCTAGAGATGTGGTCACATGGTTAAGTCTAGCTGAAGATGTGGTCACATGGTTAAGTCTGGCTAGAGATGTGGTCACATGGTTAAGTCTGGCTAGAGATGTGGTCACATGGTTAAGTCTGGCGAGAGATGTGGTCACATGGTAAAGTCTGGCTGAAGATGTGGTCACATGGTTAAGTCTGGCTGAAGATGTGGTCACATGGTTAAGTCTGGCTAGAGATGTGGTCACATGGTTAAGTCTGGCTGAAGATGTGGTCACATGGTTAAGTCTGGCTAGAGATGTGGTCACATGGTTAAGTCTGGCTAGAGATGTGGTCACATGGTTAAGTCTGGCTGAAGATGTGGTCACATGGTTAAGTCTGGCTGAAGATGTGGTCACATGGTTAAGTCTGGCTGAAGATGTGGTCACATGGTTAAGTCTGGCTGAAGATGTGGTCACATGGTTAAGTATGGCTGAAGATGTGGTCACATGGTTAAGTCTGGCTAGAGATGTGGTCACATGGTTAAGTCTGGCTGAAGATGTGGTCACATGGTTAAGTATGGCTGAAGATGTGGTCACATGGTTAAGTCTGGCTAGAGATGTGGTCACATGGTTAAGTCTGGCTGAAGATGTGGTCACATGGTTAAGTCTGGCTAGAGATGTTGTCACATGGTTAAGTCTGGCTAGAGATGTGGTCACATGGTTAAGTCTAGCTGAAGATGTGGTCACATGGTTAAGTCTGGCTGAAGATGTGGTCACATGGTTAAGTCTGGCTAGAGATGTGGTCACATGGTTAAGTCTGGCTGAAGATGTGGTCACATGGTTAAGTCTGGCTAGAGATGTGGTCACATGGTTAAGTCTGGCTGAAGATGTGGTCACATGGTTAAGTCTGGCTAGAGATGTGGTCACATGGTTAAGTCTGGCTGAAGATGTGGTCACATGGTTAAGTCTGGCTGAAGATGTGGTCACATGGTTAAGTCTGGCTAGAGATGTGGTCACATGGTTAAGTCTAGCTGAAGATGTGGTCACATGGTTAACTCTGGCTAGAGATGTGGTCACATGGTTAAGTCTGGCTAGAGATGTGGTCACATGGTTAAGTCTGGCTGAAGATGTGGTCACATGGTTAAGTCTGGCTAGAGATGTGGTCACATGGTTAAGTCTGGCTAGAGATGTGGTCACATGGTTAAGTCTGGCTAGAGATGTGGTCACATGGTTAACTCTGGCTAGAGATGTGGTCACATGGTTAAGTCTGGCTAGAGATGTGGTCACATGGTTAACTCTGGCTGAAGATGTGGTCACATGGTTAAGTCTGGCTAGAGATGTGGTCACATGGTTAACTCTGGCTGAAGATGTGGTCACATGGTTAAGTCTGGCTAGAGATGTGGTCACATGGTTAAGTCTGGCTGAAGATGTGGTCACATGGTTAAGTCTGGCTAGAGATGTGGTCACATGGTTAACTCTGGCTGAATATGTGGTCACATGGTTAAGTCTGGCTAGAGATGTGGTCACATGGTTAACTCTGGCTGAAGATGTGGTCACATGGTTAAGTCTGGCTGAAGATGTGGTCACATGGTTAAGTCTGGCTGAAGATGTGGTCACATGGTTAAGTCTGGCTGAAGATGTGGTCACATGGTTAAGTCTGGCTGAAGATGTGGTCACATGGTTAAGTCTGGCTGAAGATGTGGTCACATGGTTAAGTCTGGCTGAAGATGTGGTCACATGGTTAAGTCTGGCTGAAGATGTGGTCACATGGTTAAGTCTGGCTGAAGATGTGGTCACATGGTTAAGTCTGGCTGAAGATGTGGTCACATGGTTAAGTCTGGCTGAAGATGTGGTCACATGGTTAAGTCTGGCTGAAGATGTGGTCACATGGTTAAGTCTGGCTAGAGATGTGAAATGACAAGATAAAACTCCACCACATCTCAATTTGCATTTCAATTGAATGACATATTTGCATAACTGAGTGGCTGCCATGTTTTTTTCTTTTTAGAGCTAAAGTACTACATGATGTTTTAATTACTGGGGAACACAGTACGCAGTATTTCCTCTTGCTCTAATATGCATTTTAAGCTTCACTATTCTGAAATGTGTCCAAACGTTCCCAACTACTCACCCCGCCTGAACGAGCTAATTATGGGGGTCTGGGCGAGGAAGTGGTGATGTCACCGGGGTCAGGATGTGAGCAGGAAGGAAGTGACCGTCTGTAATCTACATCACTCCAGCCCGTCTATCTGTCTGTCCATCAGGGTGGGAAACTCACTGTTTTTCTTAACAGGGGCTTTTCTTTGCCCTTGTGTTCAAGGTCAACTTTATATTTATAAATACAATGAAATGATCTGGCTCTCTCTGCCTTAACACACAGAGGACATCATCACAACACAACACAACACAACACAACACAACACAACACAACACAAGCAGTGTTTCCCACAGGATTTTGAGAATTTGTGGTGGGGGACTGCAGACCCCCTTGGGGGGTGCGGGGGCAAGCCCCCCCGCAAGATTTTTTTAAACATTTTAAAGTAAAATGCATGAATTTGGTGTACTTTGAGAAAGCTTAAGAGCAAAATTAAAAGGCTAGATCTATGAAGAACATGTCATCATTACTGTGCTGTGGGTTTACAATGACAAACTAAATTTCTCCCTATAGGTCAGGGATACTCAACTTGCTTTGCCACTTTCGTGAAATGATAGAAGGGGAGGGGCCAGTTAATAAACAAACAATATACATTTTTCTGTAGCGGATTGTAGGTTTTTGGGGTGTCAGCCGGAGTTTAGGCTGACAGTGTTGTGCACACCGGATAGTTAGTTAGGTTAAGTTAGTTGGGTTAAGTACATACATAAGTGCCTGGGTAGCGAGCAGATGGCGGTATTTGACAATTTAGCAGCTAAATCATAGATTATTGAAAGATATTCCATATTCCAGACTGAAATGCTATAACAGAAGTATTGGCCAGAATGACATGAACATTTATTGGACACTTATTCAGCGGATATCTTGCATGTTGCGTTCAGGTGCACTGTAAAAAAAAAAAAAAAAAAAAAAAAAAACTTTTTTTTGGTCAACATCTTATTGTGGCGGTCAAAATATTATTGTGGCGGCCCGCCACAAATTCCTTTATGTATGGGAAACACTGCACAACACAACACAACACAACACAACACAACACAACACTTAACACACAGAGGACATCATCACAAGAGACGACATAGTGATGTAAACCTACATCACTATTGTAGGCTACACATTCACTAGTCTCGGCTCCCAGACGTTTGGTGAGCGGCGCCAACAGCGCCACCTACGGAGCGGATAGAGACTGAGAACTGAGTCTACACACTCACAAATAGGTATAGCTATACACTCAGTGTATATACAGTACAATAAACACAGTCCACTAATACAATACAATATACAGTAACCAAAGTGCCAAAGTGCATTGCAGTGCATTATGGTTCAGCTGTTCAGTGGGAAGAAACTATTACTGAGACAAGTGGTGTGTGATATAAATCAAATACCAAATACGTTTCGGGGGCATTTTGGATTATTTCCAGGACAATTTTATCAAATGTTGGGAAATACCTTAGTTCTTCTATGTTGCATAAGAGACAAATATTCGATGCCTCTTATCCAAGCATATTTTATTTCTAAAAGTTAATAAACAAATCACAGTTAGAAAATCCTCATCCTATCATCAGAATCAGAATCAGAATCACTTTTATTGCCACAGTATGCAAGTTACATACGAGGAATTTGTCTTAGTGTCTGTATGCAGCGTAGCGGTCACATCAATATACAGAGATAAGAAGTAGGAAGATAACTAAAGACAATCGCAAAGTTGCAAGTGCAATCAAATTGAATCAAATCGAGTCAAGTGGTGAAGTGTTCTGTGGATGATAAATATGAATTTACGTTGGATTTACATGAGATTTACAGACTGAGTTAAATAGACGTTAAATAGGCAGTGGATTTACATGAATTTACAGTCAGAGTTAAATAAGAGTTTACATTGAATGTACAGTACATGAAATTTACAGGCTAAGTTAAATAGGCATTAATGTGCAGGGAATTTACATGAATTTACAGTCCCAGTTAGACAAGCATTAAATTAGATAGAGTATAAGTTCCAGTTTTATGGGGATGGGAATTCATCAGTTGAGTTTAGGAGGAGGTAGTGAGTTTGTGTGTGTGTGTGTGTGTGGGGGGGGGGGGGGTTGTTGGTGAGGTCCTTGGCGGAAGGGGTTTCCGGGCCTTGTTGGTGAGGCTGATGGCGGTTGGGAAGAAGCTGGTCTTGTGGCGGGTGGTTCTGGTCTTGGCAGACCTCAGTCTCTTGCCGTGGGGGGAGTGTCTTAAAGAGTTTGTGGCCAGGGTGGGAGGGGTCAGCCATGATCTTGCGAGACCGCTTCAGTGTCCTGGCTGCGTGCAGGTCCTGGAGGGATGGCAGCTTGCATCCGATTATCTTCTCAGCGCAGCGGATGATGCGCTGAAGTCTGTTGATGTCTTTGAGAGTGGCAGCAGCATACCAGACGGTGATGGAGGAGGTGAGGATGGACTCAACGATGGAGGTGTAGAAGTGCACCATCATCACAACAACACTGTTGATTGGCTGGCATGTTATGTAATGTACTTTCAATGTCAATTTCATGTCCTATGGCAAAAGACAAAAACACATGAACATATCAACAGTAAACTCTGACAGCTTTTTGAGGTCCTGGGCAGAGCAGGAGAGGGTCAGCGACTCTTTATATTGATCTGTTTCTAGTCGTGACTCATCGGGTGGTTTGAATATGAAACAAAGCTCCATGTTCTTAAGTTAACATTAACTAGCGAACTAGCTGGCCGGCTAGCTTACGCTGCCTGTCACTGAGGTAAAACATTAGCTAGCGAACTAGCTGACCAGCTAGCTTACGCTGCCTGTCACTGAAGTAAAACATTAGCTAGCGAACTAGCTGGCCAGCTAGCTTACGCTGCCTGTCACTGAGGTAAAACATTAGCTAGCGAACTAGCTGGCCAGCTAGCTTACGCTGCCTGTCACTGAGGTAAAACATTAGCTAGCGAACTAGCTGACCAGCTAGCTTACGCTGCCTGTCACTGAAGTAAAACATTAGCTAGCAAACTAGCTGGCCAGCTAGCTTACGCTGCCTGTCACTGAGGTAAAACATTAGCTAGCGAACTAGCTGGCCAGCTAGCTTACGCTGCCTGTCACTGAGGTAAAACATTAGCTAGCGAACTAGCTGGCCAGCTAGCTTACGCTGCCTGTCACTGAGGTAAAACATTAGCTAGCGAACTAGCTGGCCGGCTAACTTACGCTGCCTGTCACTGAGGTAAAACATTAGCTAGCGAACTAGCTGGCCGGCTAGCTTACACTGCCTGTCACTGAGGTACAACATTAGCTAGCGAACTAGCTGGCCGGCTAGCTTACGCTGCCTGTCACTGAGGTAAAACATTAGCTAGCGAACTAGCTGACCAGCTAGCTTACGCTGCCTGTCACTGAGGTAAAACTTTAGCTAGCGAACTAGCTGGCCAGCTAGCTTATGCTGCCTGTCACTGAGGTAAAACATTAGCTAGCGAACTAGCTGACCAGCTAGCTTACGCTGCCTGTCACTGAGGTAAAACATTAGCTAGCGAACTAGCTGACCAGCTAGCTTACGCTGCCTGTCACTGAGGTAAAACTTTAGCTAGCGAACTAGCTGGCCAGCTAGCTTATGCTGCCTGTCACTGAGGTAAAACATTAGCTAGCGAACTAGCTGACCAGCTAGCTTATGCTGCCTGTCACTGAGGTAAAACATTAGCTAGCGAACTAGCTGACCAGCTAGCTTACGCTGCCTGTCACTGAGGTAAAACATTAGCTAGCGAACTAGCTGACCAGCTAGCTTATGCTGCCTGTCACTGAGGTAAAACATTAGCTAGCGAACTAGCTGACCAGCTAGCTTACGCTGCCTGTCACTGAAGTAAAACTTTAGCTAGCGAACTAGCTGACCAGCTAGCTTATGCTGCCTGTCACTGAGGTAAAACATTAGCTAGCGAACTAGCTGGCCAGCTAGCTTACGCTGCCTGTCACTGAGGTACAACATTAGCTAGCGAACTAGCTGACCAGCTAGCTTACGCTGCCTGTCACTGAGAACGCTAATAGGAGGATGGGGATTGTGCAGGTATGGAGCTGGCCATATTCGAGTCGCGCTTTGCAAATACAGAACAAAATCCAGGCATGCTTACCAAGTACAGAGTAAAATACAGAAATACAGAGAGTATGTCCGTGATACAGCTCTGCTCAGTTAACAGTAGACACCAGCTGATTCAATTTAAGGTCACTCACCGTCTTCACTATTCTAACCATAAGTTGCACAAGATGTACCCCTCTGTCTCACCACTGTGTGTCAGGTGTCGTATATCGGAGAGCACTCTGTCTCATGCTTTCTGGAGCTGCCCTTCACTGACTGGTTTCTGGGCCAGGATATTTGACTGGTACTCTAAAGCCTGGATTATGCTTGACGCTTTGGCCGGCCGCACGGAAATGAGAGACACGGAATCCTGACGAGGAAACGTGTGGAGCTTTTATACTCTGTGTGGGTTTCTGCTCGTGGAATTGAGCGCGAGTCTTGAAAACTCCACTTTGTCCGCCCAGCCGCGTCCGCATCCGCGTCCGCGTAGTTACAAAATTCGGGGTGCGCACGGCCAGGCGAAAACCGTCCGCACGGAGCCTTGCGGAGGGGCGTGTCTGCTGATTTGACGTCACTTTTCCGCGCGGACACTCGCGTTCCTTGCTGATGCGGAAAGCATAATGAGCCCTTAAGGCCTACAGGATAGCCCTTCAGCCAGAGGCAGAACTTGCCATTTTTGGCTGCTCGGAGTCCTCTTTGGACTTCTCTACAGCTGTGCAGCAATCTCTGACGCAGGGAACAATCGTTGCCAAGAAACTCATCTTGCAGGAGTGGAAGTCCCCTTCTCCACCCTCTTTCCAGCTGTGGCTGGCGGATGATCTCTGTTATACGGATGGAGAGACTCAGGTACCTGAGGACCAACTCACTCGGGAGATTTCTAGTCGTCTGGGAGCCGTTTCTGGCCTACCTCGACGAGGTCGGGGGTGGTGGGTGATTCGCTTGGTTGATCTCCTCTTGTGCAGGACCCAATGCACAATATGTGTATATATACATATACATATTTCCTTTTTTGCAAGTACCCTCACCACATTGTAAACTTGGAGTGTGAGTGTGTGTGATTTTTGCTTTTGTTTGTTTGTTTCGCCTCGTTTTCCTTTTGTTTTGTTTTGTTTATTTTATTATCTGTTTGTTCAGCCTTGTGTGTTATAAAAAAAAGGGGGGGGGGGGGGAGATAACTGTACATTCTAACCTGTAATATTGTTTCTGTAAAAATATGTTCACTTGACTATGCACCAATGTTGACTGTACTCTGCCTTGCAATTAAAATATAAAAAAAATAATACAGAAAGTTAACAATTCTAGATATTTCTGTGGGCATTTTGCCCCGAGCCCCCACTAATGTCATCCCCCATTCATCCTGTGCTCAGCAGATCAGATAGTGTGTGTGTGTGTGTGTGGGGGGGGGGGGCTGTCCATTCATCCTGTGCTCAGCAGATCAGATAGTGTGTGTGTGTGTGTGTGTGTGTGGGGGGGGGGGGCTGTCCATTCATCCTGTGCTCAGCAGATCAGATAGTGGGGGGGGGGCTGTCCATTCATCCTGTGCTCAGCAGATCAGATAGTGGGGGGGGGGGGGGGGCTGTCCATTCATCCTGTGCTCAGCAGATCAGATAGTGGGGGGGGGGGGGGGCTGTCCATTCATTCTGTGCTCAGCAGATCAGATAGTGGGGGGGGGGGGGGGGCTGTCCATTCATCCTGTGCTCAGCAGATCAGATAGTGGGGGGGGGGGGGCTGTCCATTCATTCTGTGCTCAGCAGATCAGATGGGGGGGGGGGGGCTGTCCATTCATCCTGTGCTCAGCAGATCAGATAGTGTGTGTGGGGGGGGGGCGCACACAGATAAAGAAGCACAAGTAGGCACTGTGGGGCCTACAGGAACACAACTGGAGATTTTCCCATCTGATAAGTCAGGAGGGGTGGGGGCCATCAGCGGCAACTCTCTCACACACACACAGACACACACAAACACACATTTTAAATACTTTATTTGGTTCCACAAATTACATTTCATAAACAGGGAAACAAATATATCAGGGTCAATTAATACTAAGCACTTATGGATACACATAGCACCTCCTTCTCCACACTTCTCTCTCACACACACACACACACACACACACACACACACACACACACACACACACACACACACACACACACACACACACACACACACACTCGTCTTTCCCTCAAGTCTTTTTTTTATCACTCTACTGTAGGCTACTACAGTCTACAAAAAAGCACCCCCCCCCCAAACTTTTTTGTTTCGTTTCAGTCAAATTTTTCATGGTCACTTGCACTTCAGCTTGTAAGTGTGGTTTCCAGGCCATTTTGACTGGGTGACCCATTTCGGAAGGATGTACAAAGGTTTCCCCTCACTAAAATGTTGCCTCAATTTGGAGCGTTATTTAGAGGTAGAATGACATGCCTGGTAGCACTGCATGCCTTAGGTCTTGTTATGGTCTTGATATGATATCAGTACCTTCACTGTAGCTTTCAAAATTAGCCCACTGAAGCCTCTCTGAAGCAGTCATGTCGGCCACAGATACGAGCACCCTCAGGATTCTGGAGTGGCACCTGGGGTGGCCAATTAGATTTTAGGGGTGGCCCCTCCCTAGAAACTCCCCTGCAGCTCATAGCTGAATCACTTGGTTTGTCCAAGTCAAACTCGTTTTATATTGATGAATATGTTTGAGGGTATTTACATCCAAATCAGGTGAACGGTGTAGCAATGACATCACATTTTAAAACCCCGCTCCTGTCACTTTGTGTATTTTCACCGTTGATGTTCTATGAAAACGTAGATGCGCACGCGCTGTATCAACGCACGTTTAAAAGTTATTATCACAGCACTTAGTTAGCAAACATAGCGCTATTTACTGTAAATATTGTATTCACTGTCTATCATACATCACTCGTCAGATCATTATAATCTCTGACGTCCTCACCCGTTTTTACCAATACAGTAGCTTACTTTTAGGACTTTGAGCCCAAAATAAGGTTATTTGTCGACAAAATACACTGGTGAACGCTGCGGCTAATCAGCAGACTATAGGGCAAAACACAGCAACACATGACAAAAATGACAAAATACAGTGGAGGGGGCTTAAGGGACCAAAATTACATTTTAAAGGACCATTGGGCAAACGGACATACTCATAAATCAAATTGTTACTTTTAATTCTTGGTTGCAAACCCTTTGCAGTCAATGACAGCCTGAAGTCTGGAGCCCATAGACATCACCGGATGCTGGGTTTCGTCCCTGGTGATGCTCTGCCAGGCCTCCACTGCAACTGTCTTCAGTTCCTGCTTCTTCTTGGGGGCTTTTCCCTTCCGTTTGGTCTTCAGCAAGTGAAATCCATGCTCAGTTGGATTCAGATCCACTTGATGATTGCCTTGGTCATTGCAGAACTTTCCACTTCTTTGCCTTCAAAAGCTCTTTGGTTGTTTTGTTTGCTCTGGGTCATCTGCCATCTGCACTGTGAAGCACCGTCCAATGAGTTCTGAAGCATTTGACTGAGCAGATACTATTGCCTGAAACACTTCAGAATTCATGCTGCTGCCGTTGTCAGCACATCTAGGGTTGGACGATGTCTATACCAACTTGAATGATGTCCAGGGTCAAAATCCAAGATGGACGATGCCATCGTTGTTGGGGTGGGGGGTGGCGATCATGCAGGTCTTTTTTTTTAATAGCAGCTGGTAGGCTGCTATTAAAAATAACAAATATACTATTCTGCAGCATGAAGTAATGTAGTGTATCAGACCCAGAGACAGATCTGTAGCATGCAGTAACGTAGTAGTGTATCAGACCCAGAGAGAGATCTGTAGCATGCAGTAACGTAGTGTATCAGACCCAGAGAGAGATCTGCAGCATGCAGTAACGTAGTGTATCAGACCCAGAGAGAGATCTGCAGCATGCAGTAACATAGTGTATCAGACCCAGAGAGAGCTCTGCAGCATGCAGTAACGTAGTGTATCAGACCCAGAGAGAGATCTGCAGCATGCAGTAACGTAGTGTATCAGACCCAGAGAGAGATCTGCAGCATGCAGTAACGTAGTCTATCAGACCCAGAGAGAGATCTGTAGCATACAGTAACATACTGTATCAGACCCAGAGAGAGATCTGTAGCATCCAGTAACGTAGTGTATCAGACCCAGAGAGAGATCTGTAGCATGCAGTAACGTAGTGTATCTAACCTTTATTCACCTTATTTTTTGCCCACACATGGACGCTTCCGCATTACGTCATTTCGTAATAGTATTTCCGTTTTGACTTGCCAAAAACCCCGCAGGCAAGATGAACACACACTCCGCTCCTAAACTGGCAGAATTACTCCACCATAAACTAACATATCTTGGCCAATACGTATGTAACATACAAAATAAAACAACCCGTAATATCTTAATTTTATGTAGAATGCAGAGGACATGTAACTGTTTAGTTAAACTTGCATTCCAGGAATATTGTGCTCTAAAGATGACGTTACTTTTTCGTCCTGAAACCCACATAGGCCAGGCGTAACCTATGTGGGATTCGAAATAACGCATCCGAGATATAAACGTTATGAATATAGCCACGTTATAAACAACAAACTAACGCTGGTGATCCGTATGGAAACAGTGTTACTCGAAATGGTTAAAAGTTATATCAATTTGGTCATTCAGTGGCATTTTACTGCCATATAACATAACTAACTAGCCGCTAATATTAGCCACAGTAAGCAACTAGCGCTGAACCGGAAGAACAAATACGTTTGCGTTGAACACGGAACAGAGAAAAAGTGGGCGTGGTGAATAAGGTGAATAGGCCACACACATCTCCATTGTCAGCAGTTGAAAGCGACGGTAAACATAAAAGTCTTTAGTGCTTCACATAAAATAGATGACACAAGAAAATAAAAGAATAAAAGAAGAGGATAAAATAGACATTTAAAAGCATCACAACTGAACTTTGAAAAAGAGCATAAAAAGTGCACTAAGCGACAAGCGTAGTAGTTGCAAAAATAGCTAAAAACTTACAGAGGACTTGAAACATAATTGGGTTTGCATAAAATCAGATAATATTTGCTCAATTGGTAGAATAAATCAATTTTTCTATATTAAATCACCCGAAATCATGGCTATATAAAGGAAAAATACCTTTCTACCAAATGGCTTAGTTTTCTTGTAATTGTAATTTTATACCTCCTTTCGCAAAACCCAGGCCTGGATACGATGTTATTTATGTTTATACTGCAGTTTTATGCAAAGTCTATCAAAGTATATAGTAACGTAGTAGTGTATCAGACCCAGAGAGAGATCTGTAGCATGCAGTAACGTAGTGTATCAGACCCAGAGAGAGATCTGCAGCATGCAGTAACGTAGTGTATCAGACCCAGAGAGAGATCTGTAGCATGCAGTAACGTAGTGTATCAGACCCAGAGAGAGATCTGTAGCATGCAGTAACGTAGTGTATCAGACCCAGAGAGAGATCTGCAGCATGCAGTAACGCAGTGTATCAGACCCAGAGAGAGCTCTGCAGCATGCAGTAACATAGTGTATCAGACCCAGAGAGAGATCTGCAGCATGCAGTAACATAGTGTATCAGACCCAGAGAGAGATCTGCAGCATGCAG
>NC_139627.1:9020160-9075160 GCF_964638095.1 Poromitra crassiceps
AGAGAGAGAGAGAGAGAGAGAGAGAGAGAATGAGAAAAGCTTCTGATTTGTGGACTAAAGACAGGACTTCTCGACATTCCTCTCTTCTCCTTGCACTTCCTTCAGGCTAGGAAAAATATCAATATCAATATATCAATATCAATATATCAATATCAACATATCAATATCAATATATCAATATCATGATATGAGACTGGATATGGTCTTCATTCAAAATGCTTACGTTTCCTCTGTGGGCTTTCGAGGACTTGGGGTGCCTGTGAACAACAGTGTGCTGGCTTTGAAGGTAGCACTGATTCTTCATCTACTCAGTCTTAACTGTGCATTTGTCTGGAAGGCAGGATGACCAGGGGGACTATACGCCGAAGCAACGCTCAACCTCAGCTCAACCTACGCTGAACCCACAACTTTCATTTAGGCGTCCTTGTTAACAGTTGAAGCCGTTCACACCACTCCCGCCTTGCTCGAGCATGACGCATGAAGCCAGGCATGAAGTCAATGGGAGTTGTGGGCCGAGTAGGCGATGAGAGGAAGAGAGAAGGCTTCTTGTGTGAACGGTTAGGCATCAGTTGAGCTTGTGCCTGCTTCAAGCTTCAGTTCTACATACGTTCGACGTCCTGTCTGAATAAGGGCTTAGGTAATATGAGACTAGATGGTCTTAGATGTTGGATATGGTAATATGGTGATATGAGACTGGATATGGTCTTAGGCCTTGGCCACACTGATCCGTCAGAAAATTATACAGAATTATTGAAGGGACAGATGTCTGTCCGATGCATTGTTTTAACGGTCAGATGTGTCCCTATGAGTTGTTTTTGTACAGTGGGCATGTCAGCAGCCCCGGATGCAGCAGGGATCGTTTAAAATTCTGGGTCTAGGGATCTAGGGATCGTTTTGACTAATCCTCTGACGTTAATAGATCAATCAAATGTTTTCCAGTTATTCTCCTAGGCTGCAAACTTGTTTTAACATGCAAATCGAAAAAAATAAATATTATTTATTTATTTATAAATCGGAGTGGTTTCTGACGAGAATAAAGTAACGTTAACGTTACATTATGTCAGACTATGACAAAGCCCCCGCCTCGGCCATGAGAGGCGAGGGGCACTGCTGCTGCTGCTGCTGCGCGCGCCCCCGCGGCCCAGAGCTTGGGGCTCGTGCTCATTTGAGCTTATCCAGGTAACATTAATAAAGTAATGACACATTCAGCGGGAAACTAACTATAATTAAGACATGTGCCAACTTTGACGACGTTTGGTTCAGTATTTTAAGAGCAAACAGGTTTTTTTTAACTTCCTGAAAAGTTGCTGTTGCTCCTTCACCGCCTCGGCCGCCATCTTCTTTGAAAAGTTGAAACAAATCTCGGAACGCCTCCTCTCGAGACCTCGACTCTGATTGGCTAAACGGACAGTGACTATCCGACCATCCGATACGTCCATCCAGAAAAAGTTCACCCCTCTTCAACTTTCTGTCCATCAAAACGTATGCACATTTTCTGTATACGTACGCTTCTGAGTGCTCCACGGACAGTCGGACAGCTGACATTGAAAATGAATGGAAGAGAACAGAGAAATGAACGCACACGGACAGACACCACGGATCAGTGTGGCCAAGGCCTTAGATGTTGGATATGGTAATATGGTGATATGGTGATATGGCATAAGTGTTGTCTTCTCCTGGTTTTAAAGGCTGCATTACAGTAAAGTGATGTCATTTTCTGAACTTACCACCAGGACAGAACATTCTTCTGTCCTATTATTTGCCACTTAATCATTATATCCACATCTCAGACAAGGACATTTAACATTAGTGATAGTTTTGTGCCTCACAGCTCTAACGTATCTAACGTTAGGCCTACTGAAACTACCACAGTTTGACCATGCAGCCAGCCTATACAACCTGTATGAGCTCATTCGTTTTTATGGGCTTTGGCCGTCATGTATTTCATGTGATTATTGCAAATTTTGTGTCCATTTTCATTTCAATCAAAAGGAAAATCCTTGAAGTCTGATTTGTGTCCTTGCCTCTCATTGTTAACCCCCCACCCCCACCCCAGCTTTCAATACATTCAAATACTTCAAATACTCACTGGAGCTTCAAAGCCCACAAATTATTTGGGGACAGCCCTAGGAAACACCAATAGTCATCCCTACAATATTGTCACAATATCGATATTGATGTATTTTGTCAATAATACTGTGGTATTTGACTTTAAGTCATATCTTCCTGCCACCGCCAACCCCCCTACACCACCCCCCCCCCCCCCCCCCACACACACACACACACACACACACACACACACACACACACACGCTCCACTGCCCCCTGTGTGGCCCCCTCCTGGGCAGCTCTGTGATTACACACTTGTGCTCCAAAATGTAAACATGATGTCAATGGAAGCTTGCATGGAACACCAGGGCTTCCATTAGGCTAACATCCATTTAGTGACACACGTACGTATGTACGTACACACACACACACACACACACACACACACACACACACACACGCACACGTATGTGCATATGTACGTACACACACACACACACACACACACGCACACGTACGTGCGTATGTACGTACACACACACACACACACACACACACGTACGTGCGTATGTACGTACACGCACACAACCTTTTAGGCTGTTTTTAGGCTGTATGGCTGTACCTATATGTATTAGGCTATATAGTGCTGTTAGGGTTTATATAATTCACCAATAGCCAGGATTGGCGTATGAATAAATCCTGTAGTAGCTTAGGCTCGTAGTGCCGGAGGAGGGAGGACAGAGGCAGGAAAGCGTACTCTCCTGACGGTGGGGGGGAGGCGTAGACGAGGCCGAGGGAACCTCGATGAGGGAAGGGGTATGAGCCCATGCCCATGCCGTCTCGTAGGCTACTGCATTAACGGTCATGGCACAATCCCCTCAAGCAAGTCAGAAGCGGGCTTTGTGTTTATTAGGCTATGTGCAATAAGCTTTCAGTGTGTGTTCCACCAGCGCACAAAGGCGCATGGCCAAAACATGCCGAAATAAAATCAGAAATGAATTGCACTCTGCAAAGGATATCAAATTTAAAATGACTGGCTATAGCATTGTTGTCAGAGAAGCTAGTATTAAAATCTGCCTGCAATACCTCTTATTTGGCGCTATATAAATAGAAAATTGATTGATTGTTGGTTGATTGATTCACTTTGATGTCTCCGAAATGCATATACTGTAGGCCTACATCGTGATCATTTAATGACTTATTAAGCCCCTTCTAAACATGCAGTGAAATCTGGATTATAACCAGCTGCTAGCCGGTCGGCCTGCATGTTTAGAAACAATTAGCCGCCTTATGCGCACTCCCGTGAGTGTGGATCATGACCATCTGAGAGACCCTAGTATAGGATCCACATTATTGGAAAAACGGCTGTTGTTTAACACCGGCAGCTCATGATCCGGATCATGTATGTCTGAGTGGGCGGGTGGTGGCACTTTACAAACCATTAATGTCCCAGTGATCATTATTTTCATGAATGGATGTAACATTAGTTACGTGGCTGGATTATTTGGAAGAGAGCCAAATTAGGTGAGTAAACAAGTAAAAGTTTAATCGTTTCTTTCTCCCCCTTCTGCCAGTTTAAAAATGCAACAAGGAGATGTTAGCCTACTGCATAGACTAAAGTACCCGCTAACGTTTAGCCTATTAATTCATTAATTGTTCGGGCAATCACTTATATCAACGAATTAAACGAGCAAACTCACGGTGAAAGCGTCTTGAGGAAGAGCCTGTGTGGCTCGAAACGTCACGCTGAAATAAATCACTTCTTCTGTCACTGTCAGGTATTTTGATCCAGCACCCAACCCAGTGGGTTTTTTGGATATGCGTGTCTTATTTAGCCTACTACTATAGCCTACTGCATAGGCTAAAGTACCCGCTAACGTTCAAGTAGCCTATTAATTAATAATTAATCGTTCGGGCAATCGCTTATATCAACGAATTAAACGAGCAAACTCACGGTTTCCTCAAGTGCTGCAAACGGCTTGAATGGTTATTTTTCCTCCCGACCTGTCTGTCTTGTAGGCTATGTGAAAATGCAAGTGGATGATAGTTGCATCAGCCTATATCGAGACATAACTTTTGTGGGGATAAATAAATTGAAAACTAGTCAGATATGACTTGAATGCCACTTGTAAAATCATCCACGGGTTAACGTTAGTGCGACCACTATTTTGACTGGCGGCTTTTGGGTGGTGTAACAAAGGCAAGCGCTCCCTTTTTTTGGGCACATTGCCACCCCACGTTATCGCCTGAATGCATCAGAATGCATCGGGAACTTCACAGTGAGAGACGTGTGCGTTATGGAGTAGTGTGTTTGGCAGAGAGCTCATGTTGTGGATGCAGTGTATGGAGACATGTGTGTTATGGAGTAGTGTGTTTGACAGAGAGCTCATGTTGTGGATGCAGTGTATGGAGACATGTGTGTTATGGAGTAGTGTGTTTGGCAGAGAGCTCATGTTGTGGATGCAGTGTATGGAGACATGTGCGTTATGGAGTAGTGTGTTTGGCAGAGATCTCATGTTGTGGATGCAGTGTATGGAGACATGTGTGTTATGGAGTAGTGTGTTTGACAGAGAGCTCATGTTGTGGATGCAGTGTATGGAGACATGTGTGTTATGGAGTAGTGTGTTTGGCAGAGAGCTCATGTTGTGGATGCAGTGTATGGAGACATGTGCGTTATGGAGTAGTGTGTTTGGCAGAGATCTCATGTTGTGGATGCAGTGTATGGAGACATGTGCGTTATGGAGTAGTGTGTTTGGCAGAGATCTCATGTTGTGGATGCAGTGTATGGAGACATGTGCGTTATGGAGTAATGTGTTTGGCAGAGAGCTCATGTTGTGGATGCAGTGTATGGAGACATGTGCGTTATGGAGTAGTGTGTTTGACAGAGAGCTCATGTTGTGGATGCAGTGTATGGAGACGTGTGCGTTATGGAGTAGTGTGTTTGGCAGAGAGCTCATGTTGTGGATGCAGTGTATGGAGACATGTGCGTTATGGAGTAGTGTGTTTGACAGAGAGCTCATGTTGTGGATGCAGTGTATGGAGACATGTGCGTTATGGAGTAGTGTGTTTGACAGAGAGCTCATGTTGTGGATGCAGTGTATGGAGACATGTGTGTTATGGAGTAGTGTGTTTGGTAGAGATCTCATGTTGTGGATGCAGTGTATGGAGACATGTGCGTTATGGAGTAGTGTGTTTGACAGAGAGCTCATGTTGTGGATGCAGTGTATGGAGACGTGTGTTATGGAGTAGTGTGTTTGGCAGAGATCTCATGTTGTGGATGCAGTGTATGGAGACATGTGCGTTATGGAGTAGTGTGTTTGGCAGAGATCTCATGTTGTGGATGCAGTGTATGGAGACATGTGCGTTATGGAGTAGTGTGTTTGGCAGAGACCTCATGTTGTGGATGCAGTGTATGGAGACATGTGTGTTATGGAGTAGTGTGTTTGGCAGAGATCTCATGTTGTGGATGCAGTGTATGGAGACATGTGTGTTATGGAGTAGTGTGTTTGACAGAGATCTCATGTTGTGGATGCAGTGTATGGAGACATGTGCGTTATGGAGTAGTGTGTTTGGCAGAGATCTCATGTTGTGGATGCAGTGTATGGAGACATGTGCGTTATGGAGTAGTGTGTTTGGCAGAGAGCTCATGTTGTGGATGCAGTGTATGGAGACATGTGTGTTATGGAGTAATGTGTTTGGCAGAGATCTCATGTTGTGGATGCAGTGTATGGAGACATGTGCGTTATGGAGTAGTGTGTTTGGCAGAGAGCTCATGTTGTGGATGCAGTGTATGGAGACATGTGTGTTATGGAGTAGTGTGTTTGGCAGAGATCTCATGTTGTGGATGCAGTGTATGGAGACATGTGTGTTATGGAGTAGTGTGTTTGACAGAGATCTCATGTTGTGGATGCAGTGTATGGAGACATGTGTGTTATGGAGTAGTGTGTTTGACAGAGAGCTCATGTTGTGGATGCAGTGTATGGAGACATGTGTGTTATGGAGTAGTGTGTTTGGCAGAGATCTCATGTTGTGGATGCAGTGTATGGAGACATGTGTGTTATGGAGTAGTGTGTTTGACAGAGAGCTCATGTTGTGGATGCAGTGTATGGAGACATGTGTGTTATGGAGTAGTGTGTTTGGCAGAGAGCTCATGTTGTGGATGCAGTGTATGGAGACATGTGCGTTATGGAGTAGTGTGTTTGACAGAGATCTCATGTTGTGGATGCAGTGTATGGAGACATGTGCGTTATGGAGTAGTGTGTTTGACAGAGATCTCATGTTGTGGATGCAGTGTATGGAGACATGTGTGTTATGGACTAGTGTGTTTGGCAGAGATTTCATGTTGTGGATGCAGTGTATGGAGACATGTGTGTTATGGAGTAGTGTGTTTGGCAGAGATCTCATGTTGTGGATGCAGTGTATGGAGACATGTGTGTTATGGAGTAGTGTGTTTGGCAGAGATTTCATGTTGTGGATGCAGTGTATGGAGACATGTGTGTTATGGAGTAGTGTGTTTGGCAGAGATTTCATGTTGTGGATGCAGTGTATGGAGACATGTGTGTTATGGAGTAGTGTGTTTGGCAGAGATTTCATGTTGTGGATGCAGTGTATGGAGACATGTGTGTTATGGAGTAGTGTGTTTGACAGAGAGCTCATGTTGTGGATGCAGTGTATGGAGACATGTGCGTTATGGAGTAGTGTGTTTGACAGAGATCTCATGTTGTGGATGCAGTGTATGGAGACGTGTGCGTTATGGAGTAGTGTGTTTGGCAGAGATCTCATGTTGTGGATGCAGTGTATGGAGACATGTGCGTTATGGAGTAGTGTGTTTGGCAGAGATCTCATGTTGTGGATGCAGTGTATGGAGACATGTGCGTTATGGAGTAGTGTGTTTGACAGAGAGCTCATGTTGTGGATGCAGTGTATGGAGACATGTGCGTCCGCACAGCACTCCACTCCTCCCCACAAGACCCCACGCTCCCCCCGCCCACTCTACTCACCATCGGCAGAGAATACGGACCATTTCCAGTTGTTTCTAAACAAAGACCCCTCATGTCTAGAAAGGTAAAACCGGAAAATATCCTGCTCTGGCTAGCCGGCCATGATCCAGACTTCATGTTTAGAAGAGGCTTTACACTGCTTACAGTAGTCTAATATATTACATGTTCTTTTAAAACATAGGCTACATCATTTAAGAAAGTAAACTGCCGGCATATTTCTAAATATAGGCCTATTCCAATATGTTCTGCATGCAAAAATACAACAAAAAATGTTCCCGGTTTCCGGGAAATGGGTTGGATGGCATTTCCCGGGAACACCGTTTCCCGGGATTAAACCCTAGTGGGTACAAAACTTTATCACAAAATAACCAACAGATTGACGATATCTCAATACGAGCAAGGGTGTATTTTTCCTTGAAAGCCAGCGCTGTTGAACTTTCCTTGGAAAGGAGAGAGAAATTTAGTTTCCTTTTCTGGGACCCGGGATTCCTAAAAAAATATATTGGTGCTCAGGGCGGTGCGGTGACTTCCACCAGAAATTGGCTCGCGATCCCTAGTTTTCAAAACCTCGGCTTTAGAGCGACGCATTGTAGCTTATGTTTTTTGGCCCGAAACGCTCATCAGTAGAAACAAAGTATTGTTTTCATAAACTTTTCTTCGGGAGGAACTCACCTTGTTTTTCTCTAATTCAGCTTTGCCCTGGCCCTATAAGTCAAGGCTCTCTCTTATGAATAGCATACGCTGTGTTTTTGGTGTTACCCTCGCAGCGCAGTGCCAGGGGCCACCCCCAAGACTTGGAGCCGAGTGTCTGTGGTGGATGAGAGAGAGGAACGTTCGGAGTCGACTCCATCACCGCACATCAGAGCTCGGAGCCCCTTGAGCCGTGCAGAACAGACCAACCACCAAGAGTCAGACTAGGGATGCACAAGATATCGGCGATCATATCGGTATCGGCCGATGTTAGTCATTCTGTAACATATCGGCATCGGTCTGATGAGCAAAATAACAGCAATGTTAGGGTTAGGTTTTTTTTTAGGGTCAGCCAGCATTTTCCCATTGAGAGGAAACATTGAGATAAATGTATGATTTATGGGCTTTTCCAAATGTTTTGGAAATAAAGAAATGCATTACTTTTTCAAATGCACAGTGTTTGCATGTGTTTTTCAGTATGTAAGAAATATGATTGTCATAGAAACTTGCTTTTATACGGATAATATCGACATCGGTAAATATCGGCTATCGGCCATAACGGCAAAGTTAATGTCCGTATCGGCCACAATTTTCATATCGGTGCAGACCCAACGAGTAGAGACCATGATTAGCTGAGGGATCGTTTTTCTTCTTCTTTTCAGAGCAGTGGCAACACTGACTTTCCTCAGCACTTAGATTTCTAAAACACGAGATCTGAATCTGAATGTCTGAACTAAACGAAAAAAGGGGGCCGCGTTTTTCATTGAGGTTCTTTTTAGGAGAGGAAAGTTGGCGGGGTATTCTTTCACGATGGAAGTTATTAGGTTCTGTTTTTAGCGTCACAGTAGCTCTTGAATGAAATAAACGAAATGACGAGAGACAAATAGGTTTTCCTTTTCCTCCCATTTCCCTTTCAAATATATACAGTCTGCTGGCAGGTTGTCAGGCCTCCCAGGCAAACGCAGACTTGGGTTAAGGCCCTTCACTTCAGGGTTTGTTGAGCCTTCTGAGGTAGCCAGCTGCCTCAGCCTGGGAGGCATCCGAGTAGAGGAGCACTGTAAAGATCAAGAGGACGAGAAGAATATACCACAAACACTAATGCTCATAACAATTACAAGGCGAGAGGCAAGAAGCAGCTTTGACTATAGAGACACTGCATGTAATAGGCCACGCCCATCACGGGGGAAGAGCTCCGTTCATTTCCACACACCAGCGTAATTTTCCTTGAATGAAACATAGCTAAAAGCTGTTTGTGTGGTGGGGCTGTGCAGAAAACAAATGTAAAAAAGTTTTTTTGTACTCCTGAGCAAAACAAGGAAGCCATTGAGAATTGGCGAGAAGAAAAATGTGGATCTAGCTGTCAAGAAGTAAGTTGGAGTGTTCATCTTCCGTATATACGATCTTTTGGTGCAACACGCAACCATGCACGTGACATAGGAGAATGCCAGGATTGGACAGGAGTTTGTGTTTTCCCCCGTCTTGGGCGTGGTTTCTGAATGATGACGCGTTACGCAGTGTCTCTATGGGACCATCACACATGGCTACTGTAAGCTCTTATAACCAATAGTCCACAAATCTGTTTATGCAATAGGACATAGGACACTCTGTTGACATGACATACATTACTAAAGTGATATTTTCTTTACTATTTTTCACAATTTAAAGACATCAAAACTATGAAATAACACAAATTGAATCATGTCACAACCAGAAAAAGTACAAGGAATATCTGAACACAAAACTGCAGTCGGTACGGGCGATATGGACTATGCAATTGCAAAACATTATTCACCCTCTTCACTAAAATTCTGTGGGATTGAAAAAGTCATGATGCCTACAAGAGGAGGTGATGTTCTGAAAAAAACTGGCCCAGAGAGAAAGGTTCTGGATACACACACGCAATACTATGACACCAAACAGCATAAAATGCTTTCTGAGTTAAAACACTTTCGTTTGTCCCTTTTTCCCTTTTGTGTCATCCAGGGTATAATGAGCAGAAACCATGTTCTGTGATGCTTCATGCTGTGATTTGTCCTTGTATCTAGATTCATGGCTGAAGGTGATTGGCTCCTAAACAATTGTGTCCCACTCCCAGCTATATCTGCCTTTGTTATATTAGCAGACTGAACCTGTGCTATTCAAACGCTCTGAAGAAGCTCTTTGTTATATTAGCAGACTGAACCTGTGCTATTCAAACGCTCTGAAGAGGCTCTTTGCCGAAATGCGTAAGCGTTTTGTTTTTGTGATGTGAGCCAAATAAATCAAGTGAAATGTGAGTATTTCTGTCCTCCTTGACTTTGAAAACTGAGATGTGTTGTTACCCTTTCATCTTTTTTGGAACAAAAAAGAGTGTTAAACATATTCAAAACTATCATATAGTTTAGATTCTTTAAAGTAGCAGCTCTTTGCCTTGATGGACAGACAAAGGCTTTGGAAAGAAATCCATACATAAGATCACCTCACTATGTATATTTCTCTAAGAAACTAATTTCAAGCATTTAAGCAGAAGCCTGTAGATCAAAATGGCTTTAAGGAAATGAGAAACATCAGGTGTGTCCAAACTTGTGACCGTTAGTGTAAGCTTACTGAAGCCAAAACATTCTTTAACTTCCCATTCAATCTCTCATTCTCTGTACTAGTGCAGTGCCCGTTCCCCTCCCTCCGCTTCTCCCATCCTCCCTCTGCTTGCACTGCTCCCCCACATTGGTTGAATTGCATGAAATTGGACACTGCACTTTCTTGGATCAATCAATCAATCAATCATATTTAATACATGTCCCAGAAGGGCACTTTGGTTTACATCAGGCAGTAGTGGTTATTAAGACCATCTACTCCCTTCTGCCAGGTCGCAGCGTGCGTGCGCCCCCCAGCGGACAAATGGTTCTCGACATACGATCTCATCTCCAGATAATCAGTTTTTTGTGTTGCCAGTAGGGGGCACTAAGGCTATGTGTGTGCCCGAATTGAGCGGAATTTGGCACTGCACTCCCGTCGGGTTCCCGGCAGCACACTCCCCAAGCTTGAAGTTGATTGGACCAACGGTTCTCAAGATAAACCGATTTTTGTGCTGCCAGTAAGTGGCGCTATGGCTATGCGTGTGTCCGAATTGCACGGAATTCAGCACTGCACTCCATCATGTCCCCCTAATCACACTCCCCAAGTTTGAAGTCGATCGAACAAACTGTCCTCGAAGATATGCGAAGGACAGACGGACAGACAGACGTCCCAGAATTATTATATAGATTTCAGCTCGCTATTTATTTGTAAAGAAGCCTCAGTGGAATGTGAGATAGAAAGATAAAGAACAAAACATTATTTAGGATTTGGCATCATTTAAAATAAAGTGGCTGGGCTAGTGGTGATAAGGCTGGGCCTGTGGTGATGAGGTTGGGCTAGTGGTGCTAAGGTTGGGCTAGTGGTGATGAGGTTGGGCTAGTGGTGCTAATGTTGGGCTAGTGGTGATAAGGTTGGGCTAGTAGTGATAAGGTTGGGCTAGTGGTGATAAGGTTGGGCTCATGGTGATAAGGTTGGGCTAGTGGTGATAAGGTTGGGCTCATGGTGATAAGGTTGGGCTAGTGGTGATAAGGTTGGGCTAGTGGTGATAAGGTTGGGCTCGTGGTGATAAGGTTGGGCTCGTGGTGATAAGGTTGGGCTCGTGGTGATAAGGTTGGGCTCGTGGTGATAAGGTTGGGCTAGTGGTGATAAGGTTGGGCTCGTGGTGATAAGGTTGGGCTCGTGGTGATAAGGTTGGGCTAGTGGTGATAAGGTTGGGCTCGTGGTGATAAGGTTGGGCTAGTGGTGATAAGGTTGGGCTCGTGGTGATAAGGTTGGGCTAGTAGTGATAAGGTTGGGCTAGTAGTGATAAGGTTGGGCTAGTAGTGATAAGGTTGGGCTAGTGGTGATAAGGTTGGGCTAGTGGTGATAAGGTTGGGCTTGTGGTGATAAGGTTGGGCTCGTGGTGATAAGGTTGGGCTCGTGGTGATAAGGTTGGGCTAGTGGTGATAAGGTTGGGCTAGTGGTGATAAGGTTGGGCTCGTGGTGATAAGGTCGGGCTCGTGGTGATAAGGTCGGGCTAGTGGTGATAAGGTCGGGCTAGTGGTGATAAGGTTGGGCTCGTGGTGATAAGGTTGGGCTCGTGGTGATAAGGTTGGGCTCGTGGTGATAAGGTTGGGCTCGTGGTGATAAGGTTGGGCTAGTGGTGATGAGGTTGGGCTAGTGGTGATAAGGTTGGGCTCGTGGTGATAAGGTTGGGCTTGTGGTGATAAGGTTGGGCTAGTAGTGATAAGGTTGGGCTAGTGGTGATAAGGTTGGGCTAGTGGTGATTAGGGCTGGGTATCGAGTTTCGATACTTACTTGGCACCGAAATGAAAACATCGATACTAAGGGGTATCGAAGCCTCCCTTGTCAATCGATACCAATTTTCGATACCAAAACAAAACAGTGTCATTGAGCCTATAAGCATGCGACATGCTTGCACACCACGCTCTAATACGGCTGGTGATTGGCTGTCATGTAGAAGCATGCAGGGAAAGTTACGCCCACTTTAGCCGGTGTGTGTTTGTTGTGAGGCAGGCAGCGTGCGGTGCGGAGACAAGTGGAGCTGGGACTGGTTTCCACAGACAAGAGAAATAATCGAGAGGTGGGTCCGCTTACCGCAAGTTGTTGTTGATTAGCGGTTATCAGATCCCTCAGTCTGACAGTCTGGCTGTGAGTTGTATCTAGCATTAGATCGTTTAATTAATTGGCGCGGTAACGTTATGCGCAAGCGGGCATTGTGTATTTTTAGCAACTCGTTAACAAACGCTGATGTCATGATAGTTTGTTGAATGTAAATGGGATTCACTTTGTGCCATTAAGGCTATATTGATAGGCTAGTCAATGCTCTAACTATTGTCTTCCATGCATGAAGTGGAGCTGTCTCATCAGTTTTGACAAGAATGACGTTCTGTTGCAGCAGTGAGCATTAAACACTGATCTGCAATGCTAGCGTTAGATGTTCAATTAATTAGTGTTAACGTTATATGCAAGCGGGCAGTTATCGCCCATTATGTATTTTTAGCAAATCGTTAACAAACGCTGATGTCATGATAGTTTGTTGAATATAAATGGGATTCACTTTGTGCCATTATTGATAGGCTAGTCAATGCTCAACTATTGTCTTCCATGCATGAAGTGGAGCCATCTCATCAGTTTGGACAAGAATAACGTTCTGTTGCATCAGTGAATATTAAACACTCATTTGCAACTCTCTGTTTTGCACTGAAAGCTATTGCACTGATTTATTTGTTTTACATTTATTTCCTTTGTAGTACTCCAATATTTTTTTGTAGGGACAGCAATAAGTTTAGACAACTTAAAGTTATGTTAAATACAGTAGTTTTTTTTTTCTGCTGTAAAACTTGAAAAAAACTAAAGATTTGTATCATAATTCTCAATGTGTAATGCAGTTTTATTTTTGTTAAAATTGATTTTTCTAAAAATTGGTATCGAAAAAAGTATCGTTCAGGAACCGGTATCGAAATCAAAGTATCGAAACGGTATCGATATCGAAAAATTTTGAACGATACCCAGCCCTAGTGGTGATAAGGTTGGGCTAGTGGTGATAAGGTTGGGCTCGTGGTGATAAGGTTGGGCTCGTGGTGATAAGGTTGGGCTCGTGGTGATAAGGTTGGGCTAGTAGTGATAAGGTTGGGCTAGTGGTGATAAGGTTGGGCTAGTGGTGATAAGGTTGGGCTAGTGGCGATAAGGTTGGGCTAGTGGTGATAAGGTTGGGCTAGTGGTGCTAAGGTTGGGCTAGTGGTGATGAGGTTGGGCTAGTGGTGATAAGGTTGGGCTAGTGGTGATAAGGTTGGGCTCGTGGTGATAAGGTTGGGCTAGTAGTGATAAGGTTGGGCTAGTGGCGCTAAGGTTGGGCTAGTGGTGATAAGGTTGGGCTAGTGGTGCTAAGGTTGGGCTAGTGGTGATAAGGTAGGGCTAGTGGTGATAAGGTTGGGCTAGTAGTGATAAGGTTGGGCTAGTGGTGATAAGGTTGGGCTAGTGGTGATAAGGTTGGGCTAGTAGTGATAAGGTTGGGCTAGTGGTGGTGATAAGGTTGGGCTCGTGGTGATAAGGTTGGGCTAGTAGTGATAAGGTTGGGCTAGTGGTGCTAAGGTTGGGCTCGTGGTGATAAGGTTGGGCTCGTGGTGATAAGGTTGGCCTAGTGGTGATAAGGCTGGGCTAGTAGTGATAAGGTTGGCCTAGTAGTGATAAGGTTGGGCTAGTGGTGCTAAGGTTGGGCTCGTGGTGATAAGGTTGGGCTAGTAGTGATAAGGTTGGGCTCATGGTGATAAGGTTGGGCTAGTAGTGATAAGGTTGGGCTCGTGGTGATAAGGTTGGGCTCGTGGTGATAAGGTTGGGCTAGTAGTGATAAGGTTGGGCTCGTGGTGATAAGGTTGGGCTAGTGGTGATAAGGTTGGGCTCGTGGTGATAAGGTTGGGCTCGTGGTGATAAGGTTGGCCTAGTGGTGATAAGGCTGGGCTAGTAGTGATAAGGTTGGGCTCGTGGTGATAAGGTTGGGCTAGTGGTGATAAGGCTGGGCTAGTAGTGATAAGGTTGGGCTCGTGGTGATAAGGTTGGGCTCGTGGTGATAAGGTTGGGCTAGTGGTGATGAGGTTGGGCTAGTGGTGATAAGGTTGGGCTCGTGGTGTTGAGGTTGGGCTCGTGGTGATAAGGTTGGGCTAGTAGTGATAAGGTTGGGCTAGTAATGATAAGGTTGGGCTAGTGGTGATAAGGTTGGGCTAGTGGTGATAAGGTTGGGCTTGTGGTGATAAGGTTGGGCTAGTAGTGATAAGGTTGGGCTAGTGGTGATAAGGTTGGGCTAGTGGTGATAAGGTTGGGCTAGTGGTGCTAAGGTTGGGCTAGTGGTGATAAGGTCGGGCTAGTGGTGCTAAGGTTGGGCTCGTAGTGATAAGGTTGGGCTCGTGGTGATAAGGTAGGGCTAGTGGTGATAAGGTAGGGCTAGTGGTGATAAGGTTGGGCTAGTGGTGATAAGGTTGGGCTAGTGGTGATAAGGTTGGGCTAGTGGTGATAAGGTTGGGCTAGTGGTGATAAGGTTGGGCTAGTGGTGATAAGGTTGGGCTTGTGGTGATAAGGTTGGGCTAGTAGTGATAAGGTCGGGCTAGTGGTGCTAAGGTTGGGCTCGTGGTGATAAGGTTGGGCTAGTGGTGCTAAGGTTGGGCTAGTGGTGATAAGGTAGGGCTAGTGGTGATAAGGTTGGGCTAGTAGTGATAAGGTTGGGCTAGTGGTGATAAAGCTGGGCCTGTGGTGATGAGGTTGGGCTCGTGGTGATAAGGTTGGGCTAGTGGTGATAAGGTTGGGCTAGTGGTGCTAAGGTTGGGCTAGTAGTGCTAAGGTTGGGCTCGTGGTGATAAGGTTGGGCTCGTGGTGATAAGGTTGGGCTAGTAGTGATAAGTAGGGATGCAACGATTATTTTTTTTGATCCACGATTATAGTCTGAGAAAAAACCACGATTATCACGGTTTCACGATTATTGTTATGGACGTATAAAAATCACATGAGCATTCTCTAAATAGAGGTTTTATTGTATTTCCCCCACAATCTTAACAGTTGCTGCCTTCCGGAATACTAATGCACGATATGGATTTTTACAGCCGATAGTATAGGCCTACGCTAACCGATAAATATTCTCCTGGCCAATAACCGATACGTTAAACATACTATTGTTACTTTTTTCACATTTTTGTATTTAAAAAAATAAGTTCTTAACCTGTATTTTATGCACACCTGGGATTAAAAAAAGAAGAAAGGGCAGATGTAGTGAGCAAAGATGGATGATTTAATATTCCATGGCTCTGATCAAATCTAACTGACATCACTATTGTGAACATAAAACAAACAACATTTCTGATATAATATATATAATATATATATATATATAATACAAAAAATATTTTATTATTATTTTATAGAAGCGAAAGCCTATAGCTGCTTAGTCTGCAGAAAAAAACACAAAAGGCATAGTAACTTAGACTCTTATTGGCATGTTACTGGCAACTAAATGTGCCGTCTGAAATGAATTTTGCATTGGGGTCAGTTCTATTGAAGTGATGATGGGGCAGGCATGGAAAGCCTCACTATAAGCCATCATGTGTCGTTTCACTTTTTACTGGAAAATGCTCCCTCTGGATTAAAGAAAGGACACTCTGTGGTGTTGACTGGTGTTTGTTATGTAAATGTGCGCATTTGTTTTCCTTGTCTCAGTCAGATCATGACTGCCAAGCAGCTAGCTACGTTAGCTTCACGTTATTAGGCCTACATGTAACGTTAGCGGGTTGCTTTTGGAGTTGACACAAACCCTTGATGTTTATTTTCGTGTAAAGCATGAGGTTCTCTATGGTTTAGGCCAGCGCTGGGAGCATGAAGTGCTTTAAATGCGGGGATGTTTGGTCACAACGAGCTTGAGGAACTATGTACGCTAGGCTATGGCCAGCTAGCTAACATTAGCCACAACAGCTAACGTTAACGTCAATGACTGTATGTTAACGCTAAACAAATCCGCTGCCTCTTCCCCACGTTTGGTTTAACGTAACACCAGCTCAGACTTTCCCCTAATCTCAGAAACCTTGCGGGACATGTATTGCAACATTTATGTTGGGCTGGCATCCATGGCAGGCTACAGACTGGCTACTACTGGGAGACATGGCAGCTGCCTGTGTTTGGTGCCTCCGCTAAATAGTCCGTGCGGAAACGAAGCGAGAGAGACAGGTTCCTCTCCTTCCAGCGCCGTCTGCGCCGCATGGGAGTTTAAACTGACGGACTGTTGTGAAACAAAACACTCGGTGTAGCGGAGCCTCTGCGGTTATATAACCGTGACGTTTTAAATCGCGGTTAATAGTCAAACCGGTTAACCCCTGCATCCCTAGTGATAAGGTTGGGCTCGTGGTGATAAGGTTGGGCTCGTGGTGATAAGGTTGGGCTAGTGGTGATAAGGTTGGGCTAGTAGTGATAAGGTTGGGCTCGTGGTGATAAGGTTGGGCTCGTGGTGATAAGGTTGGGCTAGTGGTGATAAGGTTGGGCTCGTGGTGATAAGGTTGGGCTAGTAGTGATAAGGTTGGGCTCGTGGTGATAAGGTTGGGCTAGTAGTGCTAAGGTTGGGCTCGTGGTGATAAGGTTGGGCTCGTGGTGATAAGGTTGGGCTAGTAGTGATAAGGTTGGGCTCGTGGTGATAAGGTTGGGCTAGTGGTGCTAAGGTTGGGCTAGTGGTGATAAGGTAGGGCTCGTGGTGATAAGGTTGGGCTAGTGGTGCTAAGGTTGGGCTAGTGGTGCTAAGGTTGGGCTCGTGGTGATAAGGTAGGGCTCGTGGTGATAAGGTTGGGCTCGTGGTGATAAGGTTGGGCTCGTGGTGATAAGGTTGGGCTCGTGGTGATAAGGTTGGGCTCGTGGTGATAAGGTTGGGCTCGTGGTGATAAGGTTGGGCTAGTGGTGATGATTACCCACAAATGGACAAACAAATAAAAAAACAAATAATACAAGGGGGAATTAAAAAAAACGTCATGGCAGAAACTGTTCCAGCCCGGCAGTGAGCCTGTGATTGTGAGAACCAGCGGTGTGACAGTAGCACGGTTGTTGTGGCAGGCAGTGCTAAAAGGATATTCTCTCAGTTTCCTCCCAACTGCCATCCGCCTCTTCAACGAGACCCGAAAGCCCCCACAAATAAGGACTTTATCACCCACCCCCCCCGATGCCCACTGAGCACAACCAGGTAGCGGACCGGGGGCCCTCCCATTAGCCTACCCCTCCCTGCCCCCCCCATCATATTTCACTTTAAAGGACATTATATTTTGCACTTTATCATTTGTGATTGTTTTTCTGTATTGCTCCGTCTTCTACTACTTGCAAATTCCTCTTTTGTAATGTGAATACTTACTGTGGCTGTTGAAGTGAATGTTGAATGTTGAAGGCCGCTCTCTCAGGGCGGAGCAGAGGAAATGACTTCTCCGAGGTTCATACAGCCGTGTGGTTTTCCTACAGTAGCTGCTCACAGACTCGCTCTCCGCCTGCTCCCCCATGCTCGCTCTGTCACTGCCAGCGGAGAGCCTAATGTCATGTTTACACTATCTCCCTGTAATCACACATTTAGCCCACTAATTACAACCAGGCCCAATCAAACAGCCTTCAAGGCAACCAAGGCACCTTCAAAGGGATGTTACAAGAATTAAGAGAATATGGAGTGAATATATTAATGTTTCAAAAATATATAAAAGGTTATTGTTTTTAATATAGAACATAGGCATCTTGCTAAAGCATAGCCTGCTCTCTGTTTAGAGTACAATTGTATTCATAGAAATCTCTCTAAATTGTCTTTCTGTATACACTGGGGCCAGAGGTTGGAAGAAACTTACAGTAGGCCTACCTCTACTTGCTAAACAAACTTAATTAAACTCATAAACATCATATGGGTTTAATGAAGTTTGTTTACTAAGTAGGGTTAGGTTTCTTCCAACCTTGAGCCCCGGTGTATGCAGAAAGATCATTTAGAGAGATTTATATTAATAAAATTGTGCTCTAAAACAGTTGATAAAATACTGTTACATGAAATCTACACTCGTTCTAGATTGTGGTAATTTTAGTTGATCACTTTATACAGAATTGCCTGTAGCTATATGAGATAATTGTGTTGTATCTATGATATTTATTGTGTTTTCATTTTGCCTTTTAATATCGTATTAATGTTCTGTGTATGCTGCCATTCACCTTTCCACCATGTCTCTTTTTTCCCCACTCCCTCTCTCTAACTCTCCTCTATCTCTCTCCCCACTCCCTCTCTCTGCCTCTCCTCTCTCTCTCCCCACTCCCTCTCTCTGCCTCTCCTCTCTCTCCCCACTCCCTCTCTCTGCCTCTCCTCTCTCTCCCCACTCCCTCTCTCTAACTCTCCTCTATCTCGCTCCCCACTCCCTCTCTCTGCCTCTCCTCTCTCTCTCTCCCCACTCCCTCTCTCTGCCTCTCCTCTCTCTCTCCCCACTCCCTCTCTCTGCCTCTCCTCTCTCTCCCCACTCCCTCTCTCTGCCTCTCCTCTCTCTCTCCCCACTCCCTCTCTCTGCCTCTCCTCTCTCTCCCCACTCCCTCTCTCTAACTCTCCTCTATCTCTCTCCCCACTCCCTCTCTCTGCCTCTCCTCTCTCTCTCCCCACTCCCTCTCTCTAACTCTCCTCTATCTCTCTCCCCACTCCCTCTCTCTGCCTCTCCTCTCTCTCTCCCCACTCCCTCTCTCTGCCTCTCCTCTCTCTCTCCCCACTCCCTCTCTCTGCCTCTCCTCTCTCTCCCCACTCCCTCTCTCTGCCTCTCCTCTCTCTCCCCACTCCCTCTCTCTAACTCTCCTCTATCTCTCTCCCCACTCCCTCTCTCTGCCTCTCCTCTCTCTCTCCCCACTCCCTCTCTCTGCCTCTCCTCTCTCCCTCTCTCTCCCCACTCCCTCTCTCTGCCTCTCCTCTCTCTCTCTCTGCCTCTCCTCTCTCTCTCTCCCCATCTCTCTCTGTCTCCCCCCTCTCTCTCGCTCCCCATCTCCTCTCTCTGCCTCTCCTCTCTCTCTCCCCACTCCCACTCCCTCGCTCTGCCCCTCCTCTCTCCCCACTCCCTCTCTCTGCCTCTCCTCTCTCTGTCTCCCCCCCCCCCTCTCTCTCCAGGAGCCTGATGCCTCGTACTCTGGAGGGTCAGATCACCATGGAGAAAACTCCCAGCTACTTCATCACCAGAGAAGCCCCTCGGCGCGTCTTCTCCATGAGCCGTCGCGCCAAGCTGATCGTGGTGGTGCGCGACCCCGTGACCCGCGCCGTGTCCGACTACACCCAGACCCTCACCAAGTCCCCGGGCCTGCCGGACTTCCAGGACCTGGTCTTCCGGAACTCGTCCACGGGCCTGGTGGACACGTCGTGGAGCGCCGTGCGGATCGGGATCTACGCCAAACACCTGGAGAACTGGCTGAGCTTCTTCCCCCTCTCCCGTTTCCTCTTCGTCAGTGGGGAGCGCCTGGTGACGGACCCCGCCGGCGAGATGGGCCGCGTCCAGGTAGGCATGAAACCATGAGCGCTTTCAAGAGATAGCGGGGTTGTATGAGGTACTTGCTGACACTAAGATGGCGGAGGCGCCAAAAACGTTCCAACTAAACTCTCTAAAGTATGGGAGCACTTCACATACACATTGCCAGGTCGCCATTGTAAATAAGAATTTGTTCTTAATGACTCGCCTGGTTAAATAAAGGTAAAAAAATAAATACAATTCTGTCAAATAGAACGTGTTAGCGGCAAACTATGAAAATTGACCTTGCATGACACCGCGTTGATGAGGGCAAACGATAACGTAACGTTATGGACGAACGTGGCTCAACGAGCAGGGTGGAGCTGGGTAACGCCACTACAGAACTGTAAACAAGATTAGACACACGCTTTGAGTTTTGACGTGAGGAAACGTTAAACGTCTCGTTTCATGTTATCTAATAGCCGCTGTCTGCTGCTTGTGATCCAGCTTGAGTGTGTATGTGAGGGAGAAGGAGAAAGTGTTACTGCAGAAATTACCTTCAAGGTAGCCTATGAAGTTACCCCGCTAGCCGGGCGCTTCTCGCTCATACTGAGCATTAGCGCCCGGCGAACGTCAACGCATTTCCCATCAAACAATCGTGCCGCTCTCACATCTAGGTATAAAAATGAACCCTTACCTGAGCCAAAAACGTGAAGTGAAGACGCTATCCGATGGCCAACATCCTCTTCTTTCAAATTGTTGCATAAAATCCACTTTTCTGTCTTTGAAAAACCGAAAATGTAGGTGCAATACCATTCCGGAAGTGTGGGGGGCATTAGTGAGTAAGCGGTGAGTAAACAGTGAGTCGTAGTTCCGGGTTGCTCCAGATGAATGATTTTCGGTTTTTCAAAGACAGAAAAGTGGATTTTATGCAACAATTTGGAAGAGGCAACTATATGTAATTAAAAGAAGAGAATGTTGGCCATCGGATAGCGTCTTCACTTGTTTAGATTGTTTGATTGGAAATGCGTTGACGTTCGCCAGGCGCTAATGCTCAGTATGAGCGAGAAGCGCCCGGCGAGCGGGGTAACCTATTAAGTAGCAAATCCTGTTAACACGTATGAACGTGATTTACGTTGTTCTTTTTTTTAATTATGTATAATTTTTCATTATTGATTAGACAGCTCGATCTGGTCCAGTCAACGAGCACTTTTGTGCACAATTTGTTTTTGAATAAAATTGTTGAAATAAAATCCACGCATTTGTTTTTATTCGATTAATCGATTAATCGAAGAAATAATCGACAGATTAATCGATTTTCAAAACAATCGTTGCAGCCCTACTGATAACCCTGATCATTTTGGTCACTATGATCGTGATATGAAATATTTCATAGCGTTTCATCTGTACGTGCAGGACTTCCTGGGACTGAAGCGCGTGGTGACGGACAAACACTTCTACTTCAACCAGACCAAAGGCTTCCCCTGCCTGAAGAAGCCTGAGGGGAGCAGCAGGCCTCGCTGCCTGGGGAAGTCCAAGGGCCGGCCCCATCCCCAGATCCCCCCCGGAGTCCTGCTCCGCCTCCGGGACTTCTACAGACCCTTTAACCTCAAGTTCTACCAGATGACTGGTCAAGACTTCGGCTGGGACTAGGGATTGTTGATCGTTTTGTATTTTTCCGATAACGGCGCTAAAGCGATACTTTTAAAATGGCACTGTGCCTAAACGGTGCCTGAACCGACACCTTTTACAATTTGAAAGGATTTTTTTTTAGATGACGATGAATCTTCGTAAAAGTGCGGTTTCGGACCACCGGAGGGCGGATATTTCACTCTGCAGCTCGGACATGACACCAAAATGAAGCACTTAAATCTGTGTTTGCAATTCGGTACCAGTAGTACCGGTTGTAAAGGTACCGGTACCGGTACCATAGTGGTACGAGGTTTCGGTACCCAACGCTAGCTGGGACTGAAGGGCCGAATCACCAAAGCCATACCTGCCAACACTCCCAATTTCCACCGGAGGCTCTCTATTTTTAACCCTTACTCCCACTGTGCTCCAGATTGTTAATTTCCCCCCGTCACTGTAGCTGGCTTAGTTTTAAAGCCAGAGTGAAGTCTCATATGAAACTAGATGATCTAAGGCATCCATTGGTACCAACATGCTCGAAGGGGGATCAATAACGCTAAATATATTTTGACAAGTGGAAACCATTTTCAAAGGGGTCCCTTGACCTCTCACCTCAAGATACCTGAATGAAAATGGGTTCTGTTTCCCCACGAGTCTCTCCTTTGCAGATAAGGTTGCATAAATCGACAGAACAACGGATCACATCAGTGACCAATCCTGGAGAAAGCGGGGCGGGGGGGGGGGGGGGGGGGGGGGGGGGCGGAGTCTGTGGAGTTCTCGTTGAATCAGCTGACTAAACTCAATAGGGCTATGTGACACTGTCTGGTCAAAGTAGTCAACCGTGAAATCCCACAAATCAAGACAGTTTCCCCCCCCCATATTACACATTTACAAGTTTAGATGTTGAAGATGTTGAATGTTGAACGCACTCAATTTAACAAACGAGGGCCCTATCTTCCCAAAAGCGCTAATTTAGCGTTTGCGCTCGTTTAACGCCGTGCGCAATGCAAATTGGGGGTGGACACAAGCGCATGCCTGTGATAATTGTACTGGGCATAGGCTGCCACATGCCAAAGCAGGCGTTTCAACGCTAAAATGTGGGGATAGATGGCATTACCCTATCATCAGCAGCGCGCAATGACTTTGCGCTAAGAGCTTTGAAAAGGACCTCTTACGCGCAAATACCTCCCTGCGCTGGGAGCGCACCCGTAATCTCCGTGCAGCGCAACGCAGTGCAAAGTAGAATTCCTTTTGGAGATGTCATTACGCACAGCCTAGACATCAAATGATGCTGCTAAAATTGGGTATTAGCAGATAATTCAGTGAGGCAATCAACTATAACTCTAACGATCTGTCAATAAGCTCTCTCTGTCCTCGTACGAGTGAGTTGTACACTCTATATTACGCATGGAGAGAATTACAGCATATTGGATGCTTCGCGCAAACAGCCATTGCGAGACGGGAATCTGATTGGTTTTGATTGACGTAATGCCCAGCCTTGCCTGGCCACGCCTGTGAATAATTCTGGTAGTTAAGATGGCCCAAATCCCGTTTGCGCACGCATTTGGGGACGCAGATGATTTTGGCACGGCTCTAATTTGCATCTGCGACAGGTGCCATGAACGTTTCCGCATCCCCGCCGAGAATTGCATCCCCAACATATTTCGGGGCTTTTTTAACTTAGAAATCAGGGAGATGATGATGATGATGTCTACCAGACAATTATATCACTTTTAAACAGTTAAATTTCTGTGTAAATCATTACAATATGCTCCCGTGAGGTGGGGATGCTGCCGGCGCTGGGGTGCAAAACTCGGCATAACACCTGGCGGACGGCGCAAGGCGGACTGCTATCTTCCCTGCCTTAAGACACGCGCAAACAGGTGCGCAAGCGCTATTAGGGGATAGCGCCTGTCGGAAGATAGGGCCCCGACAGTTTTAGGATCACTAAATACTTATAATTTGTTAGCAAACTAAGCTTGTTCACCAATTTCAGGATGATTTTCTCTGAATGTTGCTTTTAGAAGAACATTCAAAAGCATATCTTTTTCAGCTCTTTTCAGATTTTAATGTCGGCCAGCTTACACTCTGCACTTTCTTAAAGGATGGCTTTACCGATAATCAACCCAATTTGTATCATTAATCATCTCGGTAATATAAGCACATTGTGTGTTTACCTTCTCTCGCTGTTTTCCTCACAGAGAAAAATGCTCCCTTTCTCTGCCTGCAGAAACTCCGCCCCCGCCAGCTGCAAGTAATTAAAGCTCAATGTGATTCTCCGGTGGATGCGAGCACATACTTAAATAATAAAAAATAAACAATAACAGGCGCCCTCGGAGCAGATTCCGCATCTCGACCAGAACTTCCGCAGTTCCATTGTGACGCGTTGTGATGTAAAACGCACAACGGAGTCAGAACAGAGCGCTTTGCCAGAGGAGGAAATGGGAGATCTCCGTGAGGAAAACACAGAGAGAAGGTAAAACACTGCCCATGTGCTTTTATTACGAAGATTATTAATGATACAAAGTGGGTTGATTATCGGTAAAGTCATCCTTTAATCTGTAAAAAAAAAAAAAAAATACTGGGCCTACTTGTTACCCAAAACACCAGTCCATGTCATATATAATAATACATGCTGTGTTGCCAAAGCTTTTACTGTTTGGAGTATGCCTTCTCTTCATGTCCTCTGATCTATAAGCTCTCAAGCCGTTTTCTAGCTTTTTTTTCTTTTTTTACCAAATAATGACGGCCCTACGGTAAGGACACTATGCCAACAACGCTTTTACTCTAAAGGTGCGTTCACACCGACCTATTAAAGTTTTTCGCTGGCGTCGAGTTTACATACAAAGTCAATGCAAACGAGCGATTGAGCGTATATTCGCCTGGGAGAAAAATCGCTGGGCGTCCGAGCGGCAGAGACAGAGCGATAGGGAGAAAATTTGCTCGTCGCTCGAGATGAAATATCCCAACTCGAGCGAAATTACGCTGGCATCAGTCGCTCGCCGCTCAACGCTGATTGGCTGCCGTGTGAGAGCGAGTCAAGGATCACACTGGCTTGGAACAAACCGCTGGTTTATTGTGTGGCAACAAACCACATTGACAGCCTGACAGCTGACATGAAGTGAAGTCTGTCCTACCGGTATGGAGCTGGCATTAGGAGCACGCTGATAGGCTTTAGCTTGTAAACAATGACGGTGGCTCGTAGTGGACAAACAGCATGACATTGCGTAACGTTATATCCCCCACATGTCCGTCATTTCGTGTGCCTGTTAATGAGCGATTTAAACAGAGCGACAGAGCGATTCCAAAGGGTTGACTTGAGCGACAGAACGAAAAATAAATATCTCGGTGTGAACGCACCTTAACACATTCAGTGCCAAGGACGTCTGTGCACGTCCTAAAAAAAAGTAACGTTCAGTGCCAAGGACGTCTGTGGACGTCCTAAAATCATAATTCATATTATTCCATAATTCTGCTGTTTAAGGTCGTACCCAGCCAGTGAGCATGAATCCCTTCAAGGGATCACACGGCGCCACCTTAAACATCGTCACAGGAGCTGCTCCACCCACCTCAGATCCTTTACTTTGTACAGGAGACAGCGGAGAAAGCCGTGGAAACCGATGCATGCTTCACCCAGAGCCGTATATATTGCTCCGTCTACAGCGAGAGTGGGCTCGGCTGCATCCGCGCTCACAACTGAGCTCTTATGCTTCTATCTATCTCCACACGATTTCCTAGAAAGCCATCCGAAGCCGAACGGGCCAAGCCTTTTCGTTCAGTCGCGTTTGCCAGCGCGCATCATTTCCTTGATGCCCATCAAGGAAATGATGCGCGCAGCAAAGCTGGGATCTGTCCGGGGCAAAAACGGAGTCGTCTGTGCGTGTGGGAGGAGCCCGCAGCTCAGAGGTGGAGAGGGGGGGGGGGGGGGGGGGGGGGGGGGGAGAGGGGTGTGTGGCTGCACAGAAACCACACCACACGCCACCACATCAGAAAACACCAGCCAGAGTCAGTGAAAATGTGCTCGAAATTAGTGTGCAAAAGGTATTCATAAAAGGGGCTATATCTTGGAAAGAAAAAAAAAACGACAGAAAACCCTTCAAAGTGCACTTTTTTGAGAGGCTGTAATTTCATAATGGAACTGTCTAGAAACAAAATTTCTTCTTTGGAAGAAGCAGGAGTGTTCAATCTTTCATTAAAGTCCAGCCCCGTTAATATAGCCATAATAGAAAAAATTCTATAGCTGTTTTCAACTGAATGGAAGTGAATCTGGCACAGGCTCCAGACAATTTTACTGAAGCGCTGTGGCACTGAATGTGTTAAGAGCTTCAAGCTGCAGTGTCCACAGCCACTGAACATTGTGTGTCTAAAAGGCGGGAAGTAACAAAGGTGCAAGCAGGACACTAACGAGGGTTTTCCAACTTCCAAACAAAGGTGTTCGTTCATGTTTTGAATGCACCTGTGTTACAGTACTTCCTGCCTTTTAGACACAAAATGGCTACTGTGAAAAAGCCGGATTGCTGTGAGCACAAAAGCCTGTTTGAAGCGTGCTGCTTGTTTGCTTAAAGTTGAAATATTTTTTAACTTCTAGCACTTGGCGCCCCCCGAGTGCTAAAAATACGCTAATCTCTCAGCGCCATCCGGAGCACTCAACAGCATGACCTCTCCATTGAGAAGAAGCCAGCAATGTAAGGAGAGGTTCCTAAAGTGAAACCAAAATGACATGTTGGAGCTGTGAGACGCAGACGGCCACTACAAAAGCAGCACAGAAACAGCGAAGAAACCAACGAGCAGAGATCTCAGAAATATGCACAATAGAACAATCAAAAGAAAGGAAATGTAAATATAATGGTATCTATTGTTGAGATAAAACAATTTACCCTCATCACCACTGAGTGTATTTCCTGAATCATTCTTCTTCTTTGAAGACTTTTTCTCCAATTCATTCAGTAATGCAAACTCAAAGTCTTTTCAAGAACTCTTACATAAAAAGATATCTGTATCTTATTCTGACGCAAAAAAAAGTACTGGAATTGTAAACAAAACTAAAAAAATCTATTATGTGCTGTAAATTTGCTGTTATTTATATTTTGCCAGTGTAATGCTTGTTATTGACAGACCATCTGCATCTGTGAGTGTTTTCTACTTCATTTTATCATTGACACTAAACTTCACAAACTGTATTTCTTTTCAGTTGTATATTTCTGAAAGCCTAATTTATAAAATGACAACATATTGTTGAGATGTTTTCTCTAATACTTTTGTATTTGACCATGCTGAGGTTCTGACTAAAACTTTTATTCTGATAAGAGGGTCTTCTTTGTTTACATTCTTCTTTAAAGCTGTATTATTATTATTATTATTATTATTATTATTATACTTATTTTGTGCTCAGTATGTTTCTGCATGTTTTCCCTGGCTGTTGTAAAATCAAGTCGTTTCCTCACAACCCGTATGACTGAAAAGTAGGGTTGCCAAATTCTTGGAACATTCAAAGTTGGAAACTTTCCATGGGAATTAACGGGAATTAACTGGAAATTTGGGGGTAATTCATACTAACTATTTACCTTGTCATATACAAACATAAATATAAACATTTTGTTTTGTCATAAGACATTTTTCACTTATCTATTTGTGAGAACTTTAATGCATTCTTTCATCGAACAACAAAATGGCCCATTTCCTCCATCACATGCACAGATCATTCGCACCATCCTGCACATGACAGTACTGCAGGGCTATTGAGGCCACGCCCTATGCATGCTTCCATCAGGGGGGGGGGGATTGGGGGATCATAGGGAAATCATTTATTTTATTCAGCATTACTCACAAATAAAGTAAAACATGTCATTTTTGCATAATAATAACTAGAAATCCGCACGCAAATTTCTAGGGTGGAGACCCTGGAGAGGATATGCCATGGGCGCCCTTTTTTGGGTGTGACCAAACTATATGGACCAAACTCATGCCAACTCGTGTTAGCTTTGCACGCTCCACCGGAGCTTCTCTGGCTCGAGCCGCAGTGATGTCACTGAGCCACGGTGCGGGCCGCCTTACTAGCGGTCAAAAACCATTTTTGCCAAAAATTTCCAAAATTCCCCAGATTAACTTCCCATGGAAAATGTATGAACATTTTAAGAGAAAGTTTTCACCCCTTTGCAACCAGCTCTAAAATCATCAAGAATAAGGAATCCTTTATCTACCTTTAAGTGAGTGGTCACTTCAGCTGCCCCAACAGCCCCCGCAGAAGTGTGTGTGTGTGTGTGTGTGTGTGTGTGTGTGTGTGTGTGTGTGTGTGTGTGTGTGTGTGTGTGTGTGTGTGTGTGTGTGTGTGTGTGTTTGTGTGTGTGTGTGTGTGTGTGTGTGGGGAAGGGGGGGTTGAATGGAGGGGTCATGGCTGCAGGCCTCCAGGGCTAAGTTTGAAGTTAACACAGGACGGACGGACGGACGCTGGTTTTTCTGATGTGTAAGCAATCAATTCCGCCGGTTGATTGGCGACCTTTTCGGGAGGCAATCTTTGACCTGCTCGCTCCCCCTTGACCTGTGAGCCTGGGCGCCATAAACTGCTGACCGCTCCCTACCGCCATACTGCTTAATGGAGTCGCCCTGCATGGGCTATACACTCACACACACACACACGCAAACACAAACACACACACATACAACAACTACCCCCTGATCCATTAATATTGCATTCTCAACCTCTGGGACCTCCACTGAAGGGAGAGGGCCTGGATCAATAACTGCCTGCTTAGTTTATAGGCGGTGGGGTTATGTGCTCATACGTACCATGTCTCCCTGTCACCGTGATTTAGCCCAGGGGTCGGCCTCAGGTCGCTATCACACATTTGTGGAATATTATTTAACGTGTGATTTATCCACCTACATCTCAAATCGATGCAGCGCCCCAGCAGAAATCTCGATGTGATTTTAATCTTTCCTATTAGACACTATGGGGTTTATATCTATTCCATTCAGCTACTCTTTTATTTATGTTGTCGTTAAAGTTCTTATTCTGTTTCATTACAAATCAGCGATGGTATCAGTTTGATTCAATTCCCTTATTACTATTCCAGACGGGGTATATCCATGTAAGGACTTATTACTAGTCCATGTAAGGACTTATTACTATTCCACAGCAGGTATATCCATGTAAGGACATATTACTATTCCATATAAGGACTTATTACTATTCCACAGCAGGTATATCCATGTAAGGACGTATTACTATTCCATATAAGGACTTATTACTATTCCATATAAGGACTTATTACTATTCCACAGCAGGTATATCCATGTAAGGACGTATTACTATTCCATATAAGGACTTATTACTATTCCATATAAGGACTTGTTACTATTCCATATAAGGACTTATTACTATTCCACAGCAGGTATATCCATGTAAGGACGTATTACTATTCCATATAAGGACTTATTACTATTCCATATAAGGACTTGTTACTATTCCATATAAGGACTTATTACTATTCCACAGCAGGTATATCCATATAAGGACTTATTACTATTCCACAGCAGGTATATCCATGTAAGGACTTGTTACTATTCCACAGCAGGTATATCCATGTAAGGACTTATTACTATTCCACAGCAGGTATATCCATATAAGGACTTATTACTATTCCACAGCAGGTATATCCATATAAGGACTTGTTACTATTCCATATAAGGACTTATTACTATTCCACAGCAGGTATATCCATGTAAGGACATATTACTATTCCATGTAAGGACTTATTACTATTCCACAGCAGGTATATCCATGTAAGGACATATTACTATTCCATATAAGGACTTATTACTATTCCACAGCAGGTATATCCATGTAAGGACGTATTACTATTCCATATAAGGACTTATTACTATTCCATATAAGGACTTGTTACTATTCCATATAAGGACTTATTACTATTCCACAGCAGGTATATCCATGTAAGGACATATTACTATTCCATATAAGGACTTATTACTATTCCACAGCAGGTATATCCATGTAAGGACATATTACTATTCCATGTAAGGACTTATTACTATTCCACAGCAGGTATATCCATGTAAGGACATATTACTATTCCATGTAAGGACTTATTACTATTCCACAGCAGGTATATCCATGTAAGGACATATTACTATTCCATATAAGGACTTATTACTATTCCACAGCAGGTATATCCATGTAAGGACGTATTACTATTCCATATAAGGACTTATTACTATTCCATATAAGGACTTGTTACTATTCCATATAAGGACTTATTACTATTCCACAGCAGGTATATCCATGTAAGGACATATTACTATTCCATATAAGGACTTATTACTATTCAACAGCAGGTATATCCATGTAAGGACTTATTACTAGTCCATGTAAGGACTTATTACTATTCCACAGCAGGTATATCCATGTAAGGACTTATTACTAGTCCATGTAAGGACTTATTACTATTCCACAGCAGGTATATCCATGTAAGGACTTATTACTAGTCCATGTAAGGACTTATTACTATTCCACAGCAGGTATATAAGGACTTATTACTATTCCACGGCAGGTATATCCATGTAAGGTGGCAAGCAGGAATCAAAATGGCTTCTGGTCTGTTACTGATGGAGAACATGTGCAGGTTTGTCCGTGGAAACTTAATATGTTTGAAGAATGTAGAATGAACTATAAAGATAAGCATTACTGTATAAACCCTCTTGGTAACACGTTCTATGAAGCTCATGTCTATAATGTCTTATGAACACATTCACAAGACATTATAATGAACTTATAAGGCTTTATAAAACACTTTATACATGTTTATAATCATGCATGGCAACTTATGACAAGGTTTATAAAGTATTATAAGTTGTGGACATAATGTATTATAATAAACATCAATAATGCGCCATAGCATGACTTTGTGAGCTTTACGTAACGTGACAGCACTATAAGGTTATAGGCTATAACACATAACACAATGTAGCAAGAGTCTCTGGCGCTTCAGCCCCTCCACAAAGGGAGGCCGGTGCTCTCAGGGTTAGGACAGGACAGTGCAACAACAACAGATCAATGGGTAAACCCAAAGAGGATCCTGAAAATGATTTGAATAAGGTGCAGTGACTATAATGTTTCAATGCACACAGCGTCTTCATCAGAGTCAAAGTTAGGTTTGACTCTGATGACGATGCTGAAACGTTAAGTCACTGCACCTTATTAAAATCATTTTCCAGTGAATCGAGTGCTCCAGGATCCTCTTTGACTTATGAGCAGTATTTGCTGACTGCGTAAATTGTTAAACCAAAAAGATAATTCTTTCAAACACTGTTGCCACTCTGGCATGGAGGTATAAAGCATTATGAATGCTGAACTTTTAATACATTATGTCCCACCACTTATAATACTTTATAAACCTTGTTATAAGTGACCATGCAAGTGACCATGCATGATTATAAACAGTTATAATACTTTATAAACCTTGTTATAAGTGACCATGCATGATTATAAACAGTTATAATTCTTTATAAACCTTGTTATAAGTGACCATGCATGATTATAAACAGTTATAATTCTTTATAAACCTTGTTATAAGTGACCATGCATGATTATAAACACTTACAATACTTTATAAACCTTGTTATAAGTGACCATGCATGATTATAAAAAAATAAAGGAATTGTCCGCACACTGATTAGCAGCTCCCGTTTTTATTTGCGCTCAAGGTTGGCAAGCTTTCGACCCTATTGGGTCTTCATCAGGCAAATGAATGACAGCAGTTACAAGAGACAATAAATAGGCCTGTGCGTATGAGACGTCACCAGGTACAATCAAGGGCAAGTCATCACAGCCGGGCGGGGGATATAATAATTAATAATAATGGTAAAACTAATAGGAAGAAGACAACAATATTACATATCAAAATAGATAAACAATTTAAGTAGGCCTAGAAAATACAATGTAAATATAGCCTAAGGGGAAAAGGAGAAGGAGAAAGAAAGAAACAACAGTGAATATGACAAATTACACCACAACTAGAATGCTAATAAAAACAGCAATAATTCATAAGATTAAAAAATCAAAAGCCATGTCTAGTACAAATTAATATAATAATGATTAATCATTAATAGCCATTATTCTTGGACTAGCTGGAGAATTGCACATAGTAATTCTAAAATGTATAAAAACTGGCTACTGAAGATATTGTAACGTATCGGGTAATTACGTGTATTGGGGTGTTTCCGTGCTTGGCTAGGAACTGATATGTGTGGGTGTGTTCCTAGGGGGAAGGGGATATATGTGACCAGCGGCCGGGGCGGAGGCAGTCAGGCCAGGGTGGGCGAGCTGACCGGGTGGTTTAGAGCTAGCAGCGAAGCTAGCTGCTAGGAGCGTGTATTGTGAAGACAAGAATAAAAAGCCTGTACCAACTTCAAGTCTCCAGTTCCTTGGACGAATACCCACTTCGTTACAATATATAGAAGGCACTCAAAATGGCAATTGCTTAAAGAAAAGGTTTAATATCAAACTCCTCATTTAAACCATTAGGGGACATGGTGTTAAGAGAATAAATCCAGAAAGTTTCTTGCTGGAGGAGTTTTCTTTCAAGGTCGCCCCCCCCCCCCCCCCCCCCCCCCCGTGGATGTTTCTCTACTTTTTCCACTCCAATGTATCTGAGGGCGCTGACACTGTGCCCCGCTAGTTTGAAGTGTGCGGCCACTGGGTTGCGTTCATCCCCCTTCCTGATATTGCTTCTGTGTTCGCTGATCCTGGTGCGTAGCCTAATGCTCTTGATGTTTTGCCCACATAAGCTAAACCACAAGGGCAGCTAATAAGGTAAACTACATGTGTAGTACTACAAGTGATGGCTCCACGTATGGCTATATTGCGCCAGTATGTGGATGATTAAACTTTTTACATTTATGTGTATAAGTGCACTGAGTGCAGCCACCACATTTATAGTTACCATCAGGCACAGTCATAAAATTATGCGTAGGAGAGCGTATGTCTGATTTAACAAGACTGTCCCTCAGATTAGCGGGACGTTTAAAAACAAGTCTAGGGGCACCAGTGAAACACTTTTTCAGTTTGGGGTCTGACTCAACAATATGCCAATGCTTTTGGATGACGTTTCTGAAAAGGGACCCTAGTGGAGAATATTTGGTGCAGCATAAGGGACTAGCACCACTAGCTTTGTAGTTTTAGCCTTGGGCTGAAGGCTTTCAGCCTGCGTTATTTGATCAAACCTGTCCCTAGCGGCATTCACCCATTCCTGTTTGTGCCCACGGATTAAAAATCTGTTTGATAGATCATTAGCCTGTGTCAGGTAAGAGGAGTCCTGGCTGCAGATCCTGCGGACCCTATGCAGCTGGCTGATCGGTAGACTTTTTTTAAGGGCTTGTGGGTGATAGCTGCATGCATGATTATAAACAGTTATAAATGCATTTCAATAATGAGAGACTAGAAGGAAAGTACAATAAACTTCAATGATGAAACAAACAACACTTAGATTTGACGAATGACTCCATGGTATGATGACGCTCCTCTGAGACGTGAGGAGGGCATCAGAGATTTATAGGATAGAGAACCCCCATAGGGAGTTCTATTGGAGCCATGCCATTGGTGGTGTTCAGGGGAGGAGGTGAGGCGAATCGACTGCTACGCCGGATTTCAGCAGCTATGGGTGACACACAAGGTGAGTTACAACTTTGCAGAATACAGAACTTCATTTAGGTGATTGGCCAGCAGCCGAAGAGAGGGAAAGCGTGGGAGACATTGATTGGACAGGGATAAAGGGGGCGTGCATATTTATGAATGGCTGATGTAACCTGAACAGGGCGTTGCTGCAGGGGAGAGAGAGATGAATGGAAAGGAACAATGGATTCGTGAATGCGATGGTTAATCAGACATTGGCTAGAGAAGTAGTCTTCATTATTGAAAACAGTCTAAGACATTATTATAATGTCTTATGAATGTTCTTATAATGCATTATTGACATGACCATCATAGAAATTGTTACCAAACTCTTTTTATACGGCATGGCGGCTCAGTGGTTAGCAGCACATGTTGCCTCACAGCAAGAAGGTCACGAGTTTGAACCCGGCTCCATCTCAGGTCCTTTTTGTGTGGAGTTTGCAGGTTCTCGCCATGTGGGTTTCCTCTGAGTGCTCCGGTTTCCTCCCACCATCAAAGACATGTATGTATGTTAAGGGTAATATGCCTGTCAAAGACATGTATGTTAGGGGTAATACTCCTGTCAAAGACATGTACTTTAGGGGTAATACGCCTGTCAAAGACATGTATGTTAGGGGTAATACGCCTGTCAAAGACATGTATGTTAGGGGTAATACGCCTGTCAAAGACATGTACTTTAGGGGTAATACGCCTGTCAAAGACATGTATGTTAGGGGTAATACGCCTGTCAAAGACATGTATGTTAGGGGTAATACGCCTGTCAAAGACATGTATGTTAGGGGTAATACGCCTGTCAAAGACATGTACTTTAGGGGTAATACGCCTGTCAAAGACATGTATGTTAGGGGTAATACGCCTGTCAAAGACATGTATGTTAGGGGTAATACGCCTGTCAAAGACATGTATGTTAGGGGTAATACGCCTGTCAAAGACATGTACTTTAGGGGTAATACGCCTGTCAAAGACATGTATGTTAGGGGTAATACGCCTGTCAAAGACATGTATGTTAGGGGTAATACGCCTGTCAAAGACATGTACTTTAGGGGTAATACGCCTGTCAAAGACATGTATGTTAGGGGTAAATCGCCTGTCAAAGACATGTATGTTAGGGGTAATACGCCTGTCAAAGACATGTATGTTAGGGGTAATACGCCTGTCAAAGACATGTATGTTAGGGGTAATACGCCTGTCAAAGACATGTTAAGGTTAATACTCCTGTCAAAGACATGTATGTTAGGGTAATATGCCTGTCAAATACATGTATTTTAGGGGTAATAGGCCTGTCAAATACATGTATTTTAGGGGTAATACGCCTGTCAAATACATGTATTTTAGGCGTAATACACCTGTCAAATACATGTATTTTAGGGGTAATACGCCTGTCAAAGACATGTATGTTAGGGTAATATGCCTGTCAAAGACATGTATTTTAGGGTTAATACTCCTGTCAAAGCCATGTATGTTAGGGTTAATGCTCCTGTCAAAGACATGTTAAGGTTAATACTCCTGTCAAAGACATGTATGTTAGGGTAATATGCCTGTCAAAGACATGTATTTTATGGGTAATACGCCTGTCAAAGACATGTATGTTAGGGTAATATGCCTGTCAAAGACATGTATTTTAGGGTTAATACTCCTGTCAAAGCCATGTATGTTAGGGTTAATGCTCCTGTCAAAGACATGTTAAGGTTAATACTCCTGTCAAAACATGTATGTTAGGGTAAAAAAATAAGTTATATGGTCTCTGCAGATTATAAATATAGCTGAATCGCTTGGTTTGACTACTGTACGTAAAACTCGTTGTATAAGCATTTTACAATCAGATAGCGCTCACACTATATCAAAATAAAATTGATTGAAAGTTGATTGATGAATTCCCATTAGCAGAGCAGCCATATACAGTCTGCCTCTCGTCCACATTCCCATCTAATGACTGGAACATCTCTCTCTCTCCTGAAGTGACTTGAACAACTGTCCCTGCTTCCTAGTCTGCTCTGCTGGCTAGGGTCAGGGTCAGCCCCGGCCCACCCCAGAGGTCATAAGTCAAAGTCCACCACCAAGGGGTCGCCACGGTCATCTGACCCTCATACATGCACGGTTATTCTCAGAGCGATGAGGGGAGAGCGATGAATCTGTTATGGCCGTCATGTAATGGACTCATTCACGGTGAATGATAGAGCTAAATTGCTCATTAGTGAGGAAATTGTGAAAATATTACGTATGATCGCTCATGTTTTGCTGGATCGCTATGAGCAGAGTGTATGATGCCCTTTCTATAGGTGCAGCCAGAATCATGTGTGCGTTATACGTTTCTGCAATCCACGGATATGTAGAATATGAACATTTCTGAACCAAAATATGTTGCGTGAATATCAAACGTTATACACGTCATAAAGTCTGCTGGCCGGGGTGGATGGAGGGCATAAGGGGGTGCCCCCCACGTTTTTACACTTCAGATCTACTTTTAGATTTTTCAACAGCACAAGATCTACCTGCCCCCCCCCCCCCGCCCGCTGTAACAGCAAACACGATAATTACTCTTTGTACACACAAAAATAATAATAATTTAAGAAAAACATAAACTATTCCATACTTCATAACTATTAACTCATTGAGTGCCAAGGACGTCGATCGACGTCAAAGTAAAGAGTGACGTAGAGTGCAAAAGACGTCGATCAACGTCAAATGCGTTTTTTGACGGTGGGACGTGGATCAAAGCCTCCTGCATCTCCTGTACAAATATTGTAGCTATTGAAGGTGTATAACCTATTTTACGGACTCATTAGGTGGCGACAGTGCTCTCCAGATTAGAGAAAGGTCCGGAAAACAGCAGGAGCCAGAGCCATAGATTGCTCTGGCTGGAGTTAACGTTGGCTGCGAACAGCAGTCAATCCGCGCCCACAACTGAGCCTCTCTGTCTCTGCTGCATAGTTTATCCACACGATTAGCCGCCAGGAAAGCAGCACCCGGCGCCGAAGGGCCAAACCATCAGCAGTCCGGTTTGGCTTTTCCGTGTCACGCTGGGAGCCGGCGCACAGAAACGGAGCACTCCGAAAATAGACGCTGGGTGCGTGAGGCTGTGTGTTAGTGTGGGGAGGGGTTTGCAGCTGAGGGGGGGAGAGGGGGGGGAGGGGGGTGGGGCACGCAGACTCTTTTTACTAAATTCACACATTTTAAACTGAGACAGTTCGAACAACTTTAACACTACATACATATATTATAAATGGGACCCTTTAGCTACCGTACTTCTGCTCTCCCGAAGTGATGTGATGTATACTTTTTGAGATATTAACGTTGTTTGGCACAACCTTTCAGCTTTATTTCATAGTAGTTAAGTGCTTTTTTGTTGTCGTGATGTCACGCTGATTTGTCCTGATTTGTATAATAAGCAATAAACAATACACAGTGTGAATGTATAGCCTGTTTTGAGTTCAAACAGTCAAGATCTCGTGCAGGACTGAAATACTAGGTGAATTGGTATCAATGTGAAATAGCATCAGCAGACAGATTCAACTGTTGATGGTCCCGTCTCTGTAGCAGGGTGTGCTGTGGTCATGTGACAGAGGAGTCACCTGATGGTCCTGTCTCTGTAGCAGGGTGTGCTGTGGTCATGTGACATGTTGATGGTCCTGTCTCTGTAGCAGGGTGTGCTGTGGTCATGTGACAGAGGAGTCACCTGATGGTCCTGTCTCTGTAGCAGGGTGTGCTGTGGTCATGTGACATGTTGATGGTCCTGTCTCTGTAGCAGGGTGTGCTGTGGTCATGTGACAGAGGAGTCACCTGATGGTCCTGTCTCTGTAGCAGGGTGTGCTGTGGTCATGTGACATGTTGATGGTCCTGTCTCTGTAGCAGGGTGTGCTGTGGTCATGTGACAGAGGAGTCACCTGTTGCCCTTTGACCCCGAGGCAGGTGGGCAGGGAGAGTGTCCTGTCAGAGTCTGACACTTCAACTCTATCTGTTTCTCAACATTCAGCCCTTTATTAACATGGAGCAGTCATTCTGTCTCTATTCTTTATCATGGTAATCTGTAACATATCTGTTACCATGTCACTCTTAGCACATAATATCAGAAGTTGCAAACAAAATGCCGCACACTAGCCTTTCAACAAAGTTTTGTCGTGTTACATGGATGCGTTTGGAGGTTAAGCGCCTTCTTGTGATTGAGCACAGTTTTTAAATATGACCTGTATCCGGTTATCTGGATAATGGTTGCATTTAAAAACCACGTGTAAATGGGGTGAGAGAGATCTGAACCGCCAGACTACCTCCAGATGTGGTCAGGAAGTTCTGATCACATCCTGATCACGATGCATTTACACCTTGGCATGGGGTTTTCCTGATCCAGATAACATATCTGGATATAGGTCACTTTAAAAAAAAACAGGTGTAAATGGGGTGAGACAGACAGACAGACAGACAGACAGAGAGACAGACAGACAGACAGGCAGACAGACAGACAGACAGACAGACAGACAGACAGAGAGACAGACAGACAGACAGGCAGACAGACAGACAGACAGACAGACAGGCAGACAGACAGACAGACAGACAGACAGACAGACAGACAGACAGACAGACAGACAGAGAGATGGGGGGCAAAAACATAATCTCCACTGTTGGAGGCTGATAAATAGAGTTCTTCATAATAAATAAATACAACAAGGCTCACAAAGTGGGCAAAAAGTAACTACAATCATCAATATATGTCAAGTAACAATAATCAAATGAACCTCTACCTTATCACGGCTGCATACATAAAGGTAAGTATGCCGCAGGCTTCAGGAGCTACTTGTAGTCCCATAGTGCATAAAGCAGGTTACATTTGTGGATGAACTTATAGCATTTAGAAAAAGTCAACACCAATAATACATTCATAATAAATGACATCAAGGTCTGAAAAAATAATGCAGGCGTCATAATAATAATAATAATAACAATAATAATAATAATAACAATAATAATATGTAAATATAATTAAGCAATATATCACGAGAGCAAGTGTGTTGTGGAGAATATATCCCGCTGATAAGCTGTTATCCCATAACCCGCTGATAACAGCTTATCAGCGGGATATATTCCACAACACACGCTGCTCGAGTGCTATATTGCTTTTATAAAACGGTTTCCAAGTATAATAATGTAATAATAATAATACTATAAGTCCGACTGGCATCGTATTCTGATAGAGTCAGTTGAAACACTACTGTAAGGCGGGACCTCTAGCAAGAAGATAGACGTGCGGGTGATTTGATTGGATCGTTCTGGAGACTGAAGTCGACATTGGCCAATCCTGGCGCTTGCTGAGAGCTTTTTGCAAAGCTCGACACCAGAGCCGTATGCCGACACCAAGTAACGTTACGTCTTATTTAGAAATGCAGGGTTAAGAGTGAGGGCGTGCGAGAGAGGGGTTAAGACATTAGCCCGCGTCTATTCTTGTACAAAACATCATTTTCTGCGAAGTATTAGTAAAGTTATAAGCGAAGATCGATTCACAAGGATCTGAAAGTTGTCTCCGCCATTTTGTTTTTGAGGTAACCAAAGCCAGAGTTGCGCCATCATGCGTCTGGCTACAAGCGAGTAGCTTTTTGTTTTGACACTACTGTAAGGCGGGACCTCTAGCAAGAAGATAGACGTGCGGGTGATTTGATTGGATCGTTCTGGAGACTGAAGTTGACATTGGCCAATCCTGGCGCTTGCTGAGAAGCTGAGAGCTTTCTGGAAAGCCCAACACGGAGCTCGAGCCTTTTAGTAAGAGAGTTGCCATGGCAACCAATAACCCATGGCCATGGGTTATTGAACTCGGTTACTGGAATTATACAATGGCTGTGAACCAATCAGATTGCTTGATTTGAGAGAGCCGTTTTATAATATTATACATAATATGGAAAAGCCAGCTCAGTTGATACAAAGAGATAGTTGACCTTGAGGGCCTGCAGTAAATAGACAGCAAGAGAATTCAAACCATGGCACAGTTCTTGAGTGAAACACTCACACACTGCACAGTGAAACACTCACACACTGCACAGTGAAACACTCACACACTGCACAGTGAAACACTCACACACTGCACAGTGAAACACTCACACACTGCACAGTGAAACACTCACACACTGCACAGTGAAACACTCACACACTGCACAGTGAAACACTCACACACTGCACAGTGAAACACTCACACACTGCACAGTGAAACACTCACACACTGCACAGTGAAACACTCACACACTGCACAGTGAAACACTCACACACTGCGAACAGAAACTGGGTCAACTCAAAAGGGAATTGGAATGTCAGACATCAAAAAACTCCAAACTCTCAGTACTGCTGTCTGTCTATTGTAACAAGAGTTTGTCTGAACTGATGCCAAATCATAGAGGCTGTGATTGGTTATATGAGTCCTCGCTCTGCTGTGATTGGTTATATGAGTCCTCACTCTGCTGTGATTGGTTATATAAGGCCTCGCTCTGCTGTTATTGGTTACAGTATATGAGGCCTCCTCGCTCTGCTGTGATTGGTTATACGAGTCCTCGCTCTGCTGTGATTGGTTATATAAGGCCTCGCTCTGCTGTGATTGGTTATATAAGGCCTCGTTCTGCTGTGATTGGTTATATGAGGCTTCGCTCTGCTGTAATTGGTTATATGAGGCCTCGCTCTGCTGTAATTGGTTATATGAGGCTTCGCTCTGCTGTAATTGGTTATATGAGGCCTCGCTCTGCTGTGATTAGTTTAATATGAGGCCTCGCTCTGCTGTAATTGGTTATATGAGGCCTCCTCGCTCTGCTGTGATTGGTTTAATATGAGGCCTCGCTCTGCTGTGATTGGTTATATGAGGCCTCGCTCTGCTGTGATTGGTTTAATATGAGGCCTCGCTCTGCTGTGATTGGTTATATGAGGCTTTGCTCTGCTGTGATTGGTTCTATGAGGCCTCGCTCTGCTGTGATAGGTTATATGAGGCCTCGCTCTGCTGTGATTGGTTTAATATGAGGCCTCGCTCTGCTGTGATTGGTTCTATGAGGCCTCGCTCTGCTGTGATTGGTTATATGAGGCTTTGCTCTGCTGTAATTGGTTATATGAGGCCTCACTCTGCTGTAATTGGTTATATGAGGCCTCGCTCTGCTGTGATTAGTTTAATATGAGGCCTCGCTCTGCTGTGATTGGTTCTATGAGGCCTCGCATTGCTGTGATTGGTTATATGAGGCCTCGCATTGCTGTGATTGGTTATATGAGGCCCCATCCTGCTCTGAGTCTACAGCAACCAGCCACTCTCAAATTTATTGAAAGTAATTTCTGGCTGCAGAGCTGCATTCCTCCAGCCGAGTGGAGTGGATGCCCCCGTGTTGCAGATGAAGGCAGCAACACAGACATGAACCATACATGAATTACAAATCACTGACATGAACCATACATGAATTACAAATCACAGACATGAACCATACATGAATTACAAATCACAGACATGAACCATACATGAATTACAAATCACTGGGAGTCAACCGAACATCCCGTGTTATGTGCTGCTATATCGCTGGTAGTACTTTGCATTTGAAAGGCCCCCTGATGACAGTTTGCTTAATGAATAGGCACTCTCATTGATTCCACCATATGTTCAGCAGAGCCAGTTCAATGAGGGTTTATATTGTTTCAGATCCAAGATGTTTGGTGGTTTGCTCATTGAAGGTTTCTGAAGGAGCACTGAGGGAAAAGGGACAGAGGAAAAGGGGGAAGCAGGGAGGGGGCGGCCAGATGAACGGATTCAAGAGCTGGATTTGCTTCGTTAATGATGACTAGAAATGACTGTGGAGACGATGCGCCATGTGCACACTTTTTTTGGGGTTGTGACCAAACTCATGTCAACTCATACCATGTCTTTGTCATCAGTGGGTATGACATCATTTGACGATTGTGGGGCATGACCAGTGTTGGGCACTCATTACTAAAAAAGTAATATATTACATATTACTCGTTACTATTTTCAAAAGTAATATTATTACTTTACTTATTACTCCATGCCAAAAGTAATTCGTTAGATACTCGTTATATTACTTTTCCGTTACATTCCACACAAAGGCAATAGGCCTTTTTCACTGCAGCGATTTTGTGTCTAAAAGGCAGGAGGTAACACAGGTGCACCAAGATGTTAATTAGGGCTTCCAACTTCCAGTCCATTTAGGTGTTCCAGTGCTGGAGCCTTAATTAGTTAGTTGGTTGCACCTGTGTATAGCCTACTCTGTCTTCTAGACACAAATGGCCGTTGTGAAAAAGGCCCATGGCGTTTTTCCTCATCAAAATGCAGACTTTGCGGTGCGAATGTGTGAACTAGGTCTATTATGTGCCGTTCCATTTAAACTAATCGCTTTGCCAGAGCACAGCTTCCTACAGAGATGCTTGATGAAGAGCACACCTGGCTCAAAGTGATGACTGACAAGATGCAATCTTTTGCAAACTCGTATAGGCTACATCTTTGCTTAACAAGTTTGTGTCACAAATAACGTTAGCTCTGCAACATTAACATTAACCTGACAATAATAACAGCAATGTTTGATGTCCACCAACTTGTGAGTTTTTACGTTATCTCTGTATTTTAACAGTTTTCCGGTTTCTGTTGTGCTGTCCTCTCGTCTCGTAACGTTAACGTTAAGAAGTTTGAGCTCGTGTTTTTCACAGTGGAAAGAGTGTTAGTAGCCTACCTGTCCTGGACACCGTTTACATTTGACTTTGATGTTCAATCGTGTCACCTTTCTTCCCGACAAAAACAAAGTCATGGGAATATATCCAGCCACGGATTTTCCTCCTCGGCTCAGTCAGCAGGGCAGAGAGGGTGCTCTGAAGTGCTCTGCGGTGACGTCACCTTGTTTTGGGAGCGTTAAAAGCCATGCTGATCAGTGAATGCCGACTGCGTGTCATTTTGCAGCGCAGCGGCATCACAGAATGGACTCAACAAAAGATGTAACGACTAACGTAACGAGCTCGTTTATCTTGAAGTAACTGTAATATTATTACTTATGTTATATAGTAATTCGTTACACTACTCGTTACTTGGAAAAAGTAATATTATTACAGTAACGAGTAACTAGTAACTCGTTACTTCCCAACACTGGGCATGACATGACATCATCAGAATCAGAATCAGAATCAGAATCAGAATCAGAATCAGAATCAGAATCACTTTTATTGCCACAGTATGCAAGTTACATACGAGGAATTTGTCTTAGTGTCTGTATGCAGCGTAGCGGTCACATCAATATACAGAGATAAGAAGTAGGAAGATAACTAAAGACAATCACAAGGTTGCAAGTGCAATCAAATCGAGTAAATATATACAATATGTACATGAGTGGTGAAGTGTTCTGTGGATAATAAATATGAATTTATGTTGAATTTACATGAGATTTACAGACTGAGTTAAATAGACGTTAAATAGGCAGTGGATTTACATGAATTTACAGTCGGAGTTAAATAAGAGTTGAATGTACATGAAATGTACAGGCTAAGTTAAATAGGCATCAGTGGTTATGACCCTTGCTCCAGGTGTGGAAGGAACCAGAGCTCTTGAGGGGGGACGGGAGAGGGTGAGAGGAGGATTGGCTTTTACAGAATGTAAGGAAACAGTGGATGGACAAATCCAGAAGGAGCCGGTAACGCAACATAAAGGATGTCAACTGCCATAAAACACCACAGAAGAAAAAGAAGAAGACCGTTGCTCCGCTCCCCGCTGACATCGTCTATGTCAGGGATTGGCTGTTTAGAGCGTAGCTCTCCTGGTCCTACCAGACCCTCAGTCAAAAAGCCTCAGGTATGTCTGGGTTGAGCATGACTGCTGAGCTGAACAAAGCAGAGAGCGATCGGCCCCCCAAATCGGACCGATGAGCTCCTTTGATGGCAACCATAGGCAGAATAGAGCCATCAAAGTTCTTCGCCTCCTCTCCCCACAGTGTGGCTGTCACCACTTTGCCAGAGGTGTCCATTAGGTGGAGGTCTCTCTTGGAGACTTCTCTACAGGTCTTAGTGGTGACATGGGAAACCTCCTCTGGCACTCTCACATACTCCAATCCCATCGATGATGGCATCCTTGTCTCCTCCGTTCTCCAGCTCGGTGAGGGGCACGAAGTCACACTGCATGCTGGGAATGCCCTGGCTGGCACCGCAGGGCACAATGGTGCTATTGGCATGGAGCATCATCTCATAATTCTTCAGCGTTGTGCACTCTCTTGTTGACCAGCTTCAGCGTGGCCTTACTATTGTAGTACACCTTGGCCTGCTCCACTAAAGGGAAACACTTGTTGAAGGCTGTGATCTTGATCTCCCCCACTCTCAGCCACAATCTCAAAGAAGAGAACAGCTTGACCTCTCCTCTACAGTTGTTCTGAGTGCGGACGCGGGACTTGTTGGTGACTCGAGCTCTGATGGTCCACTTGCATCGGTAGGGTTTGAGGCTCACGATAGGGACCATTTGTACTGGAGAGGGTTGAGAAGTGCCGGGTGGCATCATGAGGGTCTTCTTCACAAAAACTCTGCCACGGCCTCGGGCAAAAGAAGGCTCTGCTCGATTGAACTTGGGTGAAGGTACTGTGACAGGCGGAGGGGATGAGGGGCTTTGCGGTAATGTGAGGTACGGCTGTGGGAGCACGGCATCCAGTCAGTAATGGCATTCATCCAGCAGGGGCCACTCAGAGTTGAGCGGTTGAATGCCATTATTGTCATATTGAGAGCACTATACTTTTGATTTCCCCCCCATTTTTTGCTTTTGCTCCAAGTGAATTGTTTTATGGTCAATCATGATTCATTTGCTGGCTGGTTGGCTTGGTTACAGGCTTGTATAAGGATTATATATTTTTGAAAATCAAATAAAATCAAATAAAAATATCGCTGTAGTTAATTTTGGAGGCGATCGGTGCAACCTTGCAACTCCGAACAAACAAACAAGCAAACAGACAGACAGACAGACAGACAGACAGACAGACAGACAGCTGTCCAATTATAGTACTGCATTGATTGATGTATTGATGTGAGATGAGATGAGATAGGGAACAGGTTATCCTTTAACGTGTGGGGAAAGGAGGTCGAGTAAGGAAGAGGGGAAAGCACAGTCGACAACTGGCCCTCAGGGAGGGTCATTAACACTTAATGAAGCTGACCCCACACTGGATATCTATGGACGACCTTTGACCCTCAAAGTGCATGCCAATGATCTGCTGTCCAAATGACCAAACTCCTCAACCTGCCAAATGCTTAGAGAGAAGCTAGTTGTCCTACTGGGGATATGCAGTTATTATAGATAATGAACTATGACTAAAATGCAGACTGAAGGCATGAAAAAGACATCTTAGTTATATGAAATTCAAAATCAACTGTTAAAAAAAACTGTCCCTGCCGTGAAAAGTAAGTGAAATATTATTAGGTTTGCAAAAACAGTTAAATGTCATCCTTGAAATGAATAAACAACACGTGTTTAATACTCCCTGGAGTGCACATACTGGAGGAGGAAGAGGAGGAGGAGGAGGAGGAGGAGGAGGAGGAGGAGGAGGAGGAAGAGGAAGAGGAAGAAGAAAATCACAAATAATTTAATATTAAAAGGAATAAAACAAACACTTGACAAAAAAAACTCTAAAATCAATATGCCTATATGTGAGTCTTCTGCAGCATGAGAACTCAACCCAGGAGAACCAAACTTGACTTTCCTACCTCCTATATAGTTTTCATTAGCTTGACCTTCCTGTACTTTACTCTCTTATAGTTTTAATTAGTTTGACTTTCCTGTGCTTTACTCTCCTATATTTTCATTAGCTTGACTTCCTGTACTTTACTCTCTTATAGTTTTAATTAGCTTGACTTCCTGTGCTTTACTCTCCTATATTTTCATTAGCTTGACTTCCTGTACTTTACTCTCTTATAGTTTTAATTAGCTTGACTTCCTGTACTTTACTCTCCTATAGTTTTAAATAGCCAAGAACCAGTCTCAGACCTCTAGTCTGCCTGTAATCCAAAAGCCTGAACACTCAAATTCACTTCACACAGACCAGAGGTCCATTTATTCTATTGATTCAGAAACAAAGCACTAACACATCACTTCCTGGGTAACGCATCACTTCCTGGGTAACACATCACTTCCTGGGTAACACATCACTTCCTGGGTAACGCATCACTTCCTGGGTAACGCATCACTTCCTGGGTAACGCATCACTTCCTGGGTAACGCATCACTTCCTGGGTAACGCATCACTTCCTGGGTAACACATCACTTCCTGGACGCATCACTTCCTGGACGCATCACTTCCTGGATAACACATCACTTCCTGGATAACACATCACTTCCTGGACGCATCGCTTCCTGGGTAACACATTACTTCCTGGGTAACACATCACTTCCTGGACGCATCACTTCCTGGACGCATCACTTCCTGGATAACACATCACTTCCTGGATGCATCACTTCCTGGATAACACATCAGTTCCTGGGTAACGCATCACTTCCTGGGTAACGCATCACTTCCTGGGTAACACATCACTTCCTGGGTAACACATCACTTCCTGGGTAACGCATCACTTCCTGGATAACACATCACTTCCTGGACGCATCACTTCCTGGGTAACACATCACTTCCTGGGTAACACATCACTTCCTGGGTAACACATCACTTCCTGGATAACACATCAGTTCCTGGATAACACATCAGTTCCTGGATAACACATCACTTCCTGGGTAACACATCACTTCCTGGGTAACACATCACTTCCTGGGTAACACATCACTTCCTGGGTAACACATCACTTCCTGGGTAACACATCACTTCCTGGGTAACGCATCACTTCCTGGGTAACACATCACTTCCTGGATAACACATCACTGCCTGGGTAACACATCACTTCCTGGGTAACGCATCACTTCCTGGGTAACACATCACTTCCTGGATAACACATCACTTCCTGGATAACGCATCACTTCCTGGGTAACACATCAGTTACTGGGTAACACATCACTTCCTGGGTAACACATCACTTCCTGGGTAACGCATCACTTCCTGGATAACACATCACTTCCTGGATAACACATCAGTTCCTGGGTAACACATCACTTCCTGGTTAACGCATCACTTCCTGGGTAACACATCAGTTCCTGGGTAACACATCACTTCCTGGGTAACACATCACTTCCTGGGTAACACATCACTTCCTGGGTAACGCATAACTTCCTGGATAACACATCACTTCCTGGGTAACACATCACTTCCTGGGTAACGCATCACTTCCTGGGTAACGCATCACTTCCTGGATAACACATCACTTCCTGGACGCATCACTTCCTGGGTAACACATCACTTCCTGGACGCATCACTTCCTGGGTAACGCATCACTTCCTGGGTAACACATCACTTCCTGGACGCATCACTTCCTGGGTAACACATCACTTCCTGGATGCATCACTTCCTGGGTAACACATCACTTCCTGGGTAACGCATCACTTCCTGGACGCATCACTTCCTGGGTAACGCATCACTTCCTGGGTAACGCATCACTTCCTGGACGCATCACTTCCTGGGTAACACATCACTTCCTGGACGCATCACTTCCTGGGTAACGCATCACTTCCTGGGTAACGCATCACTTCCTGGACGCATCACTTCCTGGGTAACACATCACTTCCTGGACGCATCACTTCCTGGGTAACGCATCACTTCCTGGGTAACGCATCACTTCCTGGGTAACACATCACTTCCTGGGTAACACATCACTTCCTGGGTAACACATCACTTCCTGGGTAACACATCACTTCCTGGGTAACACATCACTTCCTGGGTAACACATCACTTCCTGGGTAACACATCACTTCCTGGGTAACACATCACTTCCTGGATAACGCATCGCTTCCTGGACGCATCACTTCCTGGGTAACGCATCACTTCCTGGGTAACGCATCGCTTCCTGGACGCATCACTTCCTGGGTAACACATCACTTCCTGGGTAACACATCACTTCCTGGGTAACACATCACTTCCTGGGTAACACATCACTTCCTGGGTAACACATCACTTCCTGGGTAACGCATCGCTTCCTGGACGCATCACTTCCTGGGTAACGCATCGCTTCCTGGGTAACGCATCGCTTCCTGGACGCATCACTTCCTGGACGCATCGCTTCCTGGACGCCAGAGGAAAAGATCTCTTGAACTGGATACGGGCTGACTCATTGTCGTTGACAAGTTAACTGACAATAATAGAGAGCAGCAAAATTGCCGCATATTTTAAATGAAAATGCCACATTCACACCTCTATTCCCATAGTCTCATGTGGTCAGACCCTGACACATTCACACCTCTATTCCCATAGTCTCATGTGGTCAGACCCTGACACATTCACACCTCTATTCCCATAGTCTCATGTGGTCAGACCCTGACACATTCACACCTCTATTCCCATAGTCTCATGTGGTCAGACCCTGACACATTCACACCTCTATTCCCATAGTCTCATGTGGTCAGACCCTGACACATTCACACCTCTATTCCCATAGTCTCATGTGGTCAGACCCTGACACATTCACACCTCTATTCCCATAGTCTCATGTGGTCAGACCCTGACACATTCACACCTCTATTCCCATAGTCTCATGTGGTCAGACCCTGACACATTCACACCTCTATTCCCATAGTCTCATGTGGTCAGACCCTGACACATTCACACCTCTATTCCCATAGTCTCATGTGGTCAGACCCTGACACATTCACACCTCTATTCCCATAGTCTCATGTGGTCAGACCCTGAGCGGAGGGTCTGAATCAGACCTTCACCACAATCAATCCGTAACCACTTGTCAAGAGTTGTGCCCACTGTGCCCCAGTTCCAGTGCCTCCTCGCTGTCAGGTGAAAAGAAGCAGCTGCGTCTGCACATGTATGGGAGGAAGTATTTGCTAGTCTACACAACTCTCCCCAGATTGGCAGAGGGGGAGGAGCAACGACCGGGACAGCAGGGGGAATTGGCCAAGTACAATTGGGGAGAAAAATGTGGGAGAAATCCAACAAAAACTTGATAATAAATTGAATAGCAGCAAATGTCAATCAATAGCCTATAATTCTAGGGGATGTGGAATATATATATATATATATATATATATATATATATATATATATATATATATATATATATATATATATATATATATTATATAGCTATATATATATACCGTAATTCTGCCAATAAGAGCCCGGGCGCTTATTATGCTAAATCAATTTGGACCCGGGCGGTAAAAGGAAGACAGGCGGCAATTAGATCAGGCGGTTATTTTCATTTTGGCATAATTGAGCCAGGCGATTTTTATTTTTTGAACAGAAATGCCTGCTCAGCAAAAATGGAAAGTATCACATTTCTTATTTAAACCAGTGAGATAGTACTTAGTACACACAAGAGGGTAGGTACAGGCAGTTTAAACCAGTGAGATAGTACTTAGTACACACAAGAGGGTAGGTACAGGCAGTTTTGAACATGCCTAGTATTGTACAACGGACTGGAATGAACGAAAACAACTGATAGCCTTCATCATCATCATCATCATCATCATCATCCATCTACCTTATGGTATCAGTTCATTGCTCTCCTCGTCTCCCTCTGCCAAACAGCCATACCATATTTTAATAATAATAATAATAATTCATTTATTTTATATAGCGCTTTTTCCAGACCCAAAGACGCTTAACAGAGAACAAGAGACAAGCAACAGGGAACAGAAACAGGCAACAGATACAGGTAACAGGCAACAGTTACAGGGAACAGATACAAATGACAGTGGCGGTTCAGGGCAAGGTAGTATGGAGAAGCAGAGGGGGGGAAGATAACAGGAGGGAGGAAGAGGGGGGGGATGGGGGGGCGGAGGGTGATGGTTTGGAGGAGGTGGTCAGGGGTAGGGGAGGTTGTAAGCTTGGGAGAACAGGTAGGTTTTAAGTCGGGTTTTGAAAGTGGGGAGTGAGGGAGAGTCTCGGACGGTCTGGGGGAGGGAGTTCCAAAGTCGGGGTGCGGCGCGGGAGAAAGCACGGTCACCGAAGGTTTTGAGTCTGGATGGGGGGATGATGAGGGTGGCAGTAGAAGAGGATCGGAGTGTACGGGAGGGGCGATGGGGGATGAGGAGGTCAGTCAGGTAGGGGGGGGCTAGGCTGTGGAGGGCTTTGAAGGTGAGGAGGAGTAATTTGAAGTCGATGCGTTGCTTAACGGGGAGCCAGTGGAGAGAGTGGAGGACAGGGGTGATGTGATCACGGGACCGGGTGTGAGTGAGCAGGCGAGCAGCTGAGTTCTGGACCATCTGGAGTCTATGGAGGGAACGGGAGGTGATGCCAGTGAGGAGGGAGTTGCAATAGTCCAGGCGGGAGGAGATGAAGGCTGAGGGATTGAGCAGCAGGGGGGGAGAGGCAGTGTCTGACTTTGGCGATGTTACGGAGATGAAAGTATATAGTTTTGACAACGGAGCTGACATGGGGATCGAAGGAGAGGGTGGGGTCCAGGATGAAACCAAGGTTGCGTGCCAGGGGGGAGGGGGTGATGGTGGAGTCGTCAATGGTGAGGGTGATGGGTCCGGTTTTATTGAGGGTGGATTTGGTGCCAATGAGGAGGAGTAACATTAGCCTACCACTCACACATTCAGCTGTTTGTGTTTCATTGGAAAGAAGTCATAGCAACGTTATTAGTCTTTGCCAGATACTCCCAGCAAAGCAACATAGAAGGCACGCTAACGTAGCTACCAAGCTAACGCCAACCAAACAAACAGCACTGCAGCACTAGACAAAACAAGCACTTATCAAATACCGGTAGGTAGACGCCAAGTTTCCAATACATGTCCAGTATAATGGGTATAATCCATACTGCATTTATGATCGCTGTTCCGCTGAGAGAAATGCACTTTTACAAGGCACAACTGAGCTACGTTAGCTTAAGTTGCCCACTGCTCCTGGTTAGATTCCAGCACGTTGCAGGAATCCGTACCATTAAACAATGCAGTATGCATACTTGAAACATGTCGGTTACAGCATGTATAAATAAAATATAAAACTGTCTGACAGGAGGAGAAACTTCCGCCTGACTTCCTACAAAACAACGTCATTACCGTAAGTGACTGAATTTAGTCAACACAAAAACATACAGTACAAAAAAACGTATTTATTCTAAAAAACGCCCCGGCGGGAAATGAGTCAGGCGCTTATTATGCTAAATCAATTTGGACCCGGCGGTAAAGGGAAGACCCGGCGGCAACAGGTGCTTATTGGAAGAATTACGGTATATATATATATATTGTGGCGACCCTGGGGTTTGACATGTAATGTGGTGATTCTGGGTTTTAGCTAGGAACTGTTGTGGGGGGTTGTTCCTGGCGGGAACGGTGTGTTAGTGGGACTTCCTGTCTGAGCATGAGTCAGTCAAGATATGTGAGGCAGCGGAGTGGACGTGTGGGAAGCTAGGAGCGTAGCCATGAGTGTGAAGCCGTGAATAAAAGCCTGTACCAACTATAAGTCTCCTGGTTCCTGGATGAATACGTGATTCGTTACAATATATATATATATATATATATTAGGGCTGCACGATTTATCGTATTTTCATCGTCATCGCGATATGAAAATGGGCGATGAATACATCGCAAAAGTCACGTGTTATCGCAATTTTTTTTTTTTTTTTTTTACAGTGCACATGAACGCAACATGCAAGATACCGGCTGAATAAGTGTCCAAATGTTCATGTCATTCTGGCCAATACTCCACTTCTGTTATAACATTTCAGTCTGGAATATGGAATATCTTTCAATAATCGTTATGACTAAAAGGCTAAAAGTAATCTCATGTGTAAGAAATGACTGTTCTACATTGAAGTAAAAATGTAAATAATTAACTTGTTGGTTTTGGATTTTTTTTAGCTTCAAGAGTGCATTTTTGTTCGTATGACCCTCAACACAGGCTTTGAGAATCCCGTGCCACTTACTGATACGTATGCTTAAATTAACACACTAGTATTGCAAAATGAATTTAGGCCCTCACTGTAATACTTCAGAAGTTGAATTTGAAGTTCAGCATTAATACATTTGTCATTTTTTGTCTTAGATTTACCTTTGTGTGTTATTGCAATATAAAACTACATAATTGAGAATCGATTCTAGATTGTGGAATCGAGAATCGTTGGAATTGAGAATCGATTCTGGAATCGGATCGTGACCCCAGGAATCGGAATCGGATCGGATCGTGGCTTAGCCGGATCGGAGCACCCTACCCATTAATTTTTTTTTTATAGCATTTTTTTATTTATCGCAGGTCATATCGTCATCGCAATATTGAACAGTGTTATCGCACATCGCAGCTTTTCCTCATATCGTGCAGCCCTAATATATATATATATATATATATATATATATGGATTTGGAAGTGAAAATTTAGTCATGAAAATGGTCAAATGTAAAGATAATGAATATTGGCACAACATATCGGCCTCAAACCCCACATCAGTCGAACCCGACTTCAGACCATCTCTGACTTGTTGTTGTTGTCATTGTTAAGCTTGGGTATGAGGAGGGATTGTCAGACTGGATTATCTCCAGTGATGACCAGAGCAGAGACATCGCCCTCTTCCTGTGGACTGCTGGAGATGGGAACAATATCCCATCTCAGCCCTCGGGGGCTTGAGGACCCCGACTCTCATTATTTAATATCAGAGTGCTTTGCTGCCAGGAGCTCAGAGATTTATGGTCAGCGTTCAATAATAACAGAGGACCCAAGCTTTGGAGAGAGTGCTTCTTCCCACAGCGCTGGGCCAGCAGGCCCTGCTGGGGTCAGAAGATGGCAATGTCAGGACACTCAGTCAGTCAGTCAATCCGTCAGTCAGTCAGTCACTCACTCACTCACTCACTCATGGATGTTTAGTGAGTTTAGTGAAGGGGCAGGGCTATAGGGAGGTTGTACAGTCTTGATCAGTAGCCATAACTCGAGGTGAATTTATGAGGCCAGTGCGAAAATTGCATTCTATCGAATGGCCAGGGGGGGGCGCCAAGGGAGTTCCACAAACCACACGGGAGCGGCGGACGAGGACTGCGGGAGGTTTTTCTTCGACCCGGTTCTCTTCGCCAGGAACGGCGGGACCTGCTACGAAAAAAGCTACGAGTATTTATCTCATTGGTTTCCAAATGGGTCTCAAGAGAAGGACGTGGTTCTGGCTCATGGCACAGACATGACGTGACGGTCATGGGGCGGAGCGGGTGGCCGTGTCATCGCCAAAAGCCGTGACGCCTTAAAGGCGCAATGGATGGTTTTATCGGGGTCAATTTTGAGAAAATTGGGCATTGTCCAGTAGGTCGCTGCTGGGAAGTAGCTTGGCATAGTGTAAGATTCCAAAGTTCGAAACAAAGTAAAACCTAGCTTTACAACAATGAGGCTTAGTAATAAAGTTGACTAAGGTTCATAGTTGATAATGTTACAGCAATACAGTTACAGTATCATACTCACTGTAAGATCACGTTCCACATGATCAACATGATTCCTTAACGATCAATTATCGATTATTGATCCCATCCGTAGTTCAGTCATCAGGCCTTATTCTCCCTACATTGAGTGACGAGCATTAAACCTGAGAGATTGCCTGAAGCAGATAGCACTTTAACACACAGCCTTAGCATTAGCTAGCTATGTTAGCTTGTGCTTGTGACTAGTAGCTGGGCCAGAGGAGTTGTATGAAACACATCTCCTGGACCAAAGAATAAAAAGGACTTGGAGTAAAAAAAAAAAAAAAAAAAAAGTCAGCAAGTAAGTAGGACTAACATTACAAGTTCTGAAACTGTGTGCCTTCGTTACTTATTCCAGCTTTAACGGTATCGGTTGTTCATATTGTCTATGAAAGGCAGCTGGGCTTGGCTAACGTTTAAAGCATTAGCGAGTGCTAACATTAGCGATTCACAACCGATGCTACTACTTCCTACATCCTCGCTCACTTCCAAGTCATCTCATCTTTTATTGCGGTCCCGAATCTGTTATTGCATGAGACTGGTGTGTTAGCCAGGGAGCCCAGAGAGATGCAGCTCCAGCATGCAGAGCAAGACTGACAGCGGCCGGGTTGCCTCGGGAAGAGCCTGGTGACACGAGGTACGTTAGTTTGCCGTGGCCACCTTGGTCTCTCGTGATTGGGTAGGGAAGCCTGAAGCCCACCCCCTGATAGAAATGCGGTGAAGTGGATTGGCGTGCAGCAGATGTCACTCAACAACAACTCTGGTTCCCAAATCCGCGACTAAATCGGCCTGGACCAAGCCTGATACAGGCCCCGCCCCCGCCAGCCAAAAATGTTCAATGCTGAGTGGAGCAAAGCTGCATGCATGACTTGATTATGTTATTTGTTGTTGGTACACCGCTCCTTTCTAAATTAAGCTTCATAATTGTATGTAACATCAATTGCATTCACTTGTTTGTAACTATTAATTGAAGTGGCACTATGTTAAATTGCATTGTCCCTATCAAATAAACAAGTGGTTCTCAATGTGTGGTTCGGGGACCACCAGGGGTCCTTGAGGGGGTCCCAGGGGCTGTGACATCATCGCTTTCTTTCTTTTTTTCTTTGGTGGGGACAGATGGACAGACAGACGGAGCCTGTCCCAGCCACCGCTAGTCTCAGAGACTAATGGACTAATTTAGGGGTCCTAAGGACTAGCCACCGCTAGTCTCAGAGACTAATGGACTAATTCAGGGGTCCTAAGGAGAGAGAGAGAGAGATTAGACAAGGATGGAGAGAGTGGGAATGAGATCAAGCCATCAGCGCTGGAGAGAGAAACGAGATGGAGGGCACACAAAAAAAAAACGGTTGATCTTTCCTCTCTCTTCCCCTCATGGAAACCCAATCTAAGACAAAGACACTGCAGCAGTTAACCGTAACTGCTAACAGATGTGATTATCATTCACAATTTGCATCATCAATAAGAAATTGTATCATATCAATGAACGGACAATGTAATTATAATTATTGTTCACCCACTCCAATATATCACATTGTTTTCCGACCGCGATGGCCATACACTATAGTTGTGATATTGATGTCACTCTGAGGCAGATGCTTTCACATCAAATTGACATTCTCTGGTTTGGGGGATGAGACAAAGCACACATTTAAAAAGAAGAAATGCACATACAGTACATATTAGTTTTGCCATTAAGCCCAATGACTTTATGTATCAGTCAGCAGATGCTGAAGAGGTTGAAAAGACAGACATCACATTCTTTTTCCTATCTAGAAATGTGGCCCTGTACTCAACCTTTTTAAATAGAGGTAATCAGGGTTGGGGAGTAACGGATTACATGTAATGCCGTTACGTAATCTGATTACAAAAAAACGGTAACTGTAATCTGTCACAGTACATTTTAAAATGTGTAATCTAGATTACAGTAACGGGGGTATAGACCAAATCAGCGGGATGTTTACATTTACTTCCGGGTACCCCTGAGGTCCACACATTATAATGGCGGTGGACGGCACAAACTGACGTGTTGAAGACAAAAACAGACAAAGAAGACAAAAATGGTTTGTCCGTGTTGTGTTGTTGTTTAATATCATTCATAACAACACTTTCACTAACGTTAGTGGAGACCAGACTAGCTAATTTACCTGTTGGACCAGACTAGAGTAGACTTGAAGCTAAATTAAATTGACGTGGCGTCAGTAGCTCTGTCTGTACCAGGCTCTTTCTCGCCGAGAAGAGCCTGGTGACGCGAGGTTACTCTGTCTGTAACGTTAAGACTCTGCAAAAAAACAGCGAGTTTGACAGACAAACAAACGTTATTAGCTAGCTAACACTACATAAAACAAACACAGAAGAAAGGCTAGATACGTCGGACAAGCATGTTTACCAACCGTTTAACCATTTAAATTGAAAGTAGTCGGCCGAAAACAACGAGAGGGTTTGACAGCATTTATTTGACAACACGCACATTTAAACCT
>NC_139627.1:9080160-9092660 GCF_964638095.1 Poromitra crassiceps
CTTAGTTCACACAGACAACCTACGCCTTGCCTTGCCTCAACCCACGCCTACGCCGAGCTGGGCGTGAACCTGTAACACGCTTTTGCGATCACACCGCACGCCTTTTGCACGCCGAACCTGGAGCCGAGTCACAAGCGCCTCTCCTCTCTCCCGACTGTATTTTTTCACGTGTTGTCCAGAATTGTCATGGGTAGCCTAGGTAAAATAAATCTGATATATTTAATGTTCTATTGATGCTGGATATGTATAACCAGGTCTGACTATAGTCGGACATTTTAGAGAGGTGATCTTGCAAGAATATGTGCTGGCACAACAACATTGTCCATCTTGCTTCTTCGGTCGCTATTCTCTCTCATGAAGATTTGTTTGCAGACAGGGAGAAAGCCCCACGTGATAGCCACCCGTCTCGTCATAGACGCAGTGGTAGCTGGCTGGGGGCGTGGTCTGAGTGGTGTGAATCCTCCCGTTCTCCCCATTCAGCGTAGTTAGCATTTAGCTGCTAGACTTAGTTAAACTTAGACTTGAATTAGTAGTAGTATTAGTCGTCCTATAGTAGCATGGACAGTATATCTAATAGCTGCTGAATAAACTTAGTCCTGAACTGCTGAGCGGGCTGTCTCAAGCCAGCAGTATCAGACTAAACTTAGACTTGAATTAGTAGCATAGTATCAGTTGTCCCAGTAGCATAGGCAGGAAAACTATAGCCTCCATACTGTGGCTCCGCTTCTCTTTCTCCTCCTCAAGTCTTTGGTTGGCCTGACGCAGCCAGTCTCCATCTCTCCAAACTGCTTTCTACTGCATGTAGTACAGTGACTGTCGGCAAATACCCCATACAACCCCACATAGGTTAACCCTAACCCTAAGCCCACATAACAATAAATACAAACCATCCATTTAAGATGAGCCATTCTTCTTCTCTGTTTTTTCCTCGCCTTTCTGTAATCTGGAGAGCACTGTCGCCACCTAATGGGTCCGTAAAATAGCTTTTACACATTCAACATCCACCATACTTTCACAGGAGATGGATCTGGCTTTGATCCATCTAGCTCTGTAGCATCGTTGCATCTCTTCATCGTTTATCATCTCCAGGGACTCCCTGCGCGCCCATTTACTCGCTCATTTAGCTGAGCACAAAATTCCCTGCTTCCATTTTAATCAGGATTCAGCGTAACATCTTTTGTCAAACTGTTGTCGACGTTCCGTTTCTCCCCTCTGGCAGGGAATTCTCTCTCTGTGTGTTCTCCTCCTCCACAGCATCCAACCCCAAGGGCCCCCACTACTACAATTACTGGGAAGCACATCCCCCCCTCCCTCTCTATCTCCCTCTCCCTCTCCCCCTCCCCCCCTCCCTCTCTCTCTCTCTCTCTCTCCCCCCTCCCTCTTTCTCTCTCTCTCTCTCTCTCCACTTTTTCTCTATGTCTCTCTCTCTCCACTCTCTCTCTCTCTCTCCTCCCAGTCTCTGCTGGTCTGGAGTGGCTTGCGGGGCCACACTAATGCACTGCAGTACATGATGGCTCCATAATGGGTTCCATTCCTTTTTATTAAAGCCATAGCCACACTGTTATTAGTGCTGGTGAAGAGGGCTGCTCTGTAGCAGCTTGATGTCTTCCATATGTCATGTTACTGCCATCCCAGAGAGAGAGAGAGAGAGAGAGTGGAGAGAGAGAGACATAGAGAAAAAGTGGAGAGAGAAAGAGAGAGAGAGAGAGAGAGAGAGAGAGAGAGAGAGATGAGACTGAGCTGGTTCCTCTAATAGCAGAGTTTGGTTTGAATAAAGGCCTAAGTGAGGTTAGGATCTCGTCTGATAGCAGTTTGGTTTGAAAAAGGCCTAAGTGAGGTTGAGTAGGATCTGGTCTCAGTTTGGTTTGAAAAAGGCCTAAGTGAGGTTGATTAGGATCTGGTCTCAGTTTGGTTTGAAAAAGGCCTAAGTGAGGTTAACTAGGATCTGGTCTCAGTTTGGTTTGAAAAAGGCCTAAGTGAGGTTAAGTAGGATCTGGTCTCAGTTTGGTTTGAAAAAGGCCCAAGTGAGGTTGAGTAGGATCTGGTCTCAGTTTGGTTTGAAAAAGGCCTAAGTGAGGTTGAGTAGGATCTGGTCTCAGTTTGGTTTGAAAAAGGCCTAAGTGAGGTTAAGTAGGATCTGGTCTCAGTTTGGTTTGAAAAAGGCCCAAGTGAGGTTGAGTAGGATCTGGTCTCAGTTTGGTTTGAAAAAGGCCTAAGTGAGGTTGAGTAGGATCTGGTCTCAGTTTGGTTTGAAAAAGGCCCAAGTGAGGTTGAGTAGGATCTGGTCTCAGTTTGGTTTGAAAAAGGCCTAAGTGAGGTTATAAGTAGGATCTGGTCTCAGTTTGGTTTGAAAAAGGCCCATGTGAGGTTGAGTAGGATCTGGTCTCAGTTTGGTTTGAAAAAGGCCCAAGTGAGGTTGAGTAGGATCTGGTCTCAGTTTGGTTTGAAAAAGGCCCATGTGAGGTTGAGTAGGATCTGGTCTCAGTTTGGTTTGAAAAAGGCCCATGTGAGGTTGAGTAGGATCTGGTCTCAGTTTGGTTTGAAAAAGGCCTAAGTGAGGTTGAGTAGGATCTGGTCTCAGTTTGGTTTGAAAAAGGCCCATGTGAGGTTGAGTAGGATCTGGTCTCAGTTTGGTTTGAAAAAGGCCCAAGTGAGGTTGAGTAGGATCTGGTCTCAGTTTGGTTTGAAAAAGGCCTAAGTGAGGTTAAGTAGGATCTGGTCTCAGTTTGGTTTGAAAAAGGCCTAAGTGAGGTTATAAGTAGGATCTGGTCTCAGTTTGGTTTGAAAAAGGCCTAAGTGAGGTTATAAGTAGGATCTGGTCTCAGTTTGGTTTGAAAAAGGCCTAAGTGAGGTTGAGTAGGATCTGGTCTCAGTTTGGTTTGAAAAAGGCCTAAGTGAGGTTAACTACGATCTGGTCTCAGTTTGGTTTGAAAAAGGCCTAAGTGAGGTTGAGTAGGATCTGGTCTCATAGCGGCATGAGAGAAGAGTGGAACGCATCAGTGCAAGACTTCAACAACAGAACATTTCTCATCATGAGCATATCTGCAGGGCAGCTTGTAGAAGCCATCTTCTAATGCATTTACTCTGCGTCTATTCTGGACACAATTTGTGCTCCCAGTAGTCTACACTGCCAGTCCATACCATGTGTGGATGCGCTTATGTTTTGTTAGGCTACCTAACTCACTGAACCTGCTCCCACATTGGTCACAGCTGTAGGGTTTAACTCCAGTGTGGATGCGTTTATGTCTTGTTAGGTGAGCTAACTCACTGAACCTGTTCCCACATTGGTCACAGCTGTAGGGTTTAACTCCAGTGTGGATGCGTTTATGTGATGTTAGGCTATCTAACCGACTGAACCTGCTCCCACATTGGTCACAGCTGTAGGGTTTAACTCCAGTGTGGATGCGTTTATGTGATGTTAGGCTACCTAACTGACTGAAACTGCTCCCACATTGGTCACAGCTGTAGGGTTTAACTCCAGTGTGGATGCGTTTATGTGATGTTAGGCTACCTAACTGACTGAAACTGCTCCCACATTGGTCACAGCTGTAGGGTTTAACTCCAGTGTGGATGCGGTTATGTGTTGTTAGGTGACCTAACTGACTGAACCTGCTCCCACATTGGTCACAGCTGTAGGGTTTAACTCCAGTGTGGATGCGTTTATGTTTTGTTAGGTTACCTAACTGACTGAACCTGCTCCCACATTGGTCACAGCTGTAAGGTTTAACTCCAGTATGTCTTGTTAGGTGAGCTAAATGACTGAACCTGCTCCCACATTGGTCACAGCTGTAGGGTTTAACTCCAGTGTGGATGTGTTTATGTCTTGTTAGGCTCGCTAAATGACTGAACCTGTTCCCACATTGGTCACAGCTGTAGGGTTTAACTCCAGTGTGGATGCGTTTATGTGTTGTTAGGCTCACTAAATGACTGAACCTGTTCCCACATTGGTCACAGCTGTAGGGTTTAACTCCAGTGTGGATGCGTTTATGTGTTGTTAGGCTACCTAAGTGACTGAACCTGCTCCCACATTGGTCACAGCTGTAGGGTTTAACTCCAGTGTGGATGCGTTTATGTGATGTTAGGCTACCTAACTCACTGAACCTGCTCCCACATTGGTCACAGCTGTAGGGTTTAACTCCAGTGTGGATGCGTTTATGTCTTGTTAGGTGAGCTAACTCACTGAACCTGTTCCCACATTGGTCACAGCTGTAGGGTTTAACTCCAGTGTGGATGCGTTTATGTGATGTTAGGCTATCTAACCGACTGAACCTGCTCCCACATTGGTCACAGCTGTAGGGTTTAACTCCAGTGTGGATGCGTTTATGTGATGTTAGGCTACCTAACTGACTGAAACTGCTCCCACATTGGTCACAGCTGTAGGGTTTAACTCCAGTGTGGATGCGTTTATGTGATGTTAGGCTACCTAACTGACTGAAACTGCTCCCACATTGGTCACAGCTGTAGGGTTTAACTCCAGTGTGGATGCGGTTATGTGTTGTTAGGTGACCTAACTGACTGAACCTGCTCCCACATTGGTCACAGCTGTAGGGTTTAACTCCAGTGTGGATGCGTTTATGTTTTGTTAGGTTACCTAACTGACTGAACCTGCTCCCACATTGGTCACAGCTGTAAGGTTTAACTCCAGTGTGGACGCGTTTATGTCTTGTTAGGTGAGCTAAATGACTGAACCTGCTCCCACATTGGTCACAGCTGTAGGGTTTAACTCCAGTGTGGATGTGTTTATGTCTTGTTAGGCTCGCTAAATGACTGAACCTGTTCCCACATTGGTCACAGCTGTAGGGTTTAACTCCAGTGTGGATGCGTTTATGTGTTGTTAGGCTCACTAAATGACTGAACCTGTTCCCACATTGGTCACAGCTGTAGGGTTTAACTCCAGTGTGGATGCGTTTATGTGTTGTTAGGCTACCTAAGTGACTGAACCTGCTCCCACATTGGTCACAGCTGTAGGGTTTAACTCCAGTGTGGATGCGTTTATGTGATGTTAGGCTACCTAACTCACTGAACCTGCTCCCACATTGGTCACAGCTGTAGGGTTTAACTCCAGTGTGGATGCGTTTATGTCTTGTTAGGTGAGCTAACTCACTGAACCTGTTCCCACATTGGTCACAGCTGTAGGGTTTAACTCCAGTGTGGATGCGTTTATGTGATGTTAGGCTATCTAACCGACTGAACCTGCTCCCACATTGGTCACAGCTGTAGGGTTTAACTCCAGTGTGGATGCGTTTATGTGATGTTAGGCTACCTAACTGACTGAAACTGCTCCCACATTGGTCACAGCTGTAGGGTTTAACTCCAGTGTGGATGCGTTTATGTGATGTTAGGCTACCTAACTGACTGAAACTGCTCCCACATTGGTCACAGCTGTAGGGTTTAACTCCAGTGTGGATGCGGTTATGTGTTGTTAGGTGACCTAACTGACTGAACCTGCTCCCACATTGGTCACAGCTGTAGGGTTTAACTCCAGTGTGGATGCGTTTATGTTTTGTTAGGTTACCTAACTGACTGAACCTGCTCCCACATTGGTCACAGCTGTAAGGTTTAACTCCAGTGTGGACGCGTTTATGTCTTGTTAGGTGAGCTAAATGACTGAACCTGTTCCCACATTGGTCACAGCTGTAGGGTTTAACTCCAGTGTGGATGCGTTTATGTGTTGTTAGGCTCACTAAATGACTGAACCTGTTCCCACATTGGTCACAGCTGTAGGGTTTAACTCCAGTGTGGATGCGTTTATGTGTTGTTAGGCTACCTAAGTGACTGAACCTGCTCCCACATTGGTCACAGCTGTAGGGTTTAACTCCAGTGTGGATGCGTTTATGTGATGTTAGGCTACCTAACTCACTGAACCTGCTCCCACATTGGTCACAGCTGTAGGGTTTAACTCCAGTGTGGATGCGTTTATGTCTTGTTAGGTGAGCTAACTCACTGAACCTGTTCCCACATTGGTCACAGCTGTAGGGTTTAACTCCAGTGTGGATGCGTTTATGTGATGTTAGGCTATCTAACCGACTGAACCTGCTCCCACATTGGTCACAGCTGTAGGGTTTAACTCCAGTGTGGATGCGTTTATGTGATGTTAGGCTACCTAACTGACTGAAACTGCTCCCACATTGGTCACAGCTGTAGGGTTTAACTCCAGTGTGGATGCGTTTATGTGATGTTAGGCTACCTAACTGACTGAAACTGCTCCCACATTGGTCACAGCTGTAGGGTTTAACTCCAGTGTGGATGCGGTTATGTGTTGTTAGGTGACCTAACTGACTGAACCTGCTCCCACATTGGTCACAGCTGTAGGGTTTAACTCCAGTGTGGATGCGTTTATGTTTTGTTAGGTTACCTAACTGACTGAACCTGCTCCCACATTGGTCACAGCTGTAAGGTTTAACTCCAGTGTGGACGCGTTTATGTCTTGTTAGGTGAGCTAAATGACTGAACCTGCTCCCACATTGGTCACAGCTGTAGGGTTTAACTCCAGTGTGGATGTGTTTATGTCTTGTTAGGCTCGCTAAATGACTGAACCTGTTCCCACATTGGTCACAGCTGTAGGGTTTAACTCCAGTGTGGATGCGTTTATGTGTTGTTAGGCTCACTAAATGACTGAACCTGTTCCCACATTGGTCACAGCTGTAGGGTTTAACTCCAGTGTGGATGCGTTTATGTGTTGTTAGGCTACCTAAGTGACTGAACCTGCTCCCACATTGGTCACAGCTGTAGGGTTTAACTCCAGTGTGGATGCGTTTATGTGATGTTAGGCTACCTAACTCACTGAACCTGCTCCCACATTGGTCACAGCTGTAGGGTTTAACTCCAGTGTGGATGCGTTTATGTCTTGTTAGGTGAGCTAACTCACTGAACCTGTTCCCACATTGGTCACAGCTGTAGGGTTTAACTCCAGTGTGGATGCGTTTATGTGATGTTAGGCTATCTAACCGACTGAACCTGCTCCCACATTGGTCACAGCTGTAGGGTTTAACTCCAGTGTGGATGCGTTTATGTGATGTTAGGCTACCTAACTGACTGAAACTGCTCCCACATTGGTCACAGCTGTAGGGTTTAACTCCAGTGTGGATGCGTTTATGTGATGTTAGGCTACCTAACTGACTGAAACTGCTCCCACATTGGTCACAGCTGTAGGGTTTAACTCCAGTGTGGATGCGGTTATGTGTTGTTAGGTGACCTAACTGACTGAACCTGCTCCCACATTGGTCACAGCTGTAGGGTTTAACTCCAGTGTGGATGCGTTTATGTTTTGTTAGGTTACCTAACTGACTGAACCTGCTCCCACATTGGTCACAGCTGTAAGGTTTAACTCCAGTGTGGACGCGTTTATGTCTTGTTAGGTGAGCTAAATGACTGAACCTGCTCCCACATTGGTCACAGCTGTAGGGTTTAACTCCAGTGTGGATGTGTTTATGTCTTGTTAGGCTCGCTAAATGACTGAACCTGTTCCCACATTGGTCACAGCTGTAGGGTTTAACTCCAGTGTGGATGCGTTTATGTGTTGTTAGGCTCACTAAATGACTGAACCTGTTCCCACATTGGTCACAGCTGTAGGGTTTAACTCCAGTGTGGATGCGTTTATGTGTTGTTAGGCTACCTAAGTGACTGAACCTGCTCCCACATTGGTCACAGCTGTAGGGTTTAACTCCAGTGTGGATGCGTTTATGTGATGTTAGGCTACCTAACTGACTGAACCTGTAGCGTGTACTACGAAGCTAGTTTAATGCCTTATCCGAGTAAGTTTGAGTTTAAACCTGGTTTAGCCGTACTACAAAGCAAGTTAACTTTCAATCACCATGGCAACTGACGCTGCAAAGCTAACCTGGTCGCGACCAGGTTAGCTTCAGAGGATAAGATCAAAATCCATGACAGACCCATATAATCGGCTCTCTGGAGTCACTCACCGTTCATATAAGATCGCCATATGAAAAATAGATTGCAGTCAACTGAGAATATAACAAGAAAAACATTTGTGGCTCTGTAGGCTACATAATTAAATTAAGCCTACTTACCACTTTATGTCTTAACAGCTCAACGATGCGTGGAGAAATATGATCACTATTAATCACCGCGGCGCATATCATGAATGGACCCTCAAATGGAGTGAGGGTGATATTCTCCTACATGCCAGAAAAGCCTATACATATAATATAGATATGGGATAAATATGGATAGCCCCAATACTAAATATGCAGGCTATTCTTGCATCTTTCAGCTGGAACTGTGTCCTGTAGGCTGTATGCCAATATATGAGCAAAAATAGGCTAGTTTTTATCACTGAATTGAGACGATGCGGGCATATGCCCGCATCGTCTCAATTCAGTTCAGCAGCTTTCTCTTTTATAGTAGGCTATTAGGCTTTATACTAGACTATTTTATATATGAATTATTCGATCAGTGCAACCACACACATTTATTCATTGAGCATGCGTTTCTAAATCTATGGTCTAAATAGGCTTACAGATTGTGGAAATGTATAGACTGAGATTACACATTTACATGTGTTGCTGCTGCCTGTATCAATGCAGCTGTATCAATCGCTGATCAAAGTAAATCAAATGACTGATGTGAATACAAGCTGCTGCCTTAGACAGCCCTTCAGCAGACTATCCAACGCGGATTTTCATTCTGACATTAAATCGCGGATAAATTAAATATCCGCTAAAACTCTGATCATGCACTGCGCTTCATTGAACGAGGAAATGGGTGTGGAAATGGGTGTGGGCGTGGATAAACTCAGCTGTTCATAATGTGATTGGCTACCGCACCTCTTTCGCGTGGACGCGCGCCTGTGCACGAGCGAAAAACGTGCGCGTGCACAGGCAGATCCCAGGTCCACTTACCTAGTAAAAAACCAGCGTCGTAGTATCAGTTAACTAGATAGCTTTGATCCTGTTCAGTCAAACCAGATCAAAGGGACTTATCGCGGATCTGTTAAACTAGTTTCGTAGTACAGGGCTCTGGTCCCACATTGGTCACAGCTGTAGGGTTTATCTCCAGTGTGGATGCGTTTATGTGTTGTTAGGTGACCTAACTGACTGAACCTGCTCCCACATTGGTCACAGCTGTAGGGTTTAGCTCCAGTGTGGATGCGTTTATGTCTTGTTAGGCTACCTAACTGACTGAACCTGCTCCCACACTCCTGACAGGAGTAAGGCTTCTCCCCTGAGTGAACTCTCTGATGTTGCTTTAACAGCTGAAGTCTTGTGAATGTTTTGTCACACTGATCACAGCGGTGACGTCTGGGTCCACTGGTGTCTCTCTGTTTCCATAAAAAGATATAAAGAAGAATCAGGACAGAGAGACTGTGTGTGTGTGTGTGTGTGTGTGTGTGTGTGTGTGTGTGTGCGTGCGTGCGTGCGTGCGTGCGTGCGTGCGTGTGCACGCGCGAGTGCGTGAGTGTGACTGTGTGTGTGTGTGTGTGTGTGTGTGTGTGTTGCAACATCAGTGATACAACAGTGATATTTTTTTCTCACCTCTTCTGAAGAATTCATCTTGACAGTGTTCCTCTTCTCCTCTGCCAGATGTCTCTTCTTCTCTGCCAATCAGCTCTGACATCATCAAACAGAGACAGAAGGTAAGACGGGAAACACCCACAAAAACATACGAATAATGTAGCTGAAGCATATAATTCATATGATTCATTTTCTTAAGACCAGCAATCTTGTGTGTTACGCACGCTCTGTTTCTAGGGTGGAGACGCTGGAGACGATGCGCCATTGCCGCAACATGTTTTGGGATTTATGAATTAATGAATTTGGTCATTTTCGAAGTAAATCCTAGAGCGAGAACTAACAAAGAGGGTTCCCTCTCTAACCAAAAGTACTTCCTTGTTTGGCTGAGGCGCGTGCGCTGCACTGATGACTGCACACTCGTTTCTTTAGCCAGGGTCAGAATCATCATCAGTTTATTGATTTGTTTATTTAGCGAGACCACAGACTTCAGCCCACGGCTTTACAGTAAAGTGGAGAACCTGACACATTATATTTATAGATCATAATTCAAACATTTTTACCTGATAGTTTTTGCAAATGAACTCCTCATTATTTATTTAATTATGCATTTATTTATGTATGTATGTATTTATGTAATTTTTTCTTTTCTTTTCTTTCTTTTTTTCTTTCTTTCTTTCTTTCTTTCTTTCTTTCTTTCTTTCTTTCTTTCTTTCTTTCTTTCTTTCTTTTCTTTCTTTCTTTCTTTATTCTTTGTGATGTAGGCTCGACTCACATAAAAGAGAGAGTTAGATAGAGAGAGATAGGGAGAGAGAGAGGGAGATGGAGAACGAGGAGATGCGTGATTCTCCCTGTGCAATTTGTCATGTCAGCCTGTTTAGGGTCGTTCCGTGTGATTGACAGGCGATCGATACAAGCATGCTTGGCATCTTTTCACACACACACACACACACACACACACACACACACACACACACACATATGAAACTGTTTAAGGTATGTGATTTATATGTAAGTAAAGATAATACAGGAACGTCATACCTTGTGTAACAGATGTGGGAGGGGCCTGGAAAGGGACGACTCACAGGTTTGTTTTCCAGTATTGATTGAATCCTGCAGAAGACAATACAACACATGAGCTGCCTTCTGCTCTGCAAGGCAACATATCAGAATCAACTTCCTGACACAGGGCAGCCTGCTGTACCTACCTGCTTTACCTACCTGCTGTACCTACCTGCTTTACCTACCTGCTTTACCTACCTGCTTTACCTACCTGCTGTACCTACCTGCTGTACCTACCTGCTGTACCTACCTGCTTTACCTACCTGCTGTACCTACCTGCTGTACCTACCTGCTTTACCTACCTGCTGTACCTACCTGCTGTACCTACCTGCTTTACCTACCTGCTTTACCTACCTGCTGTACCTACCTGCTTTACCTACCTGCTGTACCTACCTGCTGTACCTACCTGCTGTACCTACCTGCTGTACCTACCTGCTTTACCTACCTGCTTTACCTACCTGCTGTACCTACCTGCTTTACCTACCTGCTGTACCTACCTGCTGTACCTACCTGCTTTACCTACCTGCTTTACCTACCTGCTGTACCTACCTGCTGTACCTACCTGCTGTACCTACCTGCTGTACCTACCTGCTGTACCTACCTGCTGTACCTACCTGCTTTACCTACCTGCTTTACCTACCTGCTTTACCTACCTGCTTTACCTACCTGCTGTACCTACCTGCTTTACCTACCTGCTGTACCTACCTGCTGTACCTACCTGCTGTACCTACCTGCTGTACCTACCTGCTTTACCTACCTGCTGTACCTACCTGCTTTACCTACCTGCTGTACCTACCTGCTGTACCTACCTGCTGTACCTACCTGCTGTACCTACCTGCTGTACCTACCTGCTGTACCTACCTGCTGTACCTACCTGCTTTACCTACCTGCTTTACCTACCTGCTGTACCTACCTGCTGTACCTACCTGCTGTACCTACCTGCTGTACCTACCTGCTGTACCTACCTGCTGTACCTACCTGCTGTACCTACCTGCTGTACCTACCTGCTTTACCTACCTGCTGTACCTACCTGCTGTACCTACCTGCTGTACCTACCTGCTTTACCTACCTGCTGTACCTACCTGCTTTACCTACCTGCTGTACCTACCTGCTGTACCTACCTGCTTTACCTACCTGCTGTACCTACCTGCTTTACCTACCTGCTGTACCTACCTGCTGTACCTACCTGCTTTACCTACCTGCTGTACCTACCTGCTGTACCTACCTGCTGTACCTACCTGCTGTACCTACCTGCTTTACCTACCTGCTGTACCTACCTGCTGTACCTACCTGCTGTACCTACCTGCTGTACCTACCTGCTTTACCTACCTGCTGTACCTACCTGCTTTACCTACCTGCTGTACCTACCTTCTGTACCTACCTGCTTTACCTACCTGCTGTACCTACCTGCTGTACCTACCTGCTGTACCTACCTGCTGTACCTACCTGCTGTACCTACCTGCTTTACCTACCTGCTGTACCTACCTGCTTTACCTACCTGCTGTACCTACCTGCTTTACCTACCTGCTGTACCTACCTGCTTTACCTACCTTCTGTACCTACCTGCTTTACCTACCTGCTGTACCTACCTGCTTTACCTACCTGCTGTACCTACCTGCTGTACCTACCTGCTGTACCTACCTGCTTTACCTACCTGCTGTACCTACCTGCTGTACCTACCTGCTTTACCTACCTGCTGTACCTACCTGCTTTACCTACCTGCTTTACCTACCTGCTGTACCTACCTGCTTTACCTACCTGCTTTACCTACCTGCTGTACCTACCTGCTGTACCTACCTGCTTTACCTACCTGCTGTACCTACCTGCTTTACCTACCTGCTGTACCTACCTGCTTTACCTACCTGCTTTACCTACCTGCTTTACCTACCTGCTGTACCTACCTGCTTTACCTACCTGCTGTACCTACCTGCTGTACCTACCTGCTTTACCTACCTGCTTTACCTACCT
>NC_139627.1:9097660-9125160 GCF_964638095.1 Poromitra crassiceps
CTCCGGACTCAGTTCTGCATCCCGGTCAGTCTAGAACCAGTGTTGCCAGGTTGGAAATGTCAAATTGTCATACCAGAGTGCCACTGTGCCTCCTGTTCTGTAAAGAGATGCAGAAACATGAATAGCAACTCTCTTTCAAGCTAACAAAGTATCAATATTTTCCCACGAAGATGTTTTCATGTTGGCAAATGGTCCAAATAAAGGCAGAAATGCTTCCTGTGAGTATTTATTCAGATACACACTCTAAAATATGATTTGCTAGAAATCTCCATCTCATTAAGATGATGTTTTCATCCCAGCAAATGATAATATTAAAGTCACGTCTTGAACCGACATCGATTGGATGCGACAACATCGACACAGGTCGAGGAAACGTTTGCTGAGTAGTGGTGCCTAATGTTAGAAAGTGATGCCTAGAAGATGAAAATGTCAACATGAACTATGTCAAAGCAACACAAACCAGCTGCTTAACATAACAGTATTAACAGTAAACAACATTTATAAAGTTTACAACATCAACAGTTCAATTTCCCAGGAAAACAACAAAAGGTGTAAAGAAAGAAAGCAGTATGTTTCCACACAACTCACCCTCAGTGATGCAAGACGGCTCTGAGGAGTTATTATGGATAGCATCCCATTTTTTGTCAAGACCCGCCCTACTCTGCCTCTGATTGGCTTACCCTGAAATTCCTCCCCTTCCCTTAACCAATCATCACTCCTCATCAGATGCAGAGTACAGCATTGGGGTGGCATTAGCTCAGGAGGTAGAGCTGTCGCATGGGAATCGGAAGGTTCCCGGTTCGCGGCTGGCTCCTCCCGGTAGTGTGCCGAAGTGTCCTTGAGCAAAACACTGAACCCCTAACTGCTCCCGATGAGCAGTTAGTGGTTCAGTGTTCCCGACGAGCAGTTAGCACCTTGCATGCCTGTAGATGCTGTCAGTGTATGTGAATGTGAGTGTGACTGGGTGAATGTGAGGTATTCATGTAAAAGCGCTTTGAGTAGTCGATAGACTATATAAAATGCGTTCTATAAATACAGTCCATTTAGCATTAACAGTGAGAAGCCATGATCATGGCTGTGGAATGTGGAAACTGCAGATTATACAGAAGGGGGGAGGCTGTGCAGCTGGTGTTTGTTCTTCTTCAGGGTCATTCCACACCAGACAAGGTTGCCGACGATGTAAATGTGTTGTGTGAAGTCCTTCATATTGAACTGGTCTGTTGCAGAGGGAACACGTCGTCACAACAATCTCACTGGGGATCCAGGCAGCTGTTATTTTTTCTTGCTGGGACACTGAAGAGTTCAGTCACTCTCCATGGAGCACATGGCAGCATATGTCATGGAGAAATCAATCAAACTGACATATATGTTTATCTACAGTACCTATCTATCTTCATCTGCTGGTCTTATTGTGTCAGCATTAAGGTCCATCTGATTTGACTTTTCATCATCTTATCTGCATAGAGCCAGCTCACCGCTGCATTTACTACAGATCATTGTTTTGTTTTCAGTATCATCGTGGCTCTGTAGCTCAGTGGATAGAGAGTGGAATACTGACCATTAGACACTGTCCTGGTTTGGTCAGGTTTCCTCCACAGGTCTGGAAAATAATATTTTACAGCTCGTGAAAACTTTGGACAATTCTGGAAATGTACTGTAGGCTATATGGAATACTGTTGTTCAGTCCTGACACACAAAGCTCTTCATGTTACAGTAGCTGATGATGATAAAATGCTCATAGACACGAGTTTGATTGATAAGTTGGACATGGACATGTGACAGGAGGGAGAGGGGGGGTTAGATGCATAGCTGCAGGCAGAGGTGTGCTTCCTGCAGGAGGAAGGACCAGGACCGCCACCGCTACCCTTAGCGGCCGAGGCCCTGGAGGAAGATCCAAACGGGGAGCGAGAGGGAGAGACCACAGACTTGACCTCATCCAGACCCTGGAGTGGACCATGATGGTCAGAGAGCTGGAGTGGAGTAACGGACGGACAAATGTTTCATTTAAAGAAACAGCTGCACAGCTTAAAAACAAAGATCTTTTGGTTTACCACTTTAGCATAACTGTGAAATCACAGGACACTGCATACTAACAACTTAATGTGGAATATCTTAACATATTAATGAGCTTAATGTTTTAAATCCACAGAAATGTAAAATATGAACATTTCAGTGCTCCAGCACAGACACCAGCTGTTCCTGGTCACATGACCATCTAGGACACGTAACCGCCTCCCTCTGACCTGCCTTGAAGGAGCCGTTGGCTACAAGTGAGTAAATGACAGAGTCCGTTGCAATTTTATCATCATCGTTTATTATGTCAATCTGGTTCCATGAGCCAGTGCCAATCGTTACATGATTTGTGACTGAATAGCCCCGCCCCCTGTGCCAATCGTTACATGATTTGAGACTGAATAGCCCCGCCCCCTGTGCCAATCGTTACATGATTTGTGACTGAATAGCCCCGCCCCCTGTGCCAATCGTTACATGATTTGTGACTGAATAGCCCCGCCCCCTGTGCCAATCGTTACATGATTTGTGACTGAATAGCCCCGCCCCCTGTGCCAATCGTTACATGATTTGTGACTGAATAGCCCCGCCCCCTGCATCTTGTATTGATACAAACCAAGTTGAGAATCAGCAAAGCCTTCTTTTAAATCCATCATAAGCCCCATTTCAAAATGACAGAAAGATGACCTGATAGTGCCTCACAATTACAGCAGAATCAGTTTCATAAGTACAGTTTATAAATTGTCTTCATCTTTGCTTAATGAGAGATTGATTGTATTTCTGGAAAAGGAACAAGTGTTTGTAGAGCAGCAGAATGGTTTTGGTAAGGCCAGGGCCTGTATTGACCATATTTATACTGTCTCCACAATAGTAAGAAATAGACTGAATGAAAATAAATCCACATTTGCATGTTATGTTGATTTTCAGAAAGCCTGAGGTAAGTAAAGTAGACTTTATTCATACAGCACTTTTCACAGACACAAGTCACAAAGTGCTTTACATGAGCATCGATAAAAGTGGGCGCTTGAGCCACGTATAATATGACAGAGCAAAACATGCAATACACATAGAAATACGGAATGTAGACAATGAAATTAGGAGAATAAAACACAATAAACAACAATAAGATTGCATGATACACAGTGTGATAAATAGCCATGGTACATAAAGTGTAATAACAGTGAATAGATATAAAGCAGTTGACACTTGATGTAAATGCCTGTTTGAACAGGTACGTGTTTATCTGGCTTTTAAACCAGTCAACAGAATGGAAGGGGGCAGAATTCCAATACAGATCTTTATACAGATGAATTCAAGGGGTGGAAAGGGAAGGTTCTATCATGCAATCTGCTCTCTTTAAGCTTGTGTCAAACTAAATGACACCCTAACAAACTGCTTTCTTACACCATCAGGGGTTAAACAGGGTGGTGCTCTGTCCCCCACACTGTTCACTGTTTACATCAATGATTTAGCCAATGAAATGAAACAGCTTGAGTGTGGAGAGGAAGACATTAGCATTCTTCTTTATGCTGATGACATTATTATGATGACAGAAACACAAGTTGATTTACAAAATACGTTAACATGTGCAGATAATTGTTGAAGGAAATGGAGAAAATGATGCATGTTAAAAACCTCCGGCCTAGCCGAGCCGACATAGCACACAACTACAAAGGGCTTCCCGAGCAGCAGACTTTTTCTCACTCAAAACAATTGGAAACCCCTGTCATGTTAAGGCTGAGCAAGGAGATTGATTTCATTTCACCAGAGCCGAAGGTAGCAACAGTCCCACTAAACTGGTATCCAGCATTGACAGAAAGTATCCAGACACAGTAGACACGATTCTGCCTCACCAATCAGTCGTCTGCAGTGTTTTCACGTCACCGTATGGTACCGGCTGGAACCTCAACAAAGCAGGAACCAAAACTAGCACGACTCAACCCGGGCTGTCCAGGTTTTTGATCGGTGGAATGAGACAAAAATGCAAATCGAGCTGGGCGGGGCCGCGTTAATACCAGCGGTGTAAATGGGCCATTAGTGTACAGATTAGTCCTACAGGTACATTTTAATAACATGTTTTCACATAGCAAAATGTAATATACTACATATTACTAGTTACTTTCATTTTAAAGTAATGAGTTACTTTACAAAAGTACTGTCTGAGTAGAGTAACTCATTACATTTGCATTACTTTCACCAAAATAACAGCAGTAGCAGAATGACATCGTCACCACTGAATATCCAGAAAAATAATTTCAACGTTCTTGAAGTCTGTAAACCATCCAAAATTCTAAATGTTATCCTTTTCCTTTGTTATTGTCATCTATAGTGGTTATTTGCATAAAAACACACAATTTGATTAGGAAATTATTGTACCTTTATTTAAATATGTGCTTTGAAAAAGTAACTAACTTGACAAAGTAACTAGTATAATATTACTGAACTCCTATAAGTAATAAGTTCTAATAGTGAGTTACTGGTAAAAGTGATATATTACATGTAATACAGTATGTTACTTTTGTAAGGCGTTACCCCCAACAACACTGCGAGCAGGCGGCGATATTTGACAATTTATCTGGAGCTCAGTCAAACTTGAATTAACGTTAGTTTTCATTGTGAATTAGAAAATGTTTGGGGGGCCACTTGGCACCCTTTCGCAGGCTGCATCTGGCCCCAGCCTGCAAGTTGAGTATCTCTGGTGTCCTATAGGACTAATCAGCGTGACATCACAACAACAACAAAACACTTCTGAGTGCTACTGCGGTATGAAATAAAGATGAAAAGCTTGTGCCAAACAAACGTTAATATTTCAAAAACTATGCATCACATCGCTTATATTTTGACATTGTGAGTGAGAGCAGAAGTAGCTATAGGGTTCTATGTATGTATAGTTTAAAGTTGTGTGAACTGTCTCAGTGTTAAAATGTGTGAATTTAGTAAAAAGTTCAGCCTGCTAGAGTGAGACACACTCAAAGGTGGCTCCATATGGGTCCCATTAAAGGCTGTGTAACAGCAAATTTAACCTTTCTCTGTTGTCTTGGATTTTTATTCAGTTTGTGGAGTTTTTATTTTTCCGTGGCAGGCTGAAAAAAGCATATTGTAAAATCTCAAACAGGCAAAAGCTAAATTAAAGCTGAATTAATATTAGAGTCCTAAAAGTAGTGACTCATGAATGGAGTCTCTAGCTTAAAGTATGAAGGAGTCATTAAAGTTTAAAAAGGGCATGGTTTCACCATGAACTGCTGTTTAAAACGAACAGCAGTTGTAGCCGAAAGTCTGTTGAAGCCGTTTGTTTACCAACGTCCTGCTCCCTCTTATAGGACAGAGAGAAGCTTGTTCCTGCTGCGGACAGTGGAGGCGCTCTTCAGCAGGTTAGATGCAGCGGTGTTTCTTCAGAGTACTTGAGTGTCTGAACACTTTCTTACAGCGGACACAGCTGTAGGGTTTAACTCCAGTGTGGATGCGTTTATGTGTTGTTAGGCTATCTAACCGACTGAACTTGCTCCCACATTGGTCACAGCTGTAGGGTTTAACTCCAGTGTGGATGCGTTTATGTTTTGTTAGGCTACCTAACTCATTGAACCTGCTTCCACATTGGTCACAGCTGTAGGGTTTAACTCCAGTGTGGATGAGTTTATGTGTTGTTAGGCTATCTAACCGACTGAACTTGCTCCCACATTGGTCACAGCTGTAGGGTTTAACTCCAGTGTGGATGCGTTTATGTTTTGTTAGGCTACCTAACTCACTGAACCTGCTTCCACATTGGTCACAGCTGTAGGGTTTAACTCCAGTGTGGATGCGTTTATGTTTTGTTAGGCTACCTAACTCATTGAACCTGCTCCCACATTGGTCACAGCTGTAGGGTTTAACTCCAGTGTGGATGCGTTTATGTGTTGTTAGGTTACCTAACTGACTGAACCTGCTCCCACATTGGTCACAGCTGTAGGGTTTAACTCCAGTGTGAATGCGTTTATGTTTTGTTAGGCTACCTAACTCACTGAACCTGCTTCCACATTGGTCACAGCTGTAGGGTTTAACTCCAGTGTGGATGCGTTTATGTGACGTTAGGTTACCTAACTGACTGAACCTGCTCCCACATTGGTCACAGCTGTAGGGTTTAACTCCAGTGTGAATGCGTTTATGTTTTGTTAGGCTACCTAACTCACTGAACCTGCTCCCACATTGGTCACAGCTGTAGGGTTTAACTCCAGTGTGGATGCGTTTATGTTTTGTTAGGCTACCTAACTCACTGAACCTGCTTCCACATTGGTCACAGCTGTAGGGTTTAACTCCAGTGTGGATGCGTTTATGTTTTGTTAGGCTACCTAACTCATTGAACCTGCTCCCACATTGGTCACAGCTGTAGGGTTTAACTCCAGTGTGGATGCGTTTATGTGTTGTTAGGTTACCTAACTGACTGAACCTGCTTCCACATTGGTCACAGCTGTAGGGTTTAACTCCAGTGTGGATGCGTTTATGTGATGTTAGGCTACCTAACTCACTGAACCTGCTCCCACATTGGTCACAGCTGTAGGGTTTAACTCCAGTGTGAATGCGTTTATGTTTTGTTAGGCTACCTAACTCACTGAACCTGCTTCCACATTGGTCACAGCTGTAGGGTTTAACTCCAGTGTGGATGCGTTTATGTGACGTTAGGTTACCTAACTGACTGAACCTGCTCCCACATTGGTCACAGCTGTAGGGTTTAACTCCAGTGTGAATGCGTTTATGTTTTGTTAGGCTACCTAACTCACTGAACCTGCTTCCACATTGGTCACAGCTGTAGGGTTTAACTCCAGTGTGGATGCGTTTATGTTTTGTTAGGCTACCTAACTCATTGAACCTGCTCCCACATTGGTCACAGCTGTAGGGTTTAACTCCAGTGTGGATGCGTTTATGTGTTGTTAGGTGACCTAACTGACTGAACCTGCTCCCACATTGGTCACAGCTGTAGGGTTTAACTCCAGTGTGGATGCGTGTATGTGATGTTAGGCTACCTAACTCACTGAACCTGCTCCCACATTGGTCACAGCTGTAGGGTTTAACTCCAGTGTGGATGCGTTTATGTGATGTTAGGTGAGCTAACCGACTGAACCTGCTCCCACATTGGTCACAGCTGTAGGGTTTAACTCCAGTGTGGATGCGTTTATGGTTTGTTAGGTAGTCTACCCGACTGAACCTGCTCCCACATTGGTCACAGCTGTAGGGTTTAACTCCAGTGTGAATGCGTTTATGTGTTGTTAGGTTTCCTAACTCACTGAAACAGCGCCCACACTCCTGACAGGAGTAAGGCTTCTCCCCTGAGTGAAGTCTCTGATGTCGCTTTAACAGGTGAAGTCTTGTGAATGTTTTGTCACACTGATCACAGCGGTGACGTCTGGGTCCACTGGTGTCTCTCTGTTTCCATAAAAAGATATAAAGAAAGAATCAGGGCAGAGAGACTGTGTGTGTGTGTGTGTGTGTGTGTGTGTGTGTGTGTGTGTGTGTGTGTGTGTGTGTGCGTGCGTGTGATATTATTTCCTCACCTCTTCTGAAGAATTCATCTTGACAGTGTTCCTCTCCTCCTCTGCCAGATGTCTCTTCTTCTCTGCCAATCAGCTCTGACATCATCAAACAGAGACAGAAGGTAAGACGGGGAACACCCACAAAAACAATCCTACTAATAAGAATAATGTAGCTGAAGCAGTGATTGTAGGATCCAAGCAGTTCTCTGAAGACTAAAACCTACTGAAGAAATATTAACGTTTCATTCATGTGAATTGAAATACAGTAAAAGTGCTGCTGTCCAACTGACATCTCGTATAATTCACTTTCTTAAAATCAGCAAACTCGTGTGCTGCGAACGCTGGGTTTCTAGGGTGGATACTCTGGAGACGATGCGCCATGGTTGTGTAACATTACGCATGTTATGGGAGTTATGAATTTATTTATTTATTTGTGACAGATGTTAAAAAATACACAATGAATAGATAAAATCCATACACCAGTATTACAATCACAGAGGAATTAATACACAATAAACCAGTAATGTGGACCAGTGATTCAATGGATTGGATTTATATAGCTCAGGGGTTCCCAACCTTTTTTGGCTCGTGACCCTATTTTGACGTCACAAAAATCTAGGGACCCACGACATTCAAATTAATCAAAATAAAAATAATGTTGTCACAATGTTGATTGAGGCTATGGTCCATTGATTCAAGCCTTTGCAGTATATAGTGACATTATGTAACGGACGTTCCGTCTGCCTATATAAAGTTTATGCCTGCCTAACATATACAGAGCATCCCTGGCTGCATCTGAACTGTTTAGTATGAAAGACAAAGACAGACAGACAGGACTAATGCTGCATTCCAGACAACTCAGATGCTGGGATTTTCTGACCTCCTACTAGAGAAAGTACACTGGAACGCTACTCAAAGTCGGAGTGCCGATGTGTAAATTCGGGGGAAGAAATCTACCCCGACTTCACAGAGAATCAGTTGTCTGACGTCACCCAATAGCCTACATTACAGCGTTGTGGAGCTGGAACGCTTACAGTCCGTTACAATAACATAATGGTCTCTGGTATACAGTCTGTTACAATAACATAATGGTCTCTGGTACACAGTCTGTTACAATAACATAATGGTCTCTGGTATACAGTCTGTTACAATAACATAATGGTCTCTGGTATACAGTCTGTTACAATAACATAATGGTCTCTGGTATACAGTCTGTTACAATAACATAATGGTCTCTGGTATACAGTCTGTTACAATAACATAATGGTCTCTGGTATACAGTCTGTTACAATAACATAATGGTCTCTGGTATACAGTCTGTTACAATAACATAATGGTCTCTGGTATACAGTCTGTTACAATAACATAATGGTCTCTGGTATACAGTCTGTTACAATAACATAATGGTCTCTGGTATACAGTCTGTTACAATAACATAATGGTCTCTGGTATACAGTCTGTTACAATAACATAATGGTCTCTGATATACAGGCTGTTACAATAACATAATGGTCTCTGGTATACAGTCTGTTACAACAACATAATGGTCTCTGGTATACAGTCTGTTACAATAACATAATGGTCTCTGGTATACAGTCTGTTACAATAACATAATGGTCTCTGGTATACAGTCTGTTACAATAACATAATGGTCTCTGATATACAGTCTGTTACAACAACATAATGGTCTCTGATATACAGTCTGTTACAACAACATAATGGTCTCTGGTATACAGTCTGTTACAATAACATAATGGTCTCTGGTATACAGTCTGTTACAATAACATACTGGTCTCTGGTATACAGTCTGTTACAATAACATAATGGTCTCTGGTATACAGTCTGTTACAATAACATAATGGTCTCTGATATACAGTATGTTACAATAACATAGTGTGGTTTAGATCACCTGGCTCCTGCAATTTGTCACGATGCTGTTGCTTCGGACTCAGTTCTGCATCCCGGTCAGTCTAGAACCAGTGTTGCCAGGTTGGAAATGTCAAATTGTCATACCAGAGTGCCACTGTGCCTCCTGTTCTGTAAAGAGATGCAGAAACATGAGCAACTCTCTTTCAAGCTAACAAAGTATCAATATTTTCCCACGAAGATGTTTTCATGTTGGCAAATGGTCCAAATAAAGGCAGAAATGCTTCCTGTGAGTATTTATTCAGATACACACTCTAAAATATGATTTGCTAGAAATCACCATCTCATTAAGATGATGTTTTCATCCCAGCAAATGATAATATTAAAGGCACGTCTTGAACCGACATCGATTGGATGCGACAACATCGACACAGGTCGAGGAAACGTTTGCTGAGTAGTGGTGCCTAACGTTAGAAAGTGATGCCTAGAAGATGACAAAGTCAACATGAACTATGTCAAAACAACACAAAACAGCTGCTTAACATAACATTATTAAAGGCCCATTCCGTTGGTTTTGGCGAGAAATAAATGTGCACAAAGTGTTTATTATTGGCACTGAGTGAATGCGCCTTGACGTCACTTAAAAATGCCGACCAGCAGTGGGTTGCACCAGCTGTGCGTAAGTTGGAACGTAAGCTAGTTTGAACGTAAAGTCTCACTAAGTCCGAGTTTACGCACTACTAAAAATATTTGGGTTGCACCAAGTGAAATAGTTACAACGTAGGCATAAGTTAGAACTTAAAATTTACACCTACATCTTACTAGGTGTAAAGTCCTCCGTAAAATAGCAGTTGGCACGAATTGCATTGGCACCGTGGCGCATCGTTGTTTTGCGTCGGTAACGTGTTCTCCGTGATAAATGATTACACCCTTTGATATTTATGACTCACGATTTTGTTTCCCACAAGCTGCAGCACTGCATACAAATTAAAATAACCGCAACAATTTAGTGAGGCAGGATGGTGGTAAATTAGCCTACAATACTGATGAAGAGCTCACAGATAAATGTTAACAGTATCATGACATGAACCTAAACGAACGTTACTCAATAACGTTCTCATTTGGTTAGTGTTGATGAAATATAGTAATTTGCGGGGGGCAACATGTCCTGTTTTCACTCCACTTACTTAAACAACGGTAAATAAACACCGTTTCCACCGTGCTTTTCACTGATTGGTCACAGATACTGTACACGTCATTTTCTGCGACACTATTTTGGCTAGTGTGAGGTTTAAGGACTACTAGTTAAGATGTATCTTACGTCTCCGTGGTGCAACTCAACAAAGACACAACTTTAGTGTCAAACTAACTAGTTTGAACGTAGCAGTTAGTGTGGACTTTACACCCTAACTTAAGACAGAACTTACGTTCAGCTGGTGCAACAGGCTGCAGGGGCGTTTCTCTCCGACCAGCCGTTCAGAAGATACATGGAAAACCGCAGTTTCGAAGTGGATAGCATCTCCCGCCACAGCTAGAGGATGTGACGTCTCGCGCGTTCACGTCGAGCTTGTCTCTTGTCCTAGACGCTAACAGGAAATGGCTGAAGTAGCTTTTAACGTTACGCTCGTCGCTAGCTGCTAGCTAAAGGAAACAACAAACACAGACTCCAGAAAAAGTCCAGACTAAATAAATAAATATTTATCTAATGAAGCCCGTCTGGCCAGACAGCAGCAATGTGACCGACATCGGGGGGAAACTAGAGTCAGGACTGTGTTTTCGGTTCATGAAGGGAACTTGCTGCTTGTAGCTAGTGTAATGTGGTTTTGACCAGATAACGTTAGCTGCTTGCTAATGGATTTTCAAGATTCAAGATTTTTACTGTCACTCCGTAGTACAAGTATCTGACCACCTGGTCAGAAACTCTGCTAACATTACCGTCTTGTGTGAAGTAATGCAACCCTAACGTTACTACCGTTATGCTTATGGTCATGGAACATTATTGTTTGACTGCATTTAGCTGCGGTGGTGATTCGTTAGCTTGATGCTATACGCGGCTAACTGATAGATTTAGCTATATTTATAGAAATTACCACCAGCCCCACTAATAACGTTACTGTCTTGTGTTGATAATGAATCTAACAGTCGGAAATATGCCTAACGTTAGCCTACTGTCTGTTATGCTTACGGTACATTGTTTGACGGTAGGCTACCGTACATACAGGGGGAGCAGGCTATTTCCTGGCTTGTGCTAACATGAGTATCCACTTCCCGCAGCCAGCAGGCTCTGACTGCAGTGGGACTGCACATACTAGTAATGTTAGCTTGATGCTAATCGCGGCTAACTAATATTAATTTACATTTATAGAAATTACCACCAGCCCCACTAATAACGTTACCGTCTTGTGTGGATAATGAATTTAACAGTCCTAAATATGCCTAACGTTACTGTTATGCTTATGAAACATTGTTTGATTGTTCACTTTGGTCAACTCCAGGCATTACCGTACATAGGGGGAGCAGGCTATTTCCTGGCTTTTGCTAACATGAGTATCGACTTGCCCGCAGCCAACGCAAGCCAAAACACGACCAAACATGCCAGAATAACGTCCCCTAATTCATCCAGAATCCTTCCTGGGCATCTCGAGGCTGATCTGACCGATAAATTGTCCAGGTTGCCGTTTTCAAGTGACTTTTATGAGTTAACGTTACAAAGCAACGAACAGCTCTGCTGTTGCCAGGCAACTTCTTGTGCGCGTGCGAGTATGGTGCCCGCGCGGCAGCTCGTTCACACGCTGCCTGCAGTTACACTAACGGCCACCGGCGTCAGTAATAGTGAGTTTTGACGGATTGGGCCTTTAACAGTAAAGAATATTTATAAAGTTTACAACATCAACGGTTCAATTTCCCAGGAAAACAACAAAAGGTGTAAAGAAAGAAAGCAGTATGTTTCCACACAACTCACCCTCAGTGATGCAAGACGGCTCTGAGGAGTTATTATGGATAGCATCCCATTTTTTGTCAAGACCCGCCCTACTCTGCCTCTGATTGGCTTACCCTGAAATTCCTCCCCTTCCCTTAACCAATCATCACTCCTCATCAGATGCAGAGTACAGCATTGGGTGGCATTAGCTCAGGAGGTAGAGCTGTCACATCGAGGCTGGCTCCTCCCGGTAGTGTGCCGAAGTGTCCTTGAGCAAAACACTGAACTCCTAACTGCTCCCGAAGAGCAGTTAGCACCTTGCATGCCTGTAGATGCTGTCAGTGAGTGTGAATGTGAGTGTGACTGGGTGAATATGAGGTATTCATGTAAAAGCACTTTGAGTAGTCGATAGACTATATAAAATGTGCTCTATAAATACAGTCCATTTAGCATTGACAGTGAGAAGCCATGATCATGGCTGTGGAATGTGGAAACTGCAGATTATACAGAAGGGGGGAGGCTGTGCAGCTGGTGTTTGTTCTTCTTCAGGGTCATTCCACACCAGACAAGGTTCTAGTGCTGGCATCCTGCCAGTTCAGACCAGGTGACTTACAGCCAGGAGAAGTGTCTGTAGTGTCATACTCTTAATGATCATACTTTATTGTCATACTCTTAATTATCATACTTTATTGTCATACTCTTAATTATCATACTTTATTGTCATACTCTTAATTAAAGCAGAATCTCTGTATCTTTCAACCTGGAGCAGATCAGTGCATGTATTGAGAAGTTACAGGAGCAGACTGTGGTGACTTTGTTGCTACTAACCTAAACGGCTTCAGTTTCTTTCTTTTTTTGTTAATTTAAGCCTTTCCCATGAGATCTTAAAAGCAGATTAGTGCATGTTGAGAAGTTACAGGAGCAGAGATGGGAAAAGTACACACATTCTTTACTTAAGGGTTAAGATTCCTCACTCCACTCACAACATCACAGCAGACTGGAGTATTGGCCTTGGCGGACGGCTGAGTGCAGTTCTCGTTACTTTTGTTACCTTGCATTTTTGGTGTGTGTTTAACACACACACACACACACACACACACACACACACACACACACACACACACACACACACCAGTTATCCTAGTTATAGTTATCCTATGTAGTTAGTATGACATAAAAAATTAAATGTCATGCAAAGTAAGAATATTACAGTCAAGCTATGCTGAGCAGCATATGGTGACAAAGTAGGTTAAGTCCACTTAAGTAAAGGTGCAACTACTGTTATGAGCATACGCTGGCTACGTACAATTCATTTTCTCCTCAAAACATACACATTTTGTTGAAAGGTCTTTTTAAACTTCCTATTTTAGGTAATACACACAAGATGCTATTTTAGTCAATAAATACAATGGTAGCCATGATAGCACATTGCTCTGGTATGGTATTGGTCTCGAAATGGACTTGTAGTTTTGCGGTCTTGGTCTCGACACGGACTCGATTCACCAATGACTCGATCTGGACTTGGACTCGACCAAGGCGGACTCGACTACAGCTCTGCAGCACTGTGTGTGTGTGTGTGTGTGTGTGTGTGTGTGTGTGTGTGTGTGTGTGTGTGTGTGTGTGTGTGTGCGTGTGTGTGTGCGTGCGCGCTCAGGGATCATTTTGAAGCCGACGATGTAAATGTGTTGTGTGAAGTCCTTCATATTGAACTGGTCTGTTGCAGAGGGAACACGTCGTCACAACAATCTCACTGTAGATCCAGGCAGCTGTTATTTGTTCTTGCTGGGACACTGAAGAGTTCAGTCACTCTCCATGGAGCACATGGCAGCATATGTCATGGGGAAATCAATCAAACTGACATATATGTTTATCTACAGTACCTATCTATCTTCATCTGCTGGTCTTATTGTGTCAGCATTAAGGTCCATCTGATTTGACTTTTCATCATCTTATCTGCATAGAGCCAGCTCACCGCTGCATTTACTACAGATCATTGTTTTGTTTTCAGTATCATCGTGGCTCTGTAGCTCAGTGGATAGAGAGTGGAATACTGACAATTAGACACTGTCCTGGTTTGGTCAGGTTTCCTCCACAGGTCTGGAAAATAATATTTTACAGCTCGTGAAAACTTTGGACAATTCTGGAAATGTACTGTAGGCTATATGGAATACTGTTGTTCAGTCCTGACACACAAAGCTCTTCATGTTACAGTAGCTGATGGTGATAAAATGCCCCTAGACACGAGTTTGATTGATAAGTTGGACATGGACGTGTGAAAGGAGGGAGAGGGGGGGTTAGATGCATTGCTGCAGGCAGAGGTGTGCTTCCTGCAGGAGGAAGGACCAGGACCGCCACCGCTACCCTTAGCGGCCGAGGCCCTGGAGGAAGATCCAAACGGGGAGCGAGAGGGAGAGACCACAGACTTGACCTCATCCAGACCCTGGAGTGGAACAATCATGGTCGGAGAGCTGGAGTGGAGTAACGGACGGACAAATGTTTCATTTAAAGAAACAGCTGCACAGCTTAAAAACAAAGATCTTTTGGTTTACCACTTTAGCATAACTGTGAAATCACAGGACACTGCATACTAACAACTTAATGTGGAATATCTTAACATATTAATGAGCTTAATGTTTTAAATCCACAGAAATGTAAAATATGAACATTTCAGTGCTCCAGCAGACACCAGCTGTTCCTGGTCACATGACCATCTAGGACATGTAACCGCCTCCCTCTGACCTGCCTTGAAGGAGCCGTTGGCTACAAGTGAGTAAATGACAGAGTCCGTTGCAATTGTATCATCATCGTTTATTATGTCAATCTGGTTCCATGAGCCAGTGCCAATCGTTACATGATTTGTGACTGAATAGCCCCGCCCCCTGTGCCAATCGTTACATGATTTGAGACTGAATAGCCCCGCCCCCTGTGCCAATCGTTACATGATTTGTGACTGAATAGCCCCGCCCCCTGTGCCAATCGTTACATGATTTGTGACTGAATAGCCCCGCCCCCTGTGCCAATCGTTACATGATTTGTGACTGAATAGCCCCGCCCCCTGCATCTTGTATTGATACAAACCAAGTTGAGAATCAGCAAAGCCTTCTTTTAAATCCATCATAAGCCCCATTTCAAAATGACAGAAAGATGACCTGAGACTGCCTCACAATTACAGCAGAATCAGTTTCATAAGTACAGTTTATAAATTGTCTTCATCTTTGCTTAATGAGAGATTGATTGTATTTCTGGAAAAGGAACAAGTGTTTGTAGAGCAGCAGAATGGTTTTCGTAAGGCCAGGGCCTGTATTGACCATATTTATACTGTCTCCACAATAGTAAGAAATAGACTGAATGAAAATAAATCCACATTTGCATGTTATGTTGATTTTCAGAAAGCCTGAGGTAAGTAAAGTAGACTTTATTCATACAGCACTTTTCACAGACACAAGTCACAAAGTGCTTTACATGAGCATCGATAAAAGTGGGCGCTTGAGCCACATATAATATGACAGAGCAAAACATGCAATACACATAGAAATACAGAATGTAGACAATGAAATTAGGAGAATAAAACACAATAAACCACAATAAGTTTGCATGATACACAGTGTGATAAATAGCCCTGGTACATAAAGGGTAATAACAGTGAATAGATATAATGCAGTTGACAGTTGACGTAAATGCCTGTTTGAACAGGTACGTCTTTATCTGGCTTTTAAACCAGTCAACAGAATGGAAGGGGGCAGAATTCCAATACAGATCTTTATACAGATGAATTCAAGGGGTGGAAGGGGAAGGTTCTATCATCAAGAAAATGGAAATTATGCATGTTAAAAACCCAACCAAGCATACAAGTGTTTTTCTATTTCAATGTTGGGATAAGGAGCTGAATTATAGAAATATTTAGAAATATGTTGGACTTGTCCTGACATACGGCTCTGCTGTCCCAAACAAAAACCCTTCATGGCAGCGGTGTCAAACTCATTTTAGTCCACATGGGATCCAATGTGGTCTCAAGTGGACCAGACAAAGAAAATCACTGCATAATAACCTATAAATAACAACACCTCTGGGCTTGAAAAACTGACTTCTCAGAGTAAATGTCACACTTTGCAAAGTCATCCTGTGGGCCGGATTGGACCCTTTGGGGGGCCGGTTCTGGCCCCCGGGCCGTATGTTTGACACCCCTGCTTTAGGGACCCCACCTCCAGAGTTCCAGCTAAGCTGATCCCTGCACTGAAGCAGGAGGGACAGGATATGCATGCCATGGGGGTTATTGAGCCATCTAGAGGTGAGTGGTGCCTAATAAAAATGAAATTAAACAGAAAATTGTATAAATTATAAATGTATCTAACCTGAATGCTGTTTCTGCTTTTAATGCTTACCCAATGCCAAGAGTAGAGGAGTTGAGTAAGTGCTTGGTAAATGCAGTTAAATAATGTCTTAGACTGTTTTCAATAATGAAGACTACTTCACTAGTCAATGATTGTTTATCCATCCCATTCACTAATCCATGGTTCCTTTCCATTCATCTCTCTCTCCCCTGCAGCAACGCCCTCAGGTTACATCAGCCATTCATAAATATGCACGCCCTCTTTACCCCTGTCCAATCAATGTCTCCCACGCTTTCCCTCTCTTCGGCCGTTGGCCAATCACCTAAATGAAGTTCTATTTAAGACTCTTGCAAGTCGTAACTTACCCTGTTTGTTCACCCATATAGCTGCTGTTCCTGAGTAGCTGCTGCTTCGCCCCTCCTCCTCCCCTGGACACCACCAACGTCATGACTCCAGTAGAACTCCCTATGGGGGTTCTCTATCCTATAAATCACTGACGTCCTCCTCTCGGCTCAGAGGAGCGTCATCATACCATGGAGTCATTCGCCAAATCTAAGTGTTGTTGTTTATCATTAAAGTTTATTGTACTTTCCTTCTAGTCTCTCATTATTGAAGTACATAGTGTGTGGGCACTGGGCAGTGAGCAGGCGGCGATATTGGACAATTTAGCTGGAGCTCAGTCAACCTTGGAGGGCACTCGGCACCCTATCGCAGGCCACATCTGGCCCCAGCCTGCAAGTTGAGTATCAGTGGTATTATGTCCTATAGGACAAATCAGCATAACATCATGACACAGAACAAACAAACAAAAAACACTTCTGGGTGCCACAAACGTTAACATCTCAAAAAACTATCACATCGCATATATTTTGACATTCTGAGTGAGAGCAGAAGTAGCTAAAGGGTTCCATGTTAGTATATCATAATAATAATAATAAACTTTATTTGTATAGCACCTTTCATAACATAATATGAAGCTCAAAGTGCTTTACAGTAGGACCCAGATAAGGGCAACAGCAACAAATGCTGGTAAAACAACAAGAGGATCCAAAGTAATAACAGTAAAACAGGCATGAGAATAAAAACAGAAATAGCAATAAAAGCAACAGTAAAACAATAAGACAATAAAAACAAGGCGCGGATAAAAAAAAAAAAATTAAAAGCAAGAGTATAAAAATAAGACTTAAGCTGCTTCTTAAAACTAACTATGGTTTGTGCTTCTCTAATGTGTACAGGTAGCTTATTCCAGACGGTTGGAGCATAGAAGCTGAAAGCTGCTTCACCAAACTTTTTACCATTAACTTTGGGGATGTTAAGGAGGCCTGCACCAGAGGACCTGAGGGAGCGGCTAGGAGTGTAAACAGACAGACAGTCAGATAGATACGTGGGTGCTAAGCCATGCAGTGCTTTAAAAACAAGTAGAAGGATTTTAAAATCGATCCTAAATGTTACCGGAAGCCAGTGCAAGGATGCCAGTACTGGACTAATGTGTTCTCTAAACTTAGGGTGTATTCACACCTATCTCGTTTGGAGCAGTTCCGAAACGGAGAGCATTTTCCCCCTTGGTGCGGTTCGTTTGGGGGAGTGTGAACACAGCAATCGCACTCGGATGCGGGACAAAACAAGCGGACCGAGATCGCCAAGAAAGGGTGGTCTCGGTCCGCTTCCAAACGAACTCTGGTGCGGTTCGTTTGTGGTGAGAACGTGAGCCGACCTCGATCCGCCACAACAGCAGTAAACGGTGCGCATTTTTGGATAAACCAGCTGCCGTAGTCAGCTGTGCTGTGCGTAATGGCCTGAAGAACGAACATTTTTATCGTTTAAAAACAACATCTTTCAGATCCTGTTTTGGCAACTTGTGACTTGCATCGATAAACTTTGGGGGATTTTTGGATCATCACATCAGCAGTTTGAACTCAATCAACTTACCTCGGACCATGGGAAGCAACGTTAATGTGTTGAATCTCTAGGATTTTGCCTGTGTGCGTCCCTCTCTCTCCCTCTCTCTCGCTCTCTCTGGTCTCCATTCAATAAATGAAAACAAATCGTGGTAATCAGAGCCAGCCTTCTTTGTGATAAGATTGTCTGGTTCAATCAGACAATCAGACTGATTGCATGTCTTCCTCGAAATGTCCGTTATTATTAAATTATTTATTAATATTTTATTCCTGACAGGACAGGTGTTCATATAGCCTATGTCTCGGCTAATCCTCATCTCCGTGATAGTAGCCTAATAGCAGAATTTGCGAGGGTCTTTGATCTTCTATCTCCAAATTCCCAATAGCCTAAATAGGCTAAATAAATACATAGGCTTACATAGGCTACATAGCATACCTTAATAAATAAATGAAGAACTTTCTCCCTCTCTCTCTCTCCCGATCCCTCTCTCTTTCTTTCTTTCTCTCTCTCTCTCTCTCTCCTCGCAAGGCGGACGCCCGACATAGCCTAAAATGTAGGTCTAACAAAACGCATTTTTATAATCATATAGGAAAATCTCTGGGAATTATTTTGTCCATCCCGAGAGGCTATTAGCCTATCAGAGTCTCTGCTGGCCAATCCAGGAAGTTTGACAATACTATTTGGACCGTTTCATTTGTGGCTGTGTGAACACAAACGAACCAAGGCACAAATGCAACAATTGTATCAATTAAGTACCTGAATCGGAACAAAGCAAACGACCTACAGGTGTGAATACACCCTGTCAGGACCCTGGCAGCGGCATTCTGAACTAGCTGGAGCCTATCGGTTGTTATTTTAGGTAGGCCAGTAAAGAGTGCATTGCAATAGTCAACACGTGAGAAAACAAATGCATGTGTCAATTTTTTTGCATCTTCCAGAGAAAGATAGGGTCTAACTCTGGAGATGTTCCTGAAATGAAAGAAGGCAATCTTGGTCACATTGTTGATATGTGATTTAAAATTCAGCTCAGCATCAATGACTAAGTTCTTTACAACATTCTTATTTTGTGAAGCCAGACTTCCCAGTCTACTGGAAATCGCCTCTCTCTGGGTACTAGTTCCAATTATGAGTATTTCCGTTTTGTCTTCATTTAAATAAGTATGTATTGTTAAAGTTGTGTGAACTGTTACAGTGTTAAAATGTGTGAATTTAGTAAAAAGTTCAGTCCTAAAAGTGCTGACTTGTTTAAACTTTAAATGGAGTCTCCAGCTTAAAGTATGAAGGAGAAGTTACAGTTTAAAGAGGGCATGGTTTCACCATGAACTGCTGCTTAAAACAAACAGCAGTTGCACCCAGAAGTCTGTTGAAGCCGTTTGTTTACCAACGTCCTGCTCCCTCTTATAGGACAGAGAGAAGCTTGTTCCTGTTGCGGACAGTGGAGGCGCTCTTCAGCGGTTAGATGCAGCGGTGTTTCTTCAGAGTACTTGAGTGTCTGAACACTTTCTTACAGCGGTCACAGCTGTAGGGTTTAACTCCAGTGTGAGGCCCGCTCCAACCCATTACGCAGAGTACGCAGACTGCGTAGGGCATCACGTGACTGAGGGCACGGCCCAAATTGGGCTTCAAACAGCCCAAATTTTTCGCCGCCGCCCTTCGGACGCCGGCACGCACGTCGGCCTGTATCGGCCTGGCCTGCTTGGTATCTAATGCCCGGCCTGAATTATGATCCCAGTCCGCCCCTGCTTGCATGTACAGTTTAACAATCACTTGTTTGCTGACATGTACAGTAATTCTAACAATTGTTTGTTTCCCACATGTAATGAAATGTGAGATACACTAGTATCGTTCATAATTAATGATTTTGCAGTCTTTCGTTTGACAGTTATTGAAAGTTTTACGGGGGGGGGGGGGGGGGGGGGGCACCACAGAACAATTACGCTTAGGGCACCCAAATGGCCAGGAACGGCCCTGCATCCAGCTGAACCCCAATAGTCTACATTGCCAGTCCATACCATCCAGCTGAACCCCAGTAGTCTACACTTCCAGTCCATACCCTCAGTGGCGTGCCGTTAATTAGGCGAACTAGGCAAATGTTAGGGGCGCTTGAGCCGTTAGGGGCGCCAGAGAGGGTAACATTTTTTTTTTTTTACAAATACTTTTTCATGATAATAGGCCTACTATTATTTTGCAATAGTAGACCAAAAATAAGCACAACAATGTCTTAAGTCTTTAAATAATAGTGAAATAATTTTTCTAATTCTGGCTTTCTGGCTGCCTGGGCTGCAACACTTTCACCATGGTCCCTAATCCATACCACCCCACCCCCTGCGTGGCCACGCCCCCTTTTACCTGCTCGGAGCTTTTTCCCAGAGTGGGGGAAGGGCGATTCTGAGCCTGCACCGCAGGCAGCAGTTTTAGCGGTGACATGACGTCAGTTTGTTTTGATGCTCACTCCACTGACTGACTCCAGCAGCAGAGATGCGCAGCAAGAAGCAAGATAAGCGAATCGCCCAGAGATTAAACACACAACACCGAACACCCTAATGTGTTTTCTTTAGTTGTGTGTGTGTGCAATGCTCTTGTTTTATTTTACTCTTACTACTACTAAATTTTATTTATATTATTAATATTGTAATTCTATATTTGCACTGGTTTGTTGTTCCCATTTCCAACAAACTTCAAATGCATAAAGCTATACAGTTTCTGTGTGACTGTATAAGTATTTGTGGTGGAATTAGCTGCGATATAATTTTTATTATATTTTCTTGCCTAGGGCACCAACTTCGTCAGGCACGCCACTGCATACCATCCAGCTGAACCCCAATAGTCTACACTTCCAGTCCATACCATCCAGCTGAACCCCAATAGTCTACACTTCCAGTCCATACCATCCAGCTGAACCCCAATAGTCTACACTGCCAGTCACGTTTGGACACACATTTTACCTATTGTTTTTTCTTACCATTTTACCATTTTCCACATTTGAGAATATAGCAGAGACAACAAAACTATGAAACGAGAAAATCATTCATCAAGTGAGAGGAGAAGGAATGATAACAAAAGGAAATGGGAATCCGATCTTGAATGCACGTATGATGAAATTGACTGGCACGCCCTCCTTGAAATGTCTCAGACTGTTTTAATCTCAACTAAACACAGACAGTTACAGTTTAATATATTTAACAGAACCTATTACACTCCACACAGACTCCACAAAATGTACCATAATTCCTCTCCCAACTGCCAACGATGTAAAACCTGTGATGGGGATTTACTCCATATATGCTTTGGAATTGCTCTCATTTAGAAGATTTTTGGAAATTTATTGTTGAAACAACTTCAGATGTGTTAGAAATCCGGGTTCCTTATGACCCTAGGATCTGGATTTTGGGAGACACTCGATCTCTGGAGGTGAGCATCAATAAGAAATACTTCATATTACTTGCAGGTACAGCTGGCAAAAAGTGTATATTGCTAAATTGGAAATCTGAACTGTCTCCCTCTCAGAGACATTGGTTGAACGAATTAACATCATATAGTACTCCTGAGAAGATCCTGTACAGTGTGAGAAGGAAGCCGGCAACTTATAAAAAAAAATAAGGGGCTCCTTTCTGGCCTCATTACCTTCATTACACCCTCTTGGATAGTTGACTGGTACTGGCTTCATAAGGTTCTAAGATCACCTTCATTATGTCCACTCCACATACCTAATTTGTTTATTGGTTTTGATTTGATTGAATATTACCTCCTGTAGTTGACTTTACTTTTATTTTATATTTGAAAGAGAGCGAAATGTCATACTGGGAGGGGGGAGGGGGGAGGGGGGATACCCTCTGTTTTCTTTGTTGTTGTTGTTGTTGTTTTTGTTTTTCTCTGTCTGTTTTTTTCTGTTTGTATTGTTTTGTTATGTATGAAAATTGAAAATTGCCCAATAAAAATATCTTTAAAAAAAAAAAGTGAGAGGAGAAGAAAAGGCATTGTCTTCATCTTATACTGGAAAATAGCTGTGTCATGAAATGTCAGATAACACTTGTTTGTCATAAACTGATGACAAGGCAAAAAGCCACAGGAGACAGAAGCTCAACTCAAACATGATATTATATTTGATACATGGAGAACGTCTTGCTGAGGTTTCTTTGTGATAACAATTGTCTGGAGAAACAGAAACAGGCTGTTCATCTCTCAGAAGAGCACGTTTGCAAATTCCACACAAGTTCCCACAGAAACAGAGAGTGGCCTATATCATATTAAAGAAATATGTTATAATGGTATGGATAATACAATTTGTATCACAGGCAGCTTCACTATTTTTATTTGTCAAGAAACAAACAGATGTGAAGCATTTAAGCAGCATAAGGAAGGAAAACAAACAAACAAAACATTGAAAATGTAATTAGGTGCGTGATGAGCCTCCCACTCTCCTGGCCCTGTCTTGCATGAGCCTGGTGTTGGGGTCGTTAGGCTGATTGGGTGCACCTGGGCCCGGTGTGCCAGCTCATTGGCTTTAAAAGCCTTCAGACCATTCAGTCACACTCCCTCCTCAGTCCTCACTGATGCACCTTTTGTTCTGTTCTGTTGGTTTGTACTTTGTGTTGTTTAGTCCTGCTAACCACTGACTGAACCACTGTGACGTGCTGAGTGAGCAAACTACAGATGAGAGACTGAGGGAGAGGGAGAGAGAGGAGAGGGAGAGGAGGAGTCTGAGGGAGAGGGAGAGAGAGGAGAGGGAGAGGAGGAGTCTGAGGGAGAGGGAGAGAGAGGAGAGGGAGAGGAGGAGTCTGAGGGAGAGGGAGAGAGAGGAGAGGGAGAGGAGGAGTCTGAGGGAGAGGGAGAGAGAGGAGAGGGAGAGGAGGAGTCTGAGGGAGAGGAGAGGGAGAGGAGGAGTCTGAGGAAGAGAGAGAGGAGAGGGAGAGGAGGAGTCTGAGGGAGAGGGAGAGAGAGGAGAGGGAGAGGAGGAGTCTGAGGGAGAGGGAGAGAGAGGAGAGGGAGAGGAGGAGTCTGAGGGAGAGGGAGAGAGAGGAGAGGGAGAGGAGGAGTCTGAAGGAGAGGGAGAGAGAGGAGAGGGAGAGGAGGAGTCTGAGGGAGAGAGAGGAGAGGGAGAGGAGGAGTCTGAGGAAGAGAGAGAGGAGAGGGAGAGAGAGGAGAGGGAGAGAGAGGAGAGGGAGAGGAGGAGTCTGAGGGAGAGGGAGAGAGAGGAGAGGGAGAGAGAGGAGTCTGAGGAAGAGAGAGAGGGAGAGGAGGAGTCTGAGGAAGAGCGAGAGGGAGAGAGAGGAGTCTGAGGAAGAGAGAGAGGGAGAGAGAGGAGAGGGAGAGAGAAGAGTCTGAGGAAGAGAGAGAGGGAGAGGGAGAGAGAGGAGAGGGAGAGGAGGAGTCTGAGGAAGAGAGAGAGAGAGGAGAGGGAGAGGAGTCTGAGGAAGAGAGAGAGGGAGACATTGCGCATGCGCCAATAGGGCAGGCAAGGCCACACAGCAGCCTAGCCGTGGGCAAGGCCGCGCAGTGGCCGAGCTGCGAATGCGAGCTGCACGGCCAGCTCAGCGAGCTGCAGGACCTAGGCACGGGCCTAGGATGCCTAGTATACTAATTAATGCCTAGTATACTATGCTAGTATACTAATTAATGCCTAGTATACTATGCTAGTATACTAATTAATGCCTAGTATACTATGCTAGTATACTGCGTGCTAGTATCTACACTATAATGCCAGCAGTGTCTGTCTCTCTGATCTGATCTGCAAGGCCAGGGATGTTGTGGGGATGGAGTTAGGCTCTCTGACAGCAGTGTCGGAGACAAGGATGGTGTCCCAAGTTACGTTCCATCATGGACGTCTCCCACCCACTCCATGACGTGCTGGTCGAACACACCCACTCCATGACGTGCTGGTCGAACACACCCACTCCATGACGTGCTGGTCGAACACACCCACTCCATGACGTGCTGGTCGAACACACCCACTCCATGACGTGCTGGTCGAACACACCCACTCCATGACGTGCTGGTCGAACACACCCACTCCATGACGTGCTGGTCGAACACACCCACTCCATGACGTGCTGGTCGAACACACCCACTCCATGACGTGCTGGTCGAACACACCCACTCCATGACGTGCTGGTCGAACACACCCACTCCATGACGTGCTGGTCGAACACACCCACTCCATGACGTGCTGGTCGAACACACCCACTCCATGACGTGCTGGTCGAACACACCCACTCCATGACGTGCTGGTCGAACACACCCACTCCATGACGTGCTGGTCGAACACACCCACTCCATGACGTGCTGGTCGAACACACCCACTCCATGACGTGCTGGTCGAACACACCCACTCCATGACGTGCTGGTCGAACACACCCACTCCATGACGTGCTGGTCGAACACACCCACTCCATGACGTGCTGGTCGAACACACCCACTCCATGACGTGCTGGTTGAACACAGGAGCGTGTTCAGTGAAAGGCTGATTCCACCCAGATGCACCACAGAGCGCCACAGGAAGTCAAGCCTGTGGCCATCAAACTCTTTAACTCCTCCCTCAGGGCACATCAAACTCTTTAACTCCTCCCTCAGGGCACATCAAACTCTTTAACTCCTCCCTCAGGGCACATCAAACTCTTTAACTCCTCCCTCAGGGCACATCAAACTCTTTAACTCCTCCCTCAGGGCACATCAAACTCTTTAACTCCTCCCTCAGGGCATCAAACTCTTTAACTCCTCCCTCAGGGCATCAAACTCTTTAACTCCTCCCTCAGGGCACCAGACACTCTGAGTCATCAAACTCTTTAACTCCTCCCTCAGGGCACCAGACACTCTTTAACTCCTCCCTCAGGGCACCAGACACTCTTTAACTCCTCCCTCAGGGCACCAGACACTCTGAGTCATCAAACTCTTTAACTCCTCCCTCAGGGCACCAGACACTCTTTAACTCCTCCCTCAGGGCACCAGACACTCTTTAACTCCTCCCTCAGGGCACCAGACACTCTTTAACTCCTCCCTCAGGGCACCAGACACTCTGAGTCAGTCAATTAGAAGCCTCGGACTCACTCCACCCCACCACAAATTAAAAAATGACTTTGATAATGTATACCTGATTGTGCAATAAAATGCAATGCACAATAACTGCTTAATACCACAATTTGTGCAATCATCAATAATCCACATGGTGTTCACTTTACTGACTGATGTTCCTTACTCGTTATTATTATGTATATTATTATTACTACTACAGTACTATTATTATTAATATTATTTATAGTATTATTACTACGACTGTTATTAATATTACTATTATTATTATCATTTATATTATTATTATTATTATTATTATTGTTATTACTACTACTACGACTATTATTAGTATAACTATTACTCATTGTTGTATGTAAGGACATAGTATGCACCTCACATATTTTACTGGTACTTGTCGAGAATGATTGTTGGAGAAGGCACATATTTGTGACACTTTACTGTACATAGTTAAGTTATATTTTATTGTTTTATGATACATTCCTATGCCTCTTATAATGTTTGGGTCAATAGTAATTCTAATTCTGATTCTAATTCCTCTCTCTCCCCCAGAGGGTTTTCATAGTACACTTCACTCCACTCACCTGTGTGCTGCTCCAGAGTTAACTGGGTGATTCAAACTGTGCTCACCTGTGTGCTCCTCCACTCTGGAGACCCAAAAGCCCCCTCCACTGTCCCCATCATATGTCACTTTCAAATACTTTACATTTTGTGATTGTTTTTCTGTATTGCTCTGTCTTCTACTATTGATGTGACCGCTGCGCTGCATACTTGCACTAAGTCAAATTCCTCGTTTGTAATCTGATTACTTACTGTGGCTATTAAAGTGTAATCTGATTACTTACTGTGGCTATTAAAGTGCAATCTGATTACTTACTGTGGCTATTAAAGTGTAATCTGATTACTTACTGTGGCTATTAAAGTGCAATCTGATTACTTACTGTGGCTATTAAAGTGTAATCTGATTACTTACTGTGGCTATTAATGCGAATCTTGAATCTTGGGGGCGGTACTATAATGAATATAATAATAATTCCCTGCCTAATTACTGTAAATGTCTTAGATTCCTAAAAGAGGGTAAAACAAACTCTAAAACGGTAAAGAAAAAAGATTCATGAAATAGCAGTGATGGCAGGTGTACTAGCACGACATGCCTGCTTAATGTATGGGATATAATTGACGGGTAGGCTGACATCACGGCATGGCAAGGTCCCTGATGTCTTTTCAACAGCACAGTATTAACATCGTTTGAGGATTCCTCCTCACTCGCCCCCCCATCTGGCTCACTCGCTCCCCCATCGCTCCCCCATCTGGCTCACTCGCTCCCCCATCTGGCTCACTCGCTCCCCCATCTGGTTCACTCGCCCATCTGGCTCACTCGCTCCCCCATCTGGCTCACTCGCCCATCTGGCTCACTCGCTCCCCCATCTGGCTCACTCGCCCCCCCCATCTGGCTCACTCGCTCCCCCATCTGGCTCACTCGCCCGCCCATCTGGCGGGACATGTGGGGGGATGGAGAAACAGGGCCATTGTTCGACCAAAAGAGCCCAGCTTGGTCCAATGGCTTGAAGCAGAGCAGCTAGTGAGTCCATCACACAGGTGGCAGGGAAATGACAGTCTACACATATGGTAAAAGGTAAATGGCCTGCATTTATGTAGCGCTTTTATCCAAAGCGCTTTACAGTCAGTAGGTACATTCACCCATTCACACACCAATGGCGGCAGGTTACCACGCAGGGTGCTGCTGGCACACCAACGGGAGCAATTTGGGGTTCAGTGTCTCGCCCAAGGACACTTTGACATGCAGACTGGAGGAGCCGGGAATCGAACCACCGACCTGTTTTTATCCAAAGCGATTAGTGGATGACCCGCTCTACCTCCTGAGCTACAGCCGCCCCATACTTCTAGTCTGGACGCCTTCCACTTCTGGAAGTCAATAAAGAC
>NC_139627.1:9130160-9150160 GCF_964638095.1 Poromitra crassiceps
TAAGTAGATAGATGTATTAGCAATTGATAGTCTGTGTCTATGTCTATGTCACTTCCCATGCTCAGTTCTCTTCTGATTAGCTGAAGATAGTGTCTCATTTTGTCAACTGGAGACTCTTTCTGCTCCATCGCCCTCAGCTACCGAGTGGGGATCAGCACTGTAGCAGGGATCGTGAGGAGTGTGTGTGTGAGGCCATATGGGAGTGTATGGTGTCTGTCTCCATGCCAGCACCAGGGGCTGATGCCTGGAGGAAGATTGCGGGGGGGCTACGAGAGGCTCTGGGACTTCCCCAACTGTGTTGGTGCCATGGACGGAAAACACATCGTCATCCAAGCCCCACCATCTATGAATGTTATGAATGAACTCTTTATTAATGAACTTTTGATGTGAAAAAAAAAAAATCGAAAAAAAAAAGTTATTTTTCATTTCAGCTTGACTTTAACATAAACTCAAAGCAATCTTGAGATCCTTGGCATTTCTTAAGTGCTCTCAAGACCTGGGCGACCAGCAATGGCACAGCGCAGCTCAGAGAGTGATGCTGTAGAGAGGAAGAAAGTGTATCAAGCTTGGCCCAGCAATTGAAGAGATGACGGAGCGCACGAGGCTCAATCTCTGATTCCGGTAGGCTCAATTCAAGCACTTTTAAGAACCTGTTTACGGTGGTGCAGTGGTAAGCGCTGTCGCCTCACAGCTCGAAGGTCCTGGGTTCGATTCCCACCTGGGACGCTGTGAGCGCTGAAGGAATGCGTGCCCGTCCGCATGTCCTCGAGTGCCCACCGCCCGGGTGGGGTCGTCAAAGGGGCCTTTCTGTGTGGAGTTTGCATGTTCTCCCCGTGCCTCCCGGGGGTTTCCTTCATATAGGAACCCCCTTCACCAAAACATGCAATATCCTGGTTGCTAATGTGGTTCCTCCTCTGGTCGTTAAGGGGCGCCTGTTCAGAGGGAGGGGAACTGGTTGGAATAGCGTGAACCTCCCACGTGCTATGTCCTACCGGTGAAGCTTCCTCTGTCAGGTGAAAAGAAGCGGCTGGCTAACTGCCCATGTCTCGGAGGAAGCATGGAGCCAGTTTCGGCTCTCCCCAGATCGGCAGAGGGTGGAGCAGCAACCAGGATAAATACATTAAAGTAGCACCAATGGGGGATAAAAATGGGATAAAAATCGGGGGGGGGGGGGGGGTTTGTTTAAATCCAAACACTTTCAAGTCCTTGATTTATTTTATCTTTTAAATTCCATCACTTCCAGACCCGTGGCAACCCTGTCTTTAGGCAGCTGAGGCTTTGTGATTTCTGATTCCAGTGTTATAGCACCCTCTGCTGCCAACAGCATGCATTGCATATGAATATCATTGGTATTTCCTCTCACCCTTCCATCTTCAGTGTTTTATCACCTTCCAGGGTCTGAGCAAAGAGCATGGAAGGAAAGAGACGAAACTCCGGCCATTTTTGGAAACAGAATGCGCCTCGCAGTGGTCAGCTGCGGTAGCGCGGGCCCCTATAATCAGCCTCTCTAAACAGTAACTCAACGGGAGAACACTCTAAATTTCGTGGATTCACATCTTTTCTGGGCGTACTGTAAATCTTGATTGAAGTGGTGTAGTGCAGGGATGTAAAACAACAACCATATTGTGGAAACTAAGCAAAATTTTTCTTTTTTTTCTTTTAGTTTTTTCAAGATAAATAGTAAATGCAAAGGACCCGAGGTTAAAACCACGGCAACACACTTCTGACGGAGTGGACGACAGCCGCATTAGCTATTTATCTTGAAAAAACTAAACAAAGAAAACGAAACATTTTGCTTAGTTTCCACAATATGGTTGTTGTTTTACATCCCTGCACTACACCACTTCATTCAAGATTTGCAGTACGCCCAGAAAAGATGTGAATCCACGAAATTTAGAGTGTTCTCCCGTTGAGTTACTGTTTAGAGAGGCTGATTATAGGGGCCCGCGCTACCGCAGCTGACCACTGCGAGCCTGTGCGAGGTTCTTTTGGCGCTGTCACGCTTCCAAAAATAAAAAATGGCGGAGGCTGCTGGGCGCTGATGTTGCAATGGGGCAATATGGAGCTTTCAGTTCTTTCCATAAAAGTTCTTTGGTCTGAGTATGAAATTAGCACCCGTAAATCTGGCCACCTGCATTTCTCTCCTAGTTTTCACTGTCGTTCTCTCTCTCAACTGTGCTGTCCATCATCAACACCATCATCATCATCATCAGCAGTTCCAGCAGGGGACCCCAAACTTCCCTTTCCCGGCCACATTAGCCAGCTCTGACTGGGGGATCCCGAGGCGTTCCCAGATTCCCCCGTTGGTCTCCTCCCAGCTGGACGTGCCTAGAACACCTCCGTAGGGAGGCGCCCAGGTAGCGTCCTTTCCTTACCAGATGGCCGAACCACCTCAACTGGCTCCGTTTTACGCAAAGGAGCAGCAGCTCTACTCAGACTCCCTCACGGATGACTGAGCTTCTCACCTCACCCCTAAAGACCTAAACATACTTCTACGTCAAAGTAGTAGGAGTAGTAGACAATCCACCGGTCTCCTGCTGAGAAGCATGGCCTCAGATTTAGAGGTGCTGATGCTCATCCCAGTCGCTTCACACTCGGCTGGGAACTGATCCACTGAGTGCTGAAGGTCCCAGACTGTTGATGCTATCGGGACCACATCAGGACCACATCAGGACCACATCGGGACCACATTGTCAGAGAAAAGCACTAAGCAGAGATGCAATCCTCAGCCCACCGAACTGCAACCCCTCCCCCCCAACGACTACGCCTCGAAATCCTGTCCATGTATATCACAAACAGGATAGGTGTGCTGGCCAGTGAAGCAGAAATGGCAATACAAATGATCTTAAAATGTGTCACCCGAATGATAGCTTTTAAAGAAAATAACATTTGATGTGCATGTTCTCCGATTGCTCTGTTGCTGTCTATAGCCATTTTTATTCTGTTGCACTCGACTGATTCTATACATGAAGCAGCAGTGAAAACAAGTAGGGTGACATAGAAAACTCCTGGAAAACACTTTATAGTCATTAGTTTGGTTGGTAAAAAGTATTGTTGGCAGGTCAATGGGCCCTTTTCACATTCTGTTGTCGGCTCTGTCCTTCACTAAATTGCTCCACAATGTGCCCAACACTTTAAATTTGTGACATTATGTATTTAGTGCCAGAAACCAAAAAACACACACACACACACACACACACACGGACTGCCACGAGCCACACTTCAAACCTAGGGCTGAAAGAAAATCACAATAATCAGCCAGAAATGAGCGCAACATTACAAACAAACATCTGAGTTGAATGTCGACACTAAGGACTTTGGATGCAGGGCCGCGCGAAGTACGGGTGCTGCATGTGCTGCAGCACCCCCTAGTGCAGTGGTGCCCAACCAGTCGATCGCGGTCTACTGGTCGACCGCGGACTGACCCCAGGTCGATCGCGTCAAAAATCGATTATTTAAAAAAAAAATATATATATATATAATCAAATAAAATATAATGGAAGTACATGCAGTTGTTTATTTTAATTATGGATCATAATACAATGCAATTCCAAATGCACTTTTATTTTAAAAGTAGCCACACAGTGAGAAAAAATAAAGTGAGAAAAAATAAATCATGTATTGGGGAAAAAAAGTGATGCATCGATTTAAGATGCATCGAGATGCATCGATAATCGTAATCGAATTGAATCGTAGCCCTCTGAATCGTAATCGTATCGAATCGTGAGGCCAGTGAAGATTCACAGCCCTAATGTCAAGTGGTTGTGGGACAACGAGAAAGTGTTGGGAGGTTAGTCACTGCAGGCTGGAAACGATGTGTGTGCGTTTGCGATGTTGAAACTGGACTGGTAGATCTCGGGAGGCTGGTACTTGAAAAGTAGATCTTCGGTTACAAATGTAATTAAAAATATTTTGCAGTGCACTATGTTTCTTTCTTGTTTGGGAATGTTTCGGGAAATTATTGCATTATTTATATACTGAAAATGTAGCCTATTTAAACAATAACAATTTCCACAATAACAATCAAGGAAGTTACATGCTTGTAGGCTAGAGAAGAAGAAGAATGTTGTGTTGAACCAACCAACAACCAATACACAGCAGGGGAGCCTACAGGCTCCATGCACTGAGCTGAGGCAGTGGGGGAGCCTACAGGCTCCATGCACTGAGCTGAGGCAGCGGGGGAGCCTACAGGCTCCATGCACTGAGCTGAGGCAGTGGGGGAGCCTACAGGCTCCATGCACTGAGCTGAGGCAGCGGGGGAGCCTACAGGCTCCATGCACTGAGCTGAGGCAGCGGGGGAGCCTACAGGCTCCATGCACTGAGCTGAGGCAGTGGGGGAGCCTACAGGCTCCATGCACTGAGCTGAGGCAGTGGGGGAGCCTACAGGCTCCATGCACTGAGCTGAGGCAGCGGGGGAGCCTACAGGCTCCATGCACTGAGCTGAGGCAGCGGGGGAGCCTACAGGCTCCATGCACTGAGCTGAGGCAGCGGGGGAGCCTACAGGCTCCATGCACTGAGCTGAGGCAGTGGGGGAGCCTACAGGCTCCATGCACTGAGCTGAGGCAGCGGGGGAGCCTACAGCCTGCATGGCAATGTTTTTCCCTGCAAGAGGAGAAACCCTTTGCAAACATTGAGTTTGGAAAGGGTTGTTTCAACCTTCCGACCCAGTGATTCTTTGTATCGACATTCAGGGATGCAAACTCATGGAGAGTAAAAAAGGTGACAGATACCAGGGGCAGATACAAAACTGCCCTATAGTGCCCTATTTTGGGATCAAAAAGGTGACTGTCACCTAAAGGTGACTAGTTTGCATCCCTGGCCAGTGTGGCCCGGTCACGCTGTTTGCAAATAAAAAAAACCCAAGGGGAGCTCTCTTTGGTGTGCGGATCGTTCTTTTTTCACTGTAAGTAACCTTTTGATCCAGCACCCTGGCCCAGTGTGGCCCAGTTTGGATGTGCGTGTCCCTGTCTACTTTTTGCATAGTTTGCATCCCTGGACATTAAAGGAAGACATGAATTTCATATATTTCTGTCACTTTTGGTTACGTATTTTGCTACTATTTCAACATAGGCGGTATGGGTGCCGCACTTCAAAACATACCCAACACAGTCGCAGACGCGCCGCCAGCGAGTGCAAGCAGGTGTGTGTAAAAACATACAACACTGAAACGTGACTATGTAGCTACAAAACACATACAGCAACAACAACCACATGGGATAGTTTAATGACCCGATTATGAAGCAACCCAATCGGCAAAATAAAGTGCTGTCATTTCACTTGTCTGAAAACCAGAATATGTAGGCTACAATATCAACGTACATTTGAATACACTATCCTATTCATAGCTTTCAAGGGGCGTTACGTGCTGCCGGGAACGCCCACCTGACGGTCAAAAAAAAAATTTGTTCATTCCACTGCCCGCCTTGACTAGTTTCTCACGCTGTTTGTTCAGCCAAAATGCCGGATACCTGTTGTGCTATCGGTTGCACTAACCGACGAGGAGACACGCCTGGCTTGTGCTTTTACAGAATCCCGTCGGAGAAAGAAAACTCAGACAGGAGGAGGTTGTGGATTTGTGCGATTAGACGTGGTTCAGTCGCTGGGGAGGGCAAATGGCTTTTTTTCTACCATCAAAGTACACACGTTTTTGCGGCCAACATTTCATCAAAGGTAAGCTCAAGTAACGTTAACGGGGTATTTTAATCATTATTGTAACGTTACTTGAGCTTACCTTTGATGAAATGTTGGCCGCAAAGACGTGTGTACAAACGGCTGAACAAACACAGCGTGAGAAACTAGTCGAGGCGGGCAGCGGAATGAACAAGTTTGTTTTTTGACCGTCAGGTGGGGTTCCCGGCAGCACGTAACGCCCCTTGAAAGCTATGAATAGTAGCCTACTATGTTATAATCCTTTTCCAGTGACTCCTGAGCAAACCAGCCAACTAATAAAATAGTAGGCTATAATTTCAATAAAGTTATTGAGAATTTAATTCATTCATTCGTGGAAATAATGATGAGAAAATAGTGTGTCTATGAGAATCTGCAGACTTCATTCAATCTGTTTGAACCAGAAATAAAGTGTTGACATTTTACTTGTCTGAAAGCCAGAATATGCAGGCTACAATCATGTCAACGTACAGTTGAAAATACTATCCTACACGATTTCACGATTTAAACACGATTTCAGACGGACAAGCCCGTCTTTATTGTCACACGATTACACATCAACACATGCACGGACGGCCACAAACACACACATGCTGACGGTGGCCGGTGAAATTTGTCCTCTGCATTTAACCCATCCAGGCTTTGTCCTTTCCTCCGGGGGGCAGGCCAGGAGCAGTGGTCGCTCGTCGGATGACGATGACAATCTGATCTTCTGCATGTTTTTAATGGGGGGGGGGGGGGGGGGGGGTTATATACGGAGGAACCCCCCTGGGGGAGCACGGGGAGAACATGCAAACTCCACACAGACAGAAAGGCCCTTACGACGAGATACCCCACCTGGGCAGTAGGCACTGAAGATGGGGGGAACACAACCACAGCGCCCACAGTGTCCCAGGCGAGAATCGAACTCAGGACCTTCTGATTGCGAGGCGACAGCTCTACCACTGAGCCACCGTAGCCTACTTTATGTTACAATCATGTTTTCCAGTGACTCCTCAGCAAACCAGCCAATTAATAGAATATAGTACAATTTAAAGAATGATCAGTTATCAAGAATTTAATTACAGTAATGAATTTGGGGGGGGGGGGTGGATATGATGACAAAAAGTGTGCACGTGGTCTTGGGCCAGATGTGCCCTTGTGCCCCCTGCTGCCCCGGTAGCTGCTCCACCCTCTGCCGATCTGGGGAGAGCCGAGACTAGCACCATGCTTCCTCTGACACATGCACAGTTAAGGCGGAGCGAAATTTGACGGAGGTGGCCCCCTCATAATTCGATATGCAGACAAAACCCTAAACTCTCTGTGGTTCTTTGTCTTTGCCAGGCCCAGTAACTTTGACCATTTCTCACCACTTTGATTACTCTGATTTATCCAATGTCTACCTAAATACATGTCAGTAATAAAGAGGTAGAGACACAAAGTAATCAATGATTTGTTGCTTTCACACCAACTGGTGGGGCATAAAGCAGACAACCAATCACAACGTAGGATTCATACAGGAGTCTTACCCAGGCCGAGGTCGGTGGACTGGGGGTCGTCGTTGTCTCCGTCCTGGCTGATCTTGTGGAGATGCTCCAGGTATGCGTCTGTGTGGAACTTGGCCATTTCCTCGATAGTCGCCATGTGAGGCTTCACAATACTGGAGGAAAGGGGAAATACAACATTGATACATGCTTTATACCCGGGAGTTCCCCAAGCCCCGGTAGCCGGTGATTTCTCCACCTACTGGCCTCTGGCCTGCCGGTTACTTTATACACTTTAAAATAAAAATAAAAAATAACAGTGCACCTGAACGCAACATACAAGATACCCGCTGAATAAGTGTCCAAATGTTCGTGTCATTCTGGCCAATACTCCACTTCTGTTATAACATTTCAGTCTGGAATATGGAATATCTTTCAATAATCTTTATGACTAAAAGGCTAAAAGTTATCTCATGTGTAAGAAATGACTGTTCTACATTGAAGTAAAACTAAATAATTACGGTAACTTGTTGGTTTTGGATTTTTTGTTCGTGTGACCCTCAACACAGGCTTTGAGAATCCCGGGCCACTTACTAATACTTATGCTTAAATTAACCCACTCATATTCTGGTTTATTTCAAGAAAAACATTTTGGCTAGTGGAAATTTAGAGTTTAACAAACTTTGTTCAGGTTCCAGGTATAATGTAACACAAGTCCATCTTTGTACATCTTTATACATACACGCACGCACACGCGCGCGCGCGCACGCACACACACACACACACACACACACACACACACACACACACACACACACACACACACACACACACATGTATCTATGCATCTGCTGTGTGCTCTCTGCTCTGATCTTAAGTGTAGTCTAATCTTTTTAAGCCTGTCTCCAGTGCTGCAAAAAGAGCCATTACCTTAGCTTGCCAGCTACTGTATTAAAAGTAAGGATGACTGAGTGCTCTTTCTTACATTGAAACATACCTAAGACTGAGCACTGTGCACCAGTACATGACAACAATATATGGCCAGGAAGGAAGGTTTCCCCACAACTCCCTTGTATCCCCAAATCTATATCAACAACCTCAATGAAGCCTTCCCTGGTCTCTGCTTCTGATGTTTGTCTCAAAACCTCCATCAGTTCCAGTCCCAAGCACAATGAGGTTCACTACTCTGCCCTTTATCTGGACAGATGTGAGAACACAACTGACCTTATAGACACTCAACTCTTACTTTCATCCTATCCTGACACTTCTGTGTACGATGCTACAGGAGCTTGTGCTGTGTTGTCTTCAAGGCACACTGCGTTCATCATTGAAACGGGATCGTCTGTCGTTTGGAGCTATCTGACACTCCAAGTGAACTTATATCTGATGAGACTCTGACACTCCAAGTGAACTTATATCTGATGAGACTCTGACACTCCAAGTGAACTTATATCTGATGAGACTCTGACACTCCAAGTGAACTTATATCAGATGAGACTCCAAGTGAACTTATATCTGATGAGACTCCAAGTGAACTTATATCTGATGAGACTCTGACACTCCAAGTGAACTTATATCTGATGAGACTCTGACACTCCAAGTGAACTTATATCTGATGAGACTCTGACACTCCAAGTGAACTTATATCTGATGAGACTCTGACACTCCAAGTGAACTTATATCTGATGAGACTCTGACACTCCAAGTGAACTTATATCTGATGAGACTCTGACACTCCAAGTGAACTTATATCTGCTGAGACTCTGACACTCCAAGTGAACTTATATCTGATGAGACTCTGACACTCCAAGTGAACTTATATCTGATGAGACTCTGACTCTCCAAGTGAACTTATATCTGATGAGACTCTGACACTCCAAGTGAACTTATATCTGATGAGACTCTGACACTCCAAGTGAACTTATATCTGATGAGACTCTGACACTCCAAGTGAACTTATATCTGATGAGACTCTGACACTCCAAGTGAACTTATATCTGATGAGACTCTGACACTCCAAGTGAACTTATATCTGATGAGACTCTGACACTCCAAGTGAACTTATATCTGATGAGACTCTGACACTCCAAGTGAACTTATATCTGATGAGACTCTGACACTCCAAGTGAACTTATATCTGATGAGACTCTGACTCTCCAAGTGAACTTATATCTGATGAGACTCTGACACTCCAAGTGAACTTATATCTGATGAGACTCTGACACTCCAAGTGAACTTATATCTGATGAGACTCTGACACTCCAAGTGTACTTATATCTGATGAGACTCTGACACTCCAAGTGAACTTATATCTGATGAGACTCTGACACTCCAAGTGAACTTATATCTGATGAGACTCTGACACTCCAAGTGAACTTATATCTGATGAGACTCTGACACTCCAAGTTAACTTATATCTGATGAGACTCTGACTCTCCAAGTGAACTTATATCTGATGAGACTCTGACACTCCAAGTGAACTTATATCTGATGAGACTCTGACACTCCAAGTGAACTTATATCTGATGAGACTCTGACACTCCAAGTGAACTTATATCTGATGAGACTCTGACTCTCCAAGTGAACTTATATCTGATGAGACTCTGACTCTCCAAGTGAACTTATATCTGATGAGACTCTGACTCTCCAAGTGAACTTATATCTGATGAGACTCTGACTCTCCAAGTGAACTTATATCTGATGAGACTCTGACACTCCAAGTTAACTTATATCTGATGAGACTCTGACACTCCAAGTGAACTTATATCTGATGAGACTCTGACACTCCAAGTGAACTTATATCTGATGAGACTCTGACACTCCAAGTGAACTTATATCTGAGGAGACTCTGACACTCCAAGTGAACTTATATCTGAGGAGACTCTGACACTCCAAGTGAACTTATATCTGAGGAGACTCTGACACTCCAAGTGAACTTATATCTGAGGAGACTCTGACACTCCAAGTGAACTTATATCTGATGAGACTCTGACACTCCAAGTGAACTTATATCTGAGGAGACTCTGACACTCCAAGTGAACTTATATCTGAGGAGACTCTGACACTCCAAGTGAACTTATATCTGATGAGACTCTGACACTCCAAGTGAACTTATATCTGATGAGACTCTGACACTCCAAGTGAACTTATATCTGAGGAGACTCTGACACTCCAAGTGAACTTATATCTGAGGAGACTCTGACACTCCAAGTGAACTTATATCTGATGAGACTCTGACACTCCAAGTGAACTTATATCTGCTGAGACTCTGACACTCCAAGTGAACTTATATCTGCTGAGACTCTGACACTCCAAGTGAACTTATATCTGCTGAGACTCTGACACTCCAAGTGAACTTATATCTGCTGAGACTCTGACACTCCAAGTGAACTTATATCTGATGAGACTCTGACACTCCAAGTGAACTTATATCTGCTGAGACTCTGACACTCCAAGTGAACTTATATCTGATGAGACTCTGACACTCCAAGTGAACTTATATCTGATGAGACTCTGACACTCCAAGTGATTTTATTTTTATTTATTTTTATAATGTTTTTTTCACAAATTTTTATCCCATTTTTATCCCCCATTAGTACTAATTTAATTTATTTTATCCTGGTTGCTACTCCACCCTCTGCCAATCTGGGGAGAGCCGAAACTGGCTCCATGCTTCCTCCAAGACATGGGCAGTTAGCCAGCCGCTTCTTTTCACCTGACAGAGGAAGCTTCACCGGTAGGACATAGCACGTGGGAGGTTCACGCTATTCCAACCGGTTCCCCTCCCTCTGAACACCCTTAACGACCAGAGGAGGAACCACATCAGCAACCAGGATATTGCATGTTTTGGTGAAGGGGGTTCCTATATGAAGGAAACCCCCGGGAGGCACTGGGAAAACATGCAAACTCCACACAGAAGGGCCCTTTTGACGACCCCACCCGGGCGGTGGGCACTCGAGGACATGCGGACGGGCACGCATTCCTTCAGCGTTCACAGCGTCCCAGGTGGGAATCGAACCCAGGACCTTCGAGCTGTGAGGCGACAGCGCTTACCACTGCCCCACCGTACCCCCACTCCAAGTGAACTTATATCTGATGAGACCCTTATGAGGGCGGCTGCAGGAGAGATCTGCCTCTCTGCCATCCATCTGTTGCCTTGTCTAAACATGTGTGGCCTATTATTGTAAGTGTATTGCTGCTATGTATTTTTGAGTGTATTGCTGCTACTTATGTTTTACGTTTTATATATTCTGTTTTTTGTGTCTTTCGGGGACAACGGATGGAAATTAGCCTCGTGCTAAATCCGGCAATTTTTACACTCTTATTATGTTCCAGGTGACTGTATCTGCTTCATGGTTTTTGTGTTCATTGATTTTGCACTGTCCCGTCCAAATAAACAAATAAATAAATAAATAAATACATTATTCCACATCAGCAGTTGAGTGGTTAACACATCACAAAGCACAACACATTTCAATCAGGTTTGGCCTGCAGGTGTGATTCAAAACACTTGTGTTGAACAGGCCTACATCTATCACTAGATATTGTTTTCTATATTCATTCTGTTAGGTGGGATAAGTATCCCACCCCCCTTCTTATCCCCACTGGTGTTAATGGCCAGGTTTTACTCTGGGAACCCTACTTATGCAGGATGGGGGTCCCTGGACGCGGCGCGGCCCGAGCGGGGAGCATAGGATATTATTTCTGAATGCTTGACTGTTTCATTATACCATTACAGCTACGTAAAAAATATCTTATGAAAGTGTGTGAGAGAGAGAGAGAGAGAGAGAGAGAGAGAGAGAGATACAGAGAGAGAGAGAGAGAGAGAGAGAGAGAGAGAGAGAGAGAGAAAACCATTCTAAATAGTTAATTTCCACAAGGCTTTGGAACTTTATTTTGAAATGTTGCACTTAAAGTGAGGGGGATAAGGGGGGAGAGAGATTGATTGTAAGTTTGTATTTAAACACACTGCCTCTTTAACGCTCCTCTTCCTGGAATAAAGCAAAGCCTGATAACCCCTCCCTCAAACACAGCCAGTTCTATTCTCTCCACATATTTCCGGTTCCTCCCCTTTCACAGATCTGCCAGTTTAAAGATGGGTGTAAACATGATGTGAAGTGCAAGAGCTGACCAGCCCATTCACTGCAGATCAGCACATGAACATGAAGAAAACAACAGAGGTTTCAGTTTAGTTTCAGTTCAGAGGAAGTGAAACTATCTGACTCACTGTCACTGAGAAGTGAAATGGCGCAGCAAGGATTTCAGCTGGATGGTGGTGCTGTTCGATCTGTCTGGATCTACTGAAGGATCCGGTGACTATTCTTGTTGTTTCTTTTGATAGAAAGTGAAACTATCTGACACTGTTACTGAGAAGTGAAATTATCGGACACACTGTTATTGACTGAGAGGTGAAACCTTCTGACAGTGTCAGTGAGAAGTGCAATGGCGCAACAAGGAATTCAGCTGGACGGGGCAAAACTCTGCTGTTCCATCTGTCTGGATCTACTGAAGGATCCGGTGACTATTCCCTGTGGGCACAGCTACTGCATGAGCTGTATTAAAAGGTGCTGGGATGGAGAGGATCAGCAAAAAATCCACAAATGCCCCCAGTGCAGACAGACCTTCACACCGAGGCCTGTCCTGGGGAAAAACACCATGTTAGCAGAGTTGGTGGAGGAACTGAAGAAGACTGGACTCCAAGCTGCTCTTCCTGATTGCTTCTATGCTGGACCTGGAGATGTGGGCTGTGATGTCTGCACTGGGAGAAAGCGGAAAGCCTTCAAGTCCTGTCTGGTGTGTCCGGCCTCTTACTGTGAGCAGCACCTCCAGCCTCACTATGATGCAGCTCCATTAAAGAAACACAAGCTGGTTGAAGCCACCATGAAGCTTCAGGAGAACATCTGCTCTCGTCACGACGAGGTGATGAAGATGTTCTGCTGTACTGATCAGCAGTGTATCTGTTATCTCTGCTCCGTGGACGAACATAAGGGACACGACACAGTCTCAGCTGCCACAGAAAGGGCCGAGAGGCAGAAAGAGCTCGGGGTGAATCGGCAGAAAATCCAGGAGAGACTCCAGGGCAGAGAGAAAGACGTGAAGGTGCTTCAACAGAACCTGAAGGCTATGAATCTCTCTGCTGATAAAGCAGTGACGGACAGTGAGAAGATCTTCACTGAGCTGGTCCGTCTCATTGAGAAGAGAAGCTCTGAGGTGAAGCAGCAGATCAGATCCCAGCAGAAAGAGGAAGCGAGTCGGGCTGAAGAACTTCAGGAGAAGCTGAAGCAGGAGATCTCTGAGCTGAGGAGGAAAGACGTTGAGCTGGAGCAGCTCTCACACACAGAGGATCACATCCACTTCCTACACAATTACCCCTCGCTGTCACGTCTCAGTGAAGCTACAGACTCACCCAGGATCGATACCCGTCCTCTGCGCTACTTTGAGGATGTGACTGCAGCTGTGTCAGAGGTCAGAGATAAACTACAGGACATTCTGACAGAGGAACGGCCTAAGATCTCACTGACAGTGACTGACGAGGATGTTTTACTGCCACAACCAGAGCCCAAGACCAGAGCTGACTTCTTACAATATTCACGTCAGATCACACTGGATCCAAACACAGCAAACACACAGCTGTTCAGGGGCGTATTTCGGGCACGTCGGTCAAATCCCCGGTGGAGAGGTGGAGCGGGAGGGGAGTTTCAATAGCAGTCTCATGTAAAGATATTAGCAGAACAGGACGTGAAAGTGCATTTGGAAACAATGACAAGTCTTGGTCATTAGAGTGTGGCAGCAGTAGCTGTCACTTCAGACATAAGAGTGCCAGACCTCTCATCTCAGTTCCTCTGTCCTCCAGAGTAAGAGTGTACCTGGATCACAGAGCAGGTATTCTGTCCTTCTACACAGCGTCTCTGAAACCATGACTCTCCTCCACAGAGTCCAGACCACATTCACACCACATCCACATTGTGGGCGGGACTGTGATGTCTTTTTCCAAGTAGAATTTTCTGTGGATGATGTTTGATTTCCTGTAGGTGGCGCTCTTTTGTTTGTGTTATATCAGTCAGTGATAGCGAGTATCCAAACACACATGTATTCATATGAAAACATAAACTGTTGTGTGGCCTATATAGTTCTTATTGTTGTGCATTTCTGTTGTGACTGTTTCTGTCCCACTACATGGGTCTTAATGGGCCCTTGTGGAACCCCAGATGTAATATCTTTCCATGTGCTATATATGCTATTAGCCACATCTGCCATACTGTGTCTGTACATTTGTCTCCACATGTAAACAGTTAGAGCCTCTCATAGCCCCCCGCAATCTTCCTCCAGGGTTCAGCCGCTGGTACATGCATCTAGACAGACACCAAACACTCCCCATATGGCCACACACACACTCCTCACTATCCTCCCTACAGTGCAGACCCCCACGCTTTAACTGAAGGTGAAGGAGCAGAAATTAGTCTCCAGTTGACGTGTACATCTGCAATGTTTTTCTTTCTTTCTCCCAAAATGTTATCTGAAGAATGCACTGATTTGTTCTGATTTGCTCTATTGTTAATAAATGTAATCTAATAATTATATGAATATGTATAAATGTAATCTAATAATTGTTCTAATTAATGATTGTTGTATCTCTCTGATTTGTTTTAATTTGAAAATTAGATTACCAAATTAAATCAATTTAAAAAGTCAATCTAACACTCCTGGTGTGGGCTGGATTACTTGTAGCCTACCTGAAGACAAATTCAGACCTTTAGAACAGAGGTTCTCAAATGTTTTTTCAGCCAAGGACCCCTTACAAGATAGAAAATATACCAGGGCGGGGACCCGCTCATTCTGATTTGTGATTTTGGGCTAAGCTTAATTGTTTCCATGGTAACGGGCTTGACTTTTAAAGTTTGTTAGATTGTAATGTAATCCATGAACCATTTTAGATTTAAAGCATAACATATTTTGGTTTAACTATGAAGCTTTTGCAACAACAAAAAAGATTTTTATTTTTATTTTCCTGAAAACTTTTTGCGGACCCCCATTTGAGAACCACTGCTTTAGAACACCAACACCTGCAGATCAAAACAGTTAAGAACACAGAGCATTCATGTTTCTGTCATTTCAAATTAAATAACAGCAACATTTTAATATTAATGTTTAATGAACTGATCCATATTTCTTTTTTGGGTTGGTTGGTTTGGGTTTTGGGGACGCTGCTGTCTTACCGTGGTACTCTGCCCAGCCATATCCTCGCACTATGTCAATCTCCGAGTCGTCCCCCTCCTCTTTACTGTGCACTCGGATCAGAACATACTTCAAGACGCCGGTCGGGTCGATGTCTGCCTGGGGTATGTTGGCCACAAATACTGCACAGCCGCTGCCTGCAGGTGATTGTCCCAGGTCCCAATGCTTTGAAGTCAATACTCCTTGAAGCAAAGCATTGTGGTATTTGTCGTTTTTAATTCACTACTTCTTCTTCTAGTGTTTTATGGCGGTTGGCAAACGTATGTGTGCATTACCGCCACCTACTGTATTGTAACAGCTTCACTTTAACATACTAAAGTAATTTATACATGTCCATCCAAATTGCTCCCCTTCACTCATCATCCATTCTGTAATCCATTTTCTATTCCGCTGCAAACGCCTCCTTCATTTGAATTCATTACAGCACAGTGTACAGAACAGACCACCGCTAACGCATGCGCGTTCGTTGTAGCTACAAAACCAAATTTATTTGCGTTTTCTTTTAAATGTACAAAATACAACGTGAACACACAGACTGCAAATATAATGAAAATAGCCTAGCATAAATGACAATTGTAAAAATATAATTATTCATTAATGTACATTATCCATCTAAAATGTTGGTGTTAAAATCGCCCAATCAACCAGCTGAGACCATTGATGGATGGTGGCAAACTTGGGTGATGAAATAATCTTGAAATAAATTAATGTTATTATACGAATTATTAAACTGATATTGACATTGAAAAATGTGTGGAAAATGTTCCCAAGTAAAATACTTCTGACAGAAAATATGGTACAGTTTGGGGGACTCGCCTTAAAACAGATTTGTAGTGCCAACATTGTCATCTGATAAACTGAAATATATTACTTTCTTTCATTATGGCCATCATTACCTCCTCCATAAGGAACAAGCCTAGGCTATTAACAAGTCTAACTTCAAATAATCAATCATTTAAAATGACATCTACACATAATAGGAGCTTTTAATGCTAAGAGCTACCTTATCCCGGACCAAAACTGAAGCAAACATCAAATGTATTTCGGCCCTTCTGTAACGAGTCTGTTCAACTATTCCTATAAGAGCTTTATTGTGCGCAGAGGTTGTCTGTCAACAACTGCTGGTTATAGCACCTCTTGATCTCAATAGACTTATTATCAAAGTAGAACTCTGTACCACAAAGTGAATAAAATCTGCTACCTGACATCTACAAAACACCTTTCAGACAAAAAAAAAAAAAAAAAAAACATTACTGTAATGCTAAACTGGCAGTAACTGCTTTGTGTACCTCACTTTACTGTAATGAAATACAATTACCGAGAAGTATAATAAAAAAACATCTGAAATTATTACATTCCATATAACCACTAACTGGTTTCTTTCCCCCTTTTTCTCCGAATTGTACTTAGCCAATTCCCCCTGTCTAAAGGCCCAATTATGCTCAACATTAAATACGGATACGCAGTACGCACGAAGCCTTCTGTCCGTACTCTGCGTTCATCTCACACACACACACACACACACACACACACACACACACACACACACACACACACACACACACACACACACACACACACACACACACACACACACACACACACACACACACACACACACACACACACACCTCCCTACTGCCCACTAGTGGCTGTTTTGCTTAACAGGATACCAACGTGAAAGACACATGGGAGTATGTGGGCAGTGTTGGTACCGTTTGAAACAGACGCATTTATCTTCACATGAAAATGGAGCATAATTGGGCCATTAGTGGTCCCGGTCGTTGCTCCGCCCCCTCTGCCGATCTGGGTTAAGTTGTAGACTACTACATGATTCTGACACATCTGCAGTCACCAACTGCTTCTTTTCACCTGACAGCGAGGCGTTTCACTGGGAGGACGTAGCGCATGCGGAGGAACACGTTATTCCCCCCAGTTCCCCCCGAATGGGCATGGAGGAGGCATTGGTGCGGCGACGCCACATACCCTTGTCCGGCTTCCCACCCACAGACACGGCCAATTGTGTCTTTAGGGACTCGTGACCAAGCCGGTGGTAACGAAGGGGGTCGCGAACCTGCGACCCTCGTGTTGGTAGGCGAGGGAATAGACCACTACACCACCCATAACTCGTTTAAATTAGCAGAAATTACATTCAGACTTCCTCTGGTAAAACCAAAGCTGCCCCCCGGAGGGAGAGCCACATTCTCCAACTTGTTGCAGTTAAACTAGATGGCGCTGTCGCTGCCTCCTTTCTTCTTCCCGCCGAATAACACAAAGAGCAGGACTGAGGTGAGGAGGAGGACGAAGAGGAAGAGCAGCGTTCCCCAAGCTCCACAAGTCATGGCCTTCCTGAGCGCCACGCCCTCTGCTGGCAGCAGACTGCTCAAACTCAGCATGTAGCCCAGCGCCCAGCCCACCGAGGCATCCCCGGCCTGCAGGGGGCACAATTATATTTTTGAATATTACCATATATTACATTTAGCATCCAAAAGAGCTTGGAGGATATGTTTATTGAGAAAAATGCGGGAGCGTACCTATGTTCCCCGGGTCCTATATTTCCTCGGGTCCTATGTTCCCCGTTTTTGTGGGACCGGGGAACATAGAACCCTTTCTATGAAAAAGGGTCCTATGTTCCCCGCTTTTCCCAAATAGGGTCCTATGTTCCCCGCTATGTTCCTTTGCAGCCATTGTTTTTCTGGCGTCACGTATGCTGGGCGCTGGCACGTAATATATAGATGAGGAGTAGGTTTCGTTTCCCCATATCCCCCACCCATTAAAAAAACTCCTCTTTCGTTTTGCTACTAATCGAATCCACTTTATTCACTCAACTAGTCCTAGTAGCCTAAATAAGGGAACGAGTCTGCTCCCGCTGTCTGCAAGGCGCGTTTCAGTGTCCTTATGGAAAGAGTATTTTTCAAATCAGTTCTCATGGCCTGTGCAATAAACTTCACACTTATTTTCAGCGCATCAGACTGAAGCAGTGGTCGAATGGATGCGCGAGCAGCCTGCTCCTCCGTGAGATTCCCCCACAACGGATTTCAATGAATGAATCAATCAATCAATCAATACATCAATATATCAACGGCTACTTTATCATATGAGGTAGGCTGTTTTTGGCATTTCGGGAGACACATCGGACCAGGGAACATAGCGGGGAACATAGGACCCTATTTGGGAAAAGCGGGGAACATAGGACCCTTTTTCGTAGAAAGGGTTCTATGTTCCCCGGTCCCACAAAAACGGGGAACATAGGACCCGGGGAACATAGAGATGACCCCAAAAATGCTGTCACCTTTTGCTGGAAGGAAATGTGGGGGAAAGACGCGTCATCAAAGCCGTAGCCTCTCAGCATGAGGACTCTGAGAAACACAGCTGAAGCACAGTAGTTCTGCAAGCGAGACCGTTGCTCCGGAGCGAGACTCAGCATCTGAAAGAAATGTCAGGTAAGTACGGTATTTAAACAAGCGAGACTCAGCACCTGAAAGAAATGTCAGGTAAGTATTTAAACAAGCGCAAATACCTTTAAGCCCACGGCACAGTGGTGTGGCCATTCAGCCTTACAGCACCATGTTCACCCACCACCACATCCCCCTAGCCATTCCCCCGTACCCACCCCTCGAAACCCAACTCTCTACCAGGCACCTTCCTATCCATAGCTATTGCGTAAACCAGTGGTTCTCAATCTCTTTGAGCCGCGGCCCCCAAAAACCTTTAGGGTGGGGTGCGTGACCCCCCCCCTCCCGCCGCTGCCCAACCAAACGACGACTTCCTAGTGGGCATGCATTCACACACTTACTGAACTATTTTTGATACAGTTTATAGTTTATATAGATGTATATACAGTACTTCAATCATTGGTATGGGAGATTAGGGATGCACCGATATGAAAATTTTGGCCGATGCCGATAACCGATATTAACATTGCTGTTATGGCCGATAACCGATATTTACCGATGTCGATATGATCTGTATAAAACCACATTTTTATGATCATCACATTTTGTACATACTGAAAAACACATGTTAACACTGAATTTGAAAAAGTTATGCATTTCTTTATTTGCAAAGCCTTTGGAAAAGCCCATAAATCATAGATTTACTGCATGATTTCATATCAATGTGAAGAATTTGGCTGATAATGATAACCGATATTAACATTGCAACATCTGACCGATACCGATTTGACCGATATGTTAAAAAACATGACCAACATCGGCCGACACCGATATGATTGCCGATATATCGTGCATCCCTATGGGAGATGTAATCATCATGGGAGAAAAATCAATTTCTTTTCTTTTTTTACAATCATCCCGCGACCCCCCCCCCCCCCCCCCCAAATAATCTCGCGAAGAACCACTGGCTTAAACAACTATGAGTGAGTGAGTGAGTGAGTGAGTGTCCTGACTTTGCCATCGTCTGACCCCAGCGGGGGCCTGCTGGCCCCAGCGCCATGGGAAAAATGGCATGCCCGCCCACCCCCCCCCCCCCCACCCACCCACATGCACATGTTGGAAATAAAGAGGAAAAGAAAACTACTTGAGTGAAAGTCATATTGCAGACGGCTCTAGCTGCTTCCTCCAGCTGGGCGGGAGTGGTCACAGTGATGCCAGTGATGCTTTCCAGGAACGAGTG
>NC_139627.1:9155160-9302660 GCF_964638095.1 Poromitra crassiceps
TTTGCCTTTTCTGTTTTCTTTCAGTTTTTATGCTGATTTCTTTGAGTTGCACACTATGAAAAACTTGAGTTGTGTTTCAGAAATGGAAACTTTTTGGTATCAGATTTTAGTTGTCAGTCCTTTTGTTTATGAGCGTGCTCACAGTAATCTGTGTTGAACCCCTGCAACAGTACACGTGGTGTCTTAAACCCATGAGGGTTGGGCACTTTGTGTGCATGACACGAAAATAAAAGAAAATCATCAATCATCACCATGTATTATTTAGTATTAGTATTAAGAGCAGTATTAGCCCTATATAAGATTCCCAGGACAATCTTGTTTCTGTTGACTAGGAGACGAAGTGAAGTCTGTTGGAAAGTAAAACCACACAAAGCAACAAAGAAATCAAAACACAGACGCACACAGACAGACATAAGCTTACACAATCACACGCGCACGCGCGCGCACACACACACACACACACACACACACACACACACACACACGCACACACACACACACACACACACACTCACTTAAGGAGCCTCATGCCGGCGGTAGCTCCCAGGTAGACAGGTGTGAGGTGGTGCCTGGCTCTGGGGATGTCCTTCACCGCTGTGTCCAGGCACGCCTCCAGGCTCTGCCCTGCTGCTCCCGGTCGGCCCGCGTAGCTGGAGATCCCGCCCCCTGGCAGAAGAGCATGAGCGGAGCACAAAGTGTGATTACATAATCACGTTAGGGCTAACCCTGATTACATCATCACGTTAGGGCTAACCCTGATTACATAATCAGGTTGTGGGTAACCCTGATTACATAATCAGGTTAGGGCCACCCATTACGCCCTGCCAGTGAAACACGTCGCTGTCAGGTGAAAAGAAGCGGCTGGCGACTGCACATGTATCGGAGGAAGCATGTGCTAGTCTACAAGTCTCCCCAGATCGGCAGAGGGGGTGGAGCAAGGACCTGGACCTGGGGAGAAAACGGGGAGGGGCGGAGCTGGGGGATAGGGGGAGGAGTCTGTCTTTGGCATAGATCTGTTCAGACTCTTTAACATGAGGATCAAAGCTCTGTGGCCCTGCAGCAGTTAGAGGATCAGTGACATTTTGACGATGATGAAACCTTGGCTGCTGAACAATGGCATCGTCATGGAAACCTTATATACAGCTTGGCATCGCCATGGAAACCTTATATACAGCTTGGCATCGCCATGGAAACCTTATATACAGCTTCCCTGTGTTGATGAGTAATTGAAAAACTTGATCTAAGGTTGCTGTTTGGATCTGAAGAAACACACAGACAGACCCCTCGGCAGGACAGGGCTGGCAAACCACAATGGCCGTGGCGTAACTTGATTAACCGTTGCCGGGCAGTTTGGATTTGCTTCTCTGTCGCTTGCCTCCTGTGAGGAGAACTCGCATAAAGCAGCTGGCACTATTTCAGGGCCCTGGCTCCGGTGAATTTAACAGAAAAAAAGGGTAGGGTTAGGGTTCGTCTCTCACCAGGCTCCAAACAGACCTGGCAATTTCCCCAAATCTGGCTTTTGGTCTGGTAAATAGGCTCCATGCCAGTTCTTAACATCACCACTTCTGTTTTGTGCTGCTATATTAAACGTCCCAACAGGGAGAAGACAAGTTGAGTTTCTTATTCAAATGGGAGATGTCAGCGTAAGGAACTGTCACGCCTCAACTTTGTTCTATTATCATATTGTGGAGAAGAAGCTGTTTTTTCCAGGAGTTCGTTTTATTCTGCTGCAGTAATCACAAATGAGACAGCTTGCCCATCACAATTTCACGAGCTCTCCATCCAAATTATATTATTTCCAGTTTGTAACGACACTTTTAAATTGTTTACATTCTAGCAAGCCAATTGCTATTGCTAGAGAGATTTGTGCCTCAGAAATAAACATCATTTTGCACAGTCAGACTTTGTTGTCAATGAACTTTTATTTACTACATCGTAGCATGGTTGTATCAAATGGTGAACCCCACATTGCATATCGAATCGTGAGATAAACATAATTGTCCCATCTCTAGTGACAGTATCTGTTTCTTTTGCCTTCTCCGGTCCCTTTTTGCGTGGACTAGTTAGGTAGGGATATGTAATACGATTTCTTGCTTGTGTGCGGAACCCCTGGTCGGTTTGAGGTTGACTATCAGAAGGCCAAACATTAAGTATCTGAGGAGACTTACCCTTAACATGGCATTCGGTGTGCTGAGTGACCACACCAGTATCATTCTCTTTGTCTGCTGGCCACTTGTATATATACAGAGCTGTGTGGGAGGAGCCAGCATCCAGGACAATCCCGTACTAGGAAGAGAGAGAGAGGCAAAGAGAGGGGGAGGCAGAAACGGTGGAGAAAGATGAGAAAGAAGTGGGGAATGTGGAAAGGAGAGAAGGCAGGAGGAGGGGGGAGGGAGGCAGTGAGATCAATACAAACTGTATTATACCCAAAGAGGCAAGGAGAGGAAGAACACATTGAGCAGATCCAAGTACATCACTCATTCATTATGTGATCTACATACAGAACAAGGGCGTCAATTCAGTATGGCAAGATATGGCAGGCGCCATAGCTTGGCCTTTAGTGAACTGACGCCACTGATACAGAAGTCACATTACAAGACAGAATGTATATGGGGCCTGTGGAAGGCATGTTGCTGCAGAATAGGTTCACTATCAAACTCAGACAGACAGAGATACGATGATAAAATATGTCAGTCTCACATTCCCCGCACAGCTTTCAGATCTTGCACGTGTTCATTTTGAACGTCTCCTGGAACAATTCAAGAATGACATTGACCCTGTATCTCTCTCTGTGGGTATAGCCAATGTCCTTCAAATGAATTGTACCAAACGTTAACTACCTACGGTATTACAGTCACTGTAGCCTACATATACTGTCACATATTATTCCAGTCTTTCTTCCTTCTCCTCATTTATTCAAATTTTCTCTCTGGTTCATTCAGGAGGTCGCTTCCTTACGCCTACATTCCACTAGGTTCGTGTTCGGTCCGTCTGCGCTGCGGTACGGCATCGGAGCCGATACGTTTCCACTCTAATCATTGTGTCAACTCCCACCTACTCCGCTGCGTTGCGTGTCTACTCCGTCCCAGCTCCGACGATCCGGAGCTCTCCGAAAGAAATACGCAAGGCTTCTATTTTTCACGGATGACGGAGCAAAGCTGCAGCAAGTTGGGCGGAGCCAGGCATGGAGTCAACAGGGCAGAGGTGCTTACAGCATTCAATATCAAGCCAGAGGACAAACATGTATGAGGAAAAGTTCATAATTGAAGTGGAAAACCACAAAATAATATATGACACAACGCATCCTTTTTACAAGGACAACACCAAGCAAGTCCACCCCTCCTCTGCTTCTCCAGTATGGAACAATGATCTTCTGCCTGTTTGTTGTTGTATTTATCCCACATACAAATTGTCTCGCGCGATTTCACCGCGAGAACTTGTCGGTCTCGTCACTCCAGCTGTCTGGCGGAGCGGAGCCGTGACGTGCTCTGCACGCAGCCGGTTAGTGTTGGCGGAGCACAGAGCACGGAGCAAAACCGGAGAACAGCCGTAACGCAACGCAAATGCAACCAGTGCAATCCCGGCGTAAGTCCTATAACAAGGTACTTGCGTGTAAGAGGATGCTTCTATCTGCTACCAGAATGAAACAGCACTACAGCTTGGACACCAGGGTGAGCGGCGAGGAGAATGTGAGACATAACTACTCAAAAATAAACTGTATGAGCAGGTATCCAGAAAGCAGTAGCACAAAAAGCAATAAACCATCGCTAAATGTACCATAAAGTTGAGCAGAAAACACTACCAGAATGTGTAATACAGAGTGCAACGAAGTATCTCAAAATTATACAGCAAAGTATACAGTAACATAACCATACAAAGTATACAGTAGCCTACCATAACATACATACATACATACCATAACATACATACCATAACATACAGTACCATAACATGCATACATACATACCATAACATACATACATACCATAACATACCACAAATACATTTTGCATTATATTTGAGGCATTTAGTGCTTTCACAGCAGCCATTTTGTGTCTAAAAGGCAGGGTAAACAGCGCAACCAAAACATGAATGAGGGTTTCCAACTTCCAATCCATCCAGGTGTTCCAGTGCTGGGGCCCTCATGAATGTTTTGGTTGCACCTGTATTTACCCTGCCTTTTAAACATAAAATGGCTGCTGTGAAAAAGGCCCATTCCGCAGCACATTTAGAATATGAAAATCAGAGCCAAGTGGTGGGTTACTTGCTTGCATGCTGGTTTGCATACTAAAACCAAATCAAGCTTGTCTAAAGCTGCAGGAATCACAGCTTCATCTCTCACTGATTTGAATGATGACTTTGAGCATGTGTAGGATTTTTTTTAATTATTTCTTATTTTCTCATTACTGCTGTGCAGTCAGTTGTGACCACACTCTTTGCCATAAAGGTGATTGTTACCTCTAATGATTCATTTTGTCCTTTCAATTGGTACATTTTAGGAACTCTTGGGGTTGTTTCCCTCCAAAATGTAATAATATGACTGTCTTCCCATTGTTTCATGTATGCCTATGTGATGAAGGTCTTGTGACTGAAATGTTGCACTGATCTAAAGTATTGGATGCATTGTTTATCTTTTGACAGCTGCGACAATTCTTTTTTTTTGTTTTTCTCATGGACATAATTTAGACTAGGCTACTGATAAATAATTTATTTCTACAGCTGTACCCTCAAGGGCACGCCACAGGCAAACCTGACTTTCTGGATAGGGGGCGGGGCCTGGACTGTCTCTCTCCGACTCTTACCACCTGCTCTCTGCTCCATGGACACATTGTGTCTGGTTGTGTGCACCTCAGACTATTCAAATCGGTTTCTCTTCCTCCAGCCCTCACCAATGCACTTGTGTTCTGTTCCTTTATTTAATTACTTTGTTTATTTTCCCTTAGTTTTAGTTAACAAATTAGCCTATTGTTTTAACTTTTATTTACTTTGTTGTATGACTCTCCTCATTTAGCCTACTTCGAGTTGTAAAATATATGGGGAGTCATACACCAAAGTAGTATAAGTTAAAAACCAATTAACCAAACTAACAATAAAACAAAGAAACTATATTAATCAAAGCAACAGAACAAAAGAGGAGGGAGATAACGACCCCAACACCATGCTGCTGCAAAAGGACGTCGCACTTTTAGATGTTTTACTACAAAAAGTGTATAAAACCCCTGACCAAAATAGTCATAGGCTATGTGTTTATGGTTGGAATTCTAGTGAAAATAAATTAACCTTTTTGCTGGCCTGGACAAGGACCCCAGTAGGCTGACTGCAGACAGTTTTGATGTCACACAACATGACTCTTAATTGGTCCAATTTGGCTCATTGGCAAATTATCTACAGCTCAAAATAAAAGTTCGCCTACTTTTAAACCTATAGCCGACTAATCTTATTTTAATTAAATAAGGCGTCATCGTGCTGTTCATTGATTGCCACCTGTAATGCGGTTCACTTTTCAAGGTCTGACTGCACCCTGCTGAGAAGCTTGCGATGGCCCACGCATCACATGATCCCACAGAGAGTATAGGCTACACTTGTAGTCCAAAAATACCCAAAGCAACCTTACCATGAACTCAGGCGCCTCCTTGATGTCTTCAGTGGTAATGGTGAGCAGCAGAATCGCAACGAGTCCAAACAGAAGCGCGACCGGGACGAGCGGGTGAGCGGACCGGTGAGCCATGGGAAAGTCAGGTCCAAATTGATGCGCGTCGCTTCAGTGGTGAAAAGAAGTTGACTGCTTGAGCGGGTCAAGTAGGCTATAACGTTACTCACTCACTGGGTTGGCGTTAGGTTATCGCACACATGCAGTCACTAGTCGGGGCTATATCTCACGCTTCACCTGCTTCCACCCGGCTCCTCCTGTTTTACATTTCACTTGAGATAGCAGCAGCAGCAGCAGCAGCGTCTGTCCGACTTGGATTTATGTTTGAGAGATGCCATGTGTTCCTGCGCGCTCAGTGCGCTGCGCTCCGTCCGGATAGATGACATGTGTTCCTGTGCTGTGCGCTCAGTGCGCTGCGCTCCGTCCGGATAAATTACATGTGTTCCTGTGTTGTGCGCTCAGTGCGCTGCGCTCCGGATAGAGTTGCCTGAAAACTTCTCGTCAGTTGATGAGAACAGCTCCAAGGCTGCTGCTGCCATGGGGCAAAAATGTCACTGGATCACTGGACTGAATAATTGATCGCATTGGGGCGGAGCTATGCTCTCTGGCGAATGTTTTCTGTGAGATCCATTTCGAGGCAAATCGGAGGATTATGATTATTCAAACATAGCCTAATAGGCTATGGGGAAAAGGGCTTGGTATGCTGGCAGAGATCCCATGGTCTGGTCGACAGGCTATTCGAATGATGGCTGTTGTTTTCATGCAGCATTTGCATGTGAAAGGGAGAGCAAACCCAGACTTGCAAATTGCATCCTAATTTGACTGCCTGCAAAGCATTAGGCTGGCTTTACACGGTGAAACTTGCACGCAACTAGTTGCAGGTTGCAAGTTGCATGCAACCCAATTTCCATGCAACTTCACAGTTACACAAAGCAATTAAAAAATAATCAAGTCTCGTGCAACTTGGCAGTTTCTTCCAGCAAAACTAGCTAGCTAGATTGGTCATTTTTCATCTATTGTATGGTTTTCTTGTTTTTTCAAGTGAGACTTGTCATTCTGCATCTTTGTATCGTATTTCATATCGTTTTCTCGCTGGAAAATATCAATTCGGACTCGGAGGTGTTGTATCGGTTTTTCTTCTGGCACTGGCTGGCTGGTTGGCTAGCTAGCTAGCTACTTTGTTAGATAAAATATGGCTGTCCCGGGCCCCGAGAATAGGAAGAGAGCTATTAGTGCATTAATACTCATGGATATGTTGGAGGAGGAGGAGGAAAAAACACAACATGAAAAAAAAGTTAAACGTATGTGGGTGAAGGACTGGCTACTTAAAAGACGTACCAGTGGATCGTTTCACACTCTTTTCAAGGAGCTTGATCCAATGAGCCTCCGGTGAGTGCATTGTTATTATTTTTCTCAAATTTATTGATTGATTCAAGGAAAATAAATAAATAAATAGCTCGTTGTTGCCACCTTGTGACAACAGTATGAAATTGTAGCTTCATATATAGATAACTGATTATCATTAAAACATATATAGCATAGCATTGAACAGTTATGTGATCACTATACTTCACAACATGTTAATATTATTATTTTTAACCCATGTAGATCCTGGCTCCGCATGGATCAGAATACATTCATTGCTCTGGGATGCTAATCAAACATCTGAAGTTCGTTGCGGGTGTGACCATGTACGGCCGAGTTACAAACCGCTTTCTGTCTGGCCAGTAGGGGGCGATCTGCCTATCACTCCAAATTGTCATGTAGATGTGTTCCGGCTGGGATGGTCATCAAACATGTGAAGTTTGGTGCGCGTGTGAGCATGTAGGGGCGAGTTACAAACCACTTTCTGTGTTGCCAGTAGGGGGCGCTATGACTATAAATGGATATTGACATATAGATGTCTACAGGCATGGACACTTATGCATGACACGTTTGGAGCAGATTGGACAATCTACAATAAAGTTACTCCAACTTCCTGTGTGGCCAGTAGGGGGCGCTCTGCCTATAACTCCAAATGGTCATCTAGATGTCTTCAGGCTGGGATGCTCATCAAACATGTGAAGTTTGGTGCACGTGTGAGCATGTAGGGCCAAGTTACAACCCACTTTCTGTGTTGCCAGTAGGGGGCGCTATGACTATAAATGGATATTGACACATAGATGGCTTGAGGCATGGACACTTATCATGCATGACAAGTTTGGAGCAGATTGGACAATCTACAATGGAGTTACTCCAACTTCCTGTGTGGCCAGTAGGGGGCGCTCTGCCGATAACTCCAAATGGTCAACTAGATGTCTTCAGGCTGGGATGCTCATCAAACATGTGGATTTTGGTGCGCGTGGGACCATGTCCGGCCGAGTTACAAACCACTTTCTGTGTTGCCAGTAGGGGGCGCTATGACTATAAATGGATATTGACATATAGATGTCTTCTGAGACTGCGCACTGATTCAGACAGCCAGAGCCTATGTGATCAGCTGACTGGTTCTCAGCATTTTGATTGGCTGTTGCATGAAACTAGTTCCACAAAGTTGAGCGCTTTGCAACTGTTGCGGCTGAGTTTCACAGAAGTTTCAAGTGAGTTGCAGAAGGATTTATACCATGCAATTCATTTGCAACTTGGTTTCACCTAAGTTTCATGCAACTAAAGTTGCGTGCAAGTTTCACCGTGTAAAGCCAGCCTAAGGCTGGCTTTACACAAGTTGAACATGGAACACGAAGATACTTCACCATCACATGAACACACCTTTACACAATTCACAACAGGATTATGATTATTCAAACATAGCCTAATAGGCTATGGGGAAAAGGGCTTGGTATGCTGGCAGAGATCCCATGGTCTGGTCGACAGGCTATTCGAATGATGGCTGTTGTTTTCATGCAGCATTTGCATGTGAAAGGGAGAGCAAACCCAGACTTGCAAATTGCATCCCAATTTGACTGCCTGCAAAGCATTAGAATGAAGTTTTCACGAGAGAGGCCTACTTTGTAGACTACACATAGCCTGTATGTGACAGCCCAAACCAAAGAGCAAGCCATAGCCTATTCTTAGTTATTTTAACATGTTCAAGTTCAAGTTTCGGTAACGCTTTAGAATACAGCCCGCAAATAAGCATGTAGTTATAGTATAACTACGGGGTACAAGGAGTGCAGTTATATTATAACTACGGGGTACAAGGAGTGAATTCACTTTAGAATACAGCCCGCAAATAAGCATGTAGTTATAGTAGCCTACTGTATAACTATGGGGTACAAGGAGTGTAGTTATATTATAACTACGGGGTACAAGGAGTGAATTCACTTTAGAATACAGCCTGCAAATAAGCATGTAGTAATAGTATAACTACGGGGTACAAGGAGTGCAGTTATAGAATAGCCGACAGCCCGCAAATAAGCATGTAGTTATAGTATAACTATACGGGGTACAAGGAGTGCAGTTATATTATAACTACGGGGTACAAGGAGTGAATTCACTTTAGAATACAGCCCGCAAATAAGCATGTAGTTATAGTACTGTAACGTATCCGTTATCTCATGAGGCAGAGGCTTCTTGATGGTACAAGGGTCTTTATTCACAGTTAGTTATATTACAACTCTCAGCGGTTGTCACGCTCAAAGCTAGCAGCTTTCCCTCCAAGTAGTGTGTGTGGACTGACGCGCATGCTCAGTTCACTCCAGAAGTATCCCCACCGCATAGTGTTCCCCCAATACAACACTCCCACACATCAGTTCCTATCTGCAGTCGAGACACTACCAATGCTCACCCCTGTATGTGTACTGCTGATTCGCTACATACTCCCCGCCCAACAATAAGGTCAACGCCCACGTTGATAACACATCACACACCCCCTTGTACCAAAACATCTTTTTTTTTCTTTAACAGCTTCTTTTTTTTTCAATCACAGCATGTTGCACTCTCAGACTTCCCCACATCATCTCCCCCACAATATCTCATGTCATGCACCTTTTTTTTTTACTTTCTGTTACAACAATACAACATCTCCAACCACCATCTCCTCTCTCTTTTTTTTTTTTTTTTTTTTTTTTTTAGTACAACTCAAAGTTGTGGAATCGTCCTGGAGCCCTTGGCTCTCTCCGTGGCCGTGTTAGTCTCTGTGAATCTGTCTGCGGGGCTGATCCCACCTGCAGTGTCTCTGGGCTTTCACGCCCCTGGGTGGGGCCCGCCCGGTCATAGCCGGACGCCCCTCTCTGTGGGAACAGAGTCCTTCTTTCAGCCGGTCTAGGTGAAACCGCCGGGCGGCCGAGATCTGGGGGAAAGGTGCACCCCCCCCGGTATGGGGCCAACCTGTCTCTGTGGAGTACCTTCCTGCCACCAAGTGGCATCTGCACTCGGTACACCACTTCCCCCATTCTCTCCATGACCCTGCATGGGCCTGTCCAGTGACAGTCCAGTTTAGGGCTACGCCCTTTTTTTCTCTGGGGTGTGTACACCCAGACCAACTCCCCCCCCTGGAAATGGTTTCCTTTTGCCCTCACATCATAGTTCCTTTTTTGTTTCATGCCTGCTTTCTCTAGCTGGTCCCGCGCGAAGTGGTGAGCGGACTCTAAGCGATCTTGTAGCCTCCTGGCGTACTCTCGCCCTGGGGGAGCGTCCAGTGCATCTGGTGGCTTACCGAACGCTATTTCTGCTGGTGTCCGCAGTTCTCGACCTAACATGAGCAGAGCTGGGGTGCAGGAGGTGGACTCGTGTGTGGCGGATCTGTAGGCCATGAGGATGAGCGGCAGGTGCGTGTCCCAGTCTCTCTGGTGTTCCTCCGTGAGGATGGCCAACTGCTTTTTCAGCGTTCTATTGAATCTTTCTACAAGGCCATCGCTCTGGGGGTGCAATGCTGTGGTCCGTGTCTTTTTAATGTTCAGTTTCTCGCACATGGTGGCGAACACTCGTGACTCAAAGTTTCTCCCTTGGTCACTGTGTAGGGTCTCTGGTGCTCCGAACCTACTGAACATGCCGGTTACTAGTGCGTCGACCACCGTCCCCGCCTCCTGGTCGGGTAGTGCGTACGCTTCTGGCCATTTTGTGAAATAGTCCATGGCGACCAGGACGTACTTGTTTCCACTGTCTGAGCAGGGAAAAGGTCCCATCACGTCTACCCCTACCCTCTCCATGGGGGCTCCTGCTGCTAGCTGTTGAAGCGGGGCGCGAGACTGATCTAACGGCCCTTTGTACGCTGCGCAGAGGTCGCAGCGTCGACAGAAGTCCTGTACGTCTCTCCCCATCCTCCCCCAATAAAACCCTTGTCTGATACGGCGGAGCGTTTTGTTTACCCCGAAGTGCCCAGCCCCTACAGTTCCATGGCAGCTCCTGCACACCTCCTCCCTCAACGTTGTCGGCACTACTTTCCGCCACTTATGCTCTCCTGTCGCTGGCTCCTTCCAGGACTTCATCAGCACTCCGTTACTCAAACTCAGGGTGTCGAACCCCGCCCACAGCCCTTTGGTTGTGTCGGTGGCCCCTGCCACCTCTTCCCAGGGCGGCTTCTGGCCCTCTTCTACCCATTGCAGTACTGGTGACAGCTCTCTGTCGTTTTCTTGGTGGCCCCTCCAATCCGCTGCCTCTGCTACCCGCAGCGTCCTGCACAGTGGCCCATCCCCTGTGTGGTTAGGGCAGATCCTAGCTTCCTCTTGGAGCTCTCTCTCTCTTCCTTCTCTCTTTTCGCAGTATGTACACCCTCTCTCTGCACAGGGTCGTCTTGACAGGGCGTCTGCGTTGACGTGGCGCGCCCCTGCCCTGTGTTCTATCGTGAAGTTGTAGTCTGCCATTTTCTCTAACCAGCGGCACACTTGTCCCTCCGGCTCTCTGAAGGACCATAGCCACTGCAGCGCCGAGTGGTCGGTCCGTATGGTGAACCGTGGCTGTCCCAGGAGGTAATATCTAAAGTGTCTTAGTGCTTCTACTACGGCGAGGAGCTCCCGGCGGGTGACGCAGTAGTTACGTTCTGCTTTATCGAAAGTCTTGCTATAGTACGCCACCACCCGCTCCCCGTCCGGCCCCGTCTGGGACAGCACGGCTCCCATACCCCCATTGCTGGCATCAGTGTCTAGTAGGAACGGCAGGGCGGGGTCTGGTGCTCTAAGCACTGGAGACTCGGTCAGTGCTTTCTTGAGGGCTTTGAATGCTAGGTGGCATTCTGTCGTCCAGTGGAAGTCTGCGTTCTTCTCTTTTAACCTGAACAGCGGTTCCGCTATTTTAGAAAACCCGTTCACGAATTTCCTGTAGTATGCGGCTAGCCCTACGAAGCTCTCGAGTTCGCCTTTGTTTCTGGGGGTGGGCCACTCCATGACCGCCTGAGTCTTCTCTTCTAGGGTGCGAATGCCCCCCGCGCCGATGCCATGCCCTAAGAACTCCACCCTCCTCTTCAGGAAGTGGCACTTGTCTGGGTGTAACTTTAGACCCGCCTCTGCTATCTTCTACAGGACTTTTCGTAACGCCCCCACTGCGGCCTGGAACGTGCCCCCGTGTGTCAAGATGTCATCTAAATACACGACGCATTCGGAGCGGGGAATGTCTCCCAGCAACTTCTCCATTAACCTCTCGAACGTTGCTGGTGCGTTGCACAGCCCGAAGCTGAGTACTCGAAACTGCCACAGCCCCTTCTCTGTGCGGAAGGCGGTCTTTTGCTTGGCATCGTCGCGGAGGGGCACCTGCCAGTACCCGCTACGGAGGTCTAGGGATGAGAACCAGGATGACTCTCCCGCGGCGTCTAACAGTTCCTCTATGATGGGCATCGGGTATGCGTCTTTTTTTGTTACTTTGTTCAGCCCCCTATAGTCTACACAAAATCGCATTTTGGTGCTATTTTTCTTTTTTACCAGCACTACCCCCGACGCCCACGGGCTGTCTGATGGCTCAATGATCCCCGCCCGCAGCATGTTCTCTACAGCTTCGTTCGCTATCTCTCTCCTCGCCGCTGGGATCCGACGGGGATATGACCTGACGGGTCGCGCCCCCTCCGTGTCTATTTCGTGTTCCACCAGGTGGGTACATCCTAGCTCATCATCTGACATGGCGAAAATGTCTTTATATTCCTCTAGTACCCTCCACAGTTCATCGCTCTGCTGGGTCTCTAACCCTTCGCTTTGGCGTTTGTGCAATCCCCTGAGCATCTCTAACCTCTCTCTCTCCCCCTCTGCCTGTTGCGCTGGCTGAGGGCAAGTGTTTGGAGGTGGGCTAGGGGTGGGGCTTTGTGGAGGGGCTTGGTCTGCTGGGTGGGGCTCATGCACTACGGTGACGCGATATACAGTGATATTATTTACATTAGCTCTCTCCTCTGGAACGGTGGGAGGGTGGCCCATCTGGACTACTGGCCCCCCTGCAAATGTCAATGTGCTTTTTCCTAGGTCTACTGTGCATTTGTTTAGCGTCAAGTAGTCTTCCCCTAGGATGCAGGGTCCCGTCATTTCTACCACCCACACCGGAAAGTCCACTGTCTGTTCTCCCACTGTTATCATTACGTGCCCCCTCCCCCTCATTGGCATCAACTCACCGGATACTGTTCTTAGTAGTTGTGCTGCTGGCTGCTCCAGGCGCGTCCCCTCGGGCATCATGTTGACGTTCACCAGCGTTGCCGTACACCCCGTGTCCACCAGGGCGGCGCAGTATCTCCCCTGTATGTAGACTGGAACATGGCAGCCGTTCATCGCGCGCGGCCCGCTCTGCATGCTGACAGCTCCGGCGATGTCGTCTACTTCGGGGCCCGGCGGAGCCCCACCTCTCCGTTGCTGTCGGTGGGCCCCCTCCTGCGATGATGTGGCTACGGGGACTGTGGCATCGTAGACCCGTCTCGCCCCATCTGGACGGGCCCTGTGCCGTTTCCCTGGTTCCACGCTCTCCGGCGGCAGTCTGCTTCCCGATGTCCGGGGCGTCCGCATCCCCAGCAGATCATGTTCCCTCTGGCCCAGCTGTTGTTCCGCTGAGTGGGCTGTCGAGCGGGGTTGGGCTGCAGGGTCGCTCTGCGGAGCAGTTGTTCTGTCAGCTGTTGTACTGACTCGGACAGTTCTTTCACCCTGTCGCCCTGCTCTCTCACCGTGTTGCTTTGCTCTGCCCAGGCCGTCTTCCACGCTGGTTCTTCTTGTAACTGGCTCTCCGCGGCCATTCTGACCACTGGGGCGGCCTCCATTATGCTGCTGCTCTTGTCCCAGCCTTCTACTGTCTCTATCTCCAGTGCCAGCCCCAGCGCTGCTCCCAATGTTTTCGGGTGTCCCAGCGTTACTTTCTGGCTTAGGCTCCGTGGCTCGATGGCCTGGACAAAGTAGCTTAGGGCTAGTCCATCCAGCGTCTCCGTCGGTAGCTGGCTGTATGCGCGCCGGCTGAGAGTCTCAATGTCCGTTGCCAGTGCACGTAGTGACTCACCCTGTCGTCTGCGTCTGTTACACAGTTCTGCGGCTACGATGGCCTGCTCCTCGCATCGGCCGAAACGTCTCTGCAGGACCCCCATCACCACATCCCAGTCCTTTGTATCAGCTATTGCCGACACGCACGCTGTAGCTTCGCCCTCGAGGGCCATGACGAGGTAGCTGGCTCTCTCCTTTCTCGTCCAGCCATTCCAATCTGCAGCCTCTGTAAACTGCTTGCAGTACGCCTCCCATTCGACTTTACCGTTGAATTTTGGCGGGGTGATTTCCTTTCTTCCCCGCCGCTCGCCGTCTTTTGCCGCCTCGACCCGTGTCCCGTCTTTGTCCTCGGGCCGTAGGCTGGCTCCGCTGGTCTGTGGCACAGCCTCCATGGCTACAGCGGCAGTGTCAACCCGCTCGATCTTCACTCTCACCGGTCCCGGTTCTTCCGCTCCTTCTCCCGCCTCGCTAGCTTGCCTGCTAGCTCCCTTGGGCTGCGGGTTAGCTTCCGTGGCTACGGTGCTAGCTCTGTCTGGCTCGGATTTTATTTTCACCAACCCCAGGCTTTCTGTTGTTTTTCTTTCTTGGATCCCTGTGGTAGCAGCTGCGTCTACCCAGACATCATCCTCCTCGGCCGGCTGGTAGTCTGCCCCGGCTCTCGCCTCTCCCGCCTCTCGGTTGAGCCGCTTGCGCTCTTTCTTCAGGAACTTGTTAACCATTTCGCTAATCTGGAGGCAATATTCACCGTTTAAACTTCTGACGCCAGTGTAACGTATCCGTTATCTCATGAGGCAGAGGCTTCTTGATGGTACAAGGGTCTTTATTCACAGTTAGTTATATTACAACTCTCAGCGGTTGTCACGCTCAAAGCTAGCAGCTTTCCCTCCAAGTAGTGTGTGTGGACTGACGCGCATGCTCAGTTCACTCCAGAAGTATCCCCACCGCATAGTGTTCCCCCAATACAACACTCCCACACATCAGTTCCTATCTGCAGTCGAGACACTACCAATGCTCACCCCTGTATGTGTACTGCTGATTCGCTACAGTACTGTATAACTACGGGGTACAAGGAGTGTAGTTATAGTAGTATAACTACGGGGTAGAAGGAGTGAATTCGCTTTAGAATAGCCTACAGCCTGCAAATAAGCATGTAGTTATAGTATAACTACCGGGTGTCTTGTGAAGTGCCCTTATGAAACCCAAACTGTATTTCCTGAAGTGATTTTGTTGATTCATGAACCTGTTTCAGCTGAAAAACATTCTTCACATCTCCAAGACAACAACAACAACAACAAAACATCTTGCCAAGTTCAGCCTCACTTTTCTTTTATTCATTTATTCATTTTTCACTTTCTGGGCAGCAAATGCAGATTAAATCTGGATTAACCCACAACTGCTGTAATATGCCTTGCTGCATAATAATAATAATAATAGGCTAATAATAATAAAAGAGTATAGCAGAGTTGACAAAGTGCTTGACAGGAAGCTGTGAAAGCAACAATAGCTAAAAGGGGAGATGAAAGGAGGAAACAGAAAGGGAAAACAGGTTAATAAAGCAGGGAAATCAATCAATCTGTAAAACGGAATGAGATTAAAAAAATAAAAACATAATTGCCTTCATTTCACAATCTTGGGTTACTGGTTGCAGAAGCACAAGTACAATTGGGGAGAAAATGGGGGGGAACCAGGAAAAAAAATTACTTGATTTTTGAAAAATGTTTATCACTTTTAGGAAGCAAGACTGCACTACTCTCTCTAGCTGTTCTTCAAAACTCAAGTCCCTGTCAAAACCATGATGGTAGAGGAAGTAGCAGAGACAACAAAAGCCACAATGAGCATGACTGAGAGTGAGAGCACCTGAAGGCCTCCCCTCTGCACATAAGGTAAGGTGCTTATTGTCCCGGTGGGGAAGCTCTTTTTCAGTCAGATTCATTAACATCATTACATCAAAACAGGAGAAAACATGACATCAACAAATCACAAACATCAATACATCACAGTATTGCCCAACCCCTTGTATTCTAACCACAGTATTCGCATATCACAGTACTGCACGTCCCCCTAGTTATATACTAGTCTAACCAGTTCACGACAGGCCGTGGTATATGCTCATTACACCACACCTAAGGGTCGTGCGGAGGGCGAAAACACCATTAGGTGTTAATAAAAAAAACACTTGTTTTCAAAACCTCACACTTTTCAAAACAGACTGTCTTTCAGCCATCTTGATATACTGCTGCACATAGGGTGCTTTGCACATCTTATAATCTTGAGGGATCATAAACAGTTTTCATATGCGGGAAGGAAAAACTAATTATGCAATGCACCTACCAAACCTGCTGGAATCACTTGCTATAAGCGAACGAGCCCGCGCATGTTGTAGCCTTAACAAAGTAGGCTAATTCCCATAATGACTGATAATGGGATACAAATATTTTATAATTGTCCTGCAAAGTGTTTGATACATAACAAAGGACAGTATAAACCAGGAAGTGCATTATTATTATTATTATTATTATATTATTATATTATTATTATATTATATACAGAAATGTTCTGACCTCACATGACCTTTCCCCTATCTAACTCCACAAGGGATCTACTCTTGTATGAACTCTATTATGCAGATACTGTAGGCCACAAAGTGTAGTTAATGGATGTTCATGTTAGCTGGATTCCATACATTCCTAATCCTCAGGATATGAAGCGGAGTAACAGTAAAAATCTAAATCATGTGAATATTGCATTTCTCCTTAGTTCCTGAAATCATCCCTTAACTGTATAGTTTTTGCTCTAGTGACTAAATAGACTGGACTTTATTGAAAACAATGCTGAGAGATGACAAATTAATTAGCTAGCTACAGTAATAGTGGGATCTAGACTAGTGCATTAGTCAGATTAATATTGAATGCATCAACTACAGACTACAGATCTACAGAATTACCTGGACTATGAACAGTTTACAAGTTCACACGACATAGCACTGCTAAGTGTAGAGTCCTTTGTCAACATGCAAACAGAGATGGTGACATCAGACACAAAGATCTATGCTTAACCACCGTGATGCTATTACAGTAAGTCATGTTAGCCTATGTGTAACTACATTAAGTTAAGGTAAGTCATGTTAGCCTATGTGTAACTACATTCAGTTAAGTTATCCTTTATTTATCCCCATGGGGAAATTCATCCTCTGCATTTGACCCATCCTCTACTAGGAACCTTCCTAGAACTAGGAGCAGTGGGCAGCCGCAGTGCAGCGCCCGGGGACCAACCCCAGTTCTTTTGCCAGTGCCTTGGTCAGAGGTACTGACAGGAGTATTTACCCTAACATACAAGTCTTTGATGGTGGGAGAAAACCTCCACAAACACGGGACGGACCGGGGTTCGAACCTGGGACCTTCTTGCTGTGAGGCAACAGCGCTAACCACTGAGGCACCAATGTGCCGTCCCAATGTGTGAAGTCTAGGTTATCCAGTAGGTCCAGGAACCTGTAAAGGTGTTGATTTGGCAACAGGCCTCAATGCAATTTCTTTGCAGATATAAAATCATTGAGTATTAAATATAAAGCCATTGTATAATAGTGAGAGTAGCAGTCTGAGGGACAGTGCCCATATTTGACCCGTTAACAGCTGTTTGACGATGTGTTTGCAATGTGCACAGAAAACTCATAATCTGCCTGCTAGTAGTCCTGACTGGGTATGTGTGTAACAAGACAGTAGTCCTGACTGGGTATGTGTGTAACAAGACCTCCCTCCTGGGTGCTGGAACGGGCCAGTAGGGCCAGTGGATATACTGTAGTCATGGGTCCATGAGACATCAAACAAGGTGTTACTAAGACAGGGACCCTGACAGAATCAGATCACAGTCCTCATGGCTGAGAAGTTGCTGGAGGCCAGATGAATGTTTGATTGGTTGGAGTGTCGCATGATGGCAGGCATTCATAATTCATCAAAATTCTCCAGGTTGACCTGTTGGCGACCTGCTTGAAAGGGGAGACTGGGGGGCCTCCAGAGCATGTGTGTGTGTGTGTGTGTGTGGGGGGGGGGGGGGGGGGGGGGGTCAGGTGTCTGATAGCCATGTTAAGTTGTCTTTCCATGCCTTCAGAGGGAGAACGTCTCTGCTCCCCTGATAGGACCTGAGATCAATGTTTACCTATATCTCCATCAAATGGGTTAAGTCATCTTTCACTAGTTCAGAGTCATATGATTTCTAGGGGACAATCTCATATGATCCACACATGAACAACACTCTTCTTTACTGGAGAGGATCTGTGATGTCAGCTCGGTTACTCACCTGACCGTAGCGTTAGGCATTAAGTAGGTATCCATCGTTGTGCTCTGGATATTTAGCTTTAGTCTTTAGCTATTGACTAATTAGCAGGGGCGGATCTACCGGGGTGGCTTGGTTCAGCCTAAAAACTCTTGGAATAAAGATTTTTCTAAATGTCTATGGAGAGAATGGGGAATTCGCTTCTGGGACAAGAAAAGTCACATGACTCTTGAGCTCTATTGCAACAGTCATTGCATAGCTTTGGTCGCCCCTGCTGGTCTAAAAGTGAAAAATGTTGTGGTAAGGCAAGTCAGCTTTTTTATACAGTGGATTATACAGATGATTAAGTTAAAATTCATTCAATTATTTCTAATGCCACCTTAGAAATGTCTATTCAATGCTTCACTCGTGCCAAAGTAATACAATGTTTTTGAGTTAAAATGTGTTCAGTTTGTGGCTTTTCCAAGCAAATATTGATATATGCGATTAAATCAGCAATATATATTTCTGCCACCCCTTAAAATCTTCATGCTGCTATACCACTTGAATATTTCACTATATCCGCCCCTGCTAATTAGCTTAATTAAACTTAATATAATAAATTAATCCAACATAATCTGGTCCAACATTAGCAAATGTGGCCATTTTCTAAAAACCATGTCTTGGATTCATGGGGAGCATCCTCAAGAGCAGAGCCCACCCACTAATCTCTGTAGAATCTATTGGCCTTTCACTGCTACATCATTTCATTCTAAAAGACTTTCTTCTTAAATTGCACAGCTAGCTCCTCCTGCTGGCTCTTCCATGTAAGCTCATGGAGAGCCATGGAGGTTTACCTGCTGTGGTCGTTTTGGGTCTTTACTGCTTTCCATGTAGGCACATGGAAGGGCAGGGAGCTCCCAGAATAGAAAAAAACCTGCTTGTGAGAGCCTACCTCCCACCTCCTACCCAGCCCCACTTTTTACAGTCTATCCCTCACGGTAACTACAGATGCCGCGGCAACTGCACACAGTGTAACTTTACACACAAAGCCACCACTTTTACTCATCCACGTACAGGAAAACCCTTTAACATCAAAGGAGTGATAACATGTAAAAGTAATAGTCATCTACCGTAAATTCCGGACTATAAGACGCACCGGTCTATAAGACGCACCTTCAAAGGTGACTATTTTTTTCTTCTATAAGCCGCACCGGTCTATAAGCCGCGGGTGTTTTGATGTTTAATTACCATATGTAAGGCTTCGTGCACAGAGGGGATTGTCGGGAAAGAGATGGCTGTTTGGGGAAGCTCCCATTTATTAACATTTCAACAAAACAAAAGTCAGGTCACTAATCCCCAGACAAAATCACACATTGTGGTATTTTTTGTTTTTTTTACAGTGCACACAGTGTCCGCGGTGTGGTGAAAAGAGGGCAAGAGAGGAAATTAAAACAGAAGTGGATTTATAGTTAGAAAGAGTGCTAAAGAAGAGAGAATTCCGTTTTTTATTTTTTTATTTTAGTTACTCACAGTACTATTGACCAGTCCAACTCAAAAGATATTCGGCAGTTTCACTTTGAGCTCTTGTTCCGCCGCTGTCCATCAATGGTTATGACGAGTCTCGCTGGGTACAGTACGCCAAAGCGATATCCATTGACTCGATGATGCTGTTGTATGTTGCGCGTTTCTGTTGCACCAACGCGGAGAGGTCCTGCCGGACGAAAAAGCGCGTACCCTCCCAGGTGAGGGGCTTCTTCCCCGCAGCCTGGAGGATGAGTTGACGGTCGGGCCAGCGGAGTAGGCAGATGAAGATGGCCCTCGGTGGCAGGCCGGGGTCTGGACGTGGCCGAGGCGCCCGGTGTGCCCTGTCCACCTCTGGTGGTTTCTCGCCTTCCTTCAGGTCCAGGATGTAACACAGGATTTTGCCACGAAAGCGTCCATGTCACCAATCTCAGCTCCCTCTTTTACATTGATCAGGCGAATGTTATTTCTTTTACTCCTGCTGATTAAGTCATCAACCTGCGTGTGCAGGGTTTCGATTTTGCATTTTATCCATTTTCGGACTCACTGTGTTGTTTTTGTCCTCCAGTGCGCGGATGCGCTTTTCCGCATTATAAACTGTTCACGGTTGCCTTAGTTTCTTTAGTGAGTGAGTGGATGGACTTCTGCACGTTTTCAAACTTGTTTTCAAGCTGCTCAAAACCTCTGAGCGATGTCGGACTTAATCGATAGTGTTTCACGGAGTAAAAGTTTAGCCCAAGCGGTGTATCTCCAGCCTCCAGCAGGTGAGTCATTTCCTCATTCATGGCGTGATTGCTTCGTCTTTTTCTTTCTGCTTACCTGTGTTGTGTTATGTTATGTTATGTTATGTTGTTAAAAGAGGGCAAGAGAGGAAATTAAAACAGAAGTGGATTTATAGTTAGAAAGAGTGCTAAAAAAGAGAGATTTTTTTTTTTTTTTTGGAAAAAATCCATAGATAAGACGCACCGTTATATAAGCCGCAGGGGGCAAAAAAGGCCAAAAAACGGGAAAAAAGCCGCGGCTTATAGTCCGGAATTTACGGTATATGCTCAAATGTCCATGTGGCCTCGCCTACATAGGCAAAACCACCAGACCACTTAAGACCAGAATCTCAGAACACAGATCCAACATCCGTAACAATGACATCAGAAGCCCAGTGGCTGTCCACTTCACACAAGCTTCTCACAATGTTTCTTCTCTTAGAGATTCTGGCATTGAACTTGTTAAACACCCTGTACGTGGAGGTGACATCAACTCTCTACTAATTAAAAGAGAGGCCTTTTGGATTTTCACCCTGGACACTCGAGCCCCAAAAGGGCTGAATGAAGATATTGACTTGCGGCCATTTTTGTAGTCATTTGTAGTCCTTTTGCAGGTGTGCTAATCTCATTATGTCCACATTGTAATGAATATTGCTCTGTCTAGTATCTCTGTCCTGTGTCATCTTCTTCACAGCTGTGGTATCTTCATATACTTTTTTACTACTACCACAATCTCAAAGTAGTAGAGACCACCTTGTAATAGTTCACACTTTCTTCTTAAATATTACATTTCATTATGACGGTTTATACCTGATAACCCTAGTTTATGTGATATTCAAGTTGTTCTGAAAACATCCATTATTACTTGTCCTTTGAGACAATCACGTTTTGATATTGCCAGTTGACATTTGATTATGTGAACAAGTGCACTGTATGTTTAATTCTATGTATCACATGATGTGTCAGGTGACCCCTGCGAGGGTACTTAAGGGGTGTGTCCCTATACACTTCATTCATGTCTGAGGAAGGGCTTTGCCCGAAACGTCACATTATTTTTGTGGTCAAATAAATATTTGGGAGCAGCTGCCAGTGTGCGGACTCTATTTTTGTATTACTTATTTGCACCTCAGTCCTGCACCTGGTTTTAACCCCTCACTGGATGTGCGTGCCTTTTTTGTACTTTTTATACTAGCTCCCAGAATAGAGCCATACCGCCAAATATAAATATTGCATAATATATGATAGACAATAAAGTTTATTTTTCACTATAGTGGTCCTGACAGAAATAACAATATCACACTGTAAATTTCATTATAACTCATAAAATACAGCAATGTACAAAAAGGCATGATAATGACAGACATACAATGAAGAAATAGGTCTAATAAATGACTAAAATGAAAAAATATAAAAAATAATAATAGGAGGAATCAGCGTGACGTCACAACAACAAATCACTGCAAAACAGCTGGAACCGCAGCAGTTAACTAGTATGAGTTGTGCCAAACAGACGTTAATATCTCAAAAACTATACATGACATCACTTCTATTTTGACATGAGTGAGAGCAGAAGTAGCTCAATAGTTTGATGTATAATATATGCATGTGTTGAAGTTGTGTGAACTGTCGCCACACACACACACACACACACACACGGGCCATGAGGATTTCCCCCATGCGGACCACACGTCGAGATACCGCCTGAAACAGCCTGAATGTGTGGTCAAATCACAAAGAATACATTCACTTGAAAACTAAACAAACTCAATCCTGAAAATCAAAAATCACACCGTGTTGAACTAAGCAGTGCGGGGGGTTACCGGGCAGCTGGGGTCGGGGGCACACCCCCTTCCCTGTCGCCTTGAGCCCTAGTACATCTTCCCTGTCGCCTTGAGCCCTAGTACATCTTCCCTGTCACCTTGAGCCCTAGTACATCGAGCCAATCTTCCCAAAATCTCGGTGATTCTTCCCCAAATCACAGTGAACTCCTCCAAATCCAAATCTCAAAACACAAAGTCACTTATAGAAGCGGCTGCACCGCTTAAAAACACATCGCCACAACTAAGAGATAAAAAAAAAAAATCACAGCAGAAGAAAACAAGGACAGCTAAAATAACAATATCACTGTCAATTTCATTACAACCCTGTTCTCATATTTACATATACGCGTAGAAAAGAAACACTGGTGGATATGGAATTTTATGAAAAATAATATTGAAATAATAAGAAACAATGCTTTTTAAGCTTTGAAATAAAAGTCCTTCAGTCTATTTCTTGGCTTTTACTAGATTTCTGTTTGTTATTCACAATAAAATGGCTGAACTGGGTGAAGCCGCGCGTGTGTGTACTCTACACTACAAGACCGTTATTGTCCTCTCACTGTAGGGGGCACCGCTTTTCTATGTGTGCCTCTTCCATAAGCCTGCTGTGCAGATCTGCTGCCTCCATTTCCAGCCTCATTGCCACCATCTCATGAGCCTTGTTCTCTCTCCATCTCTTTTTCTCTTCTCTCGCTTCAGCCTCCTTCAACATCTCAGTGGTGTAGTAGCTTCCTCCATTCAGTGCCACCATCTTATCAATCTTCTGCAGCAGCTCTGTGACCTGAGAGGGTCTTCCTCCTTCATTGTCAAATACATGATATCCCCCCCAGAACTGATCTGTGAACTTTTTAAGTGATATATGACCACTGATATAACTTTCAATAGTTACTCCCTTCAGGACGTGTCCGTGAGTGAACAGCACCATTGTGTACTTGTCTGTCTGAGGACCAAAGATATCCTGAGTTATCTTCACAGTATCCTCTTCCTCCTTAGTGAACCGTCTGGCTAGATTTAGCACCATCAGGATCACATGAGGACCAGAAGAGGAAAAGACAATGCACTTCTCAATCTCCTTGCTGATGTCATCATTCGTACGACATGTGTGAAACAAGCCTGGAGTGTCAATCACTGTGACCTCTCTCCCATCCACTGTCCCGCTCTTTTTCTGACAGTGTTCTGTCACAGATTCAGAAGAGAGACCTGAACGAAATGCTTGTTTCCCCAGGATGGTGTTTCCTGCAGCACTCTTTCCCGCTCCAGTATTTCCCACCAGCACAATCCTCAGATCTTTGATTTCTCTGATTAGAAGCTTCTCTCTTTGTTTTGTAAACCTCTCTTCTTCTCTTTCATTTCTAAGCTTCTCTATTTCTTTTCTATGCTCCTCTTTTAATTTCTCCAGCTCCTCCATTCTGTGTCTCTGCTCCCCCCCTTCCAGAAGCCTCCTCTTCTCCTCGTCTTTCTCCCTCCTCTTCGCCTCTTCAATCTTTGCTTCAGCCTCCTCGAACATCTTTTTGGTATAGTAGCCGCCTCCATTCTCTGTCACCATCTTCTCAATCCTCTGCAGCAGCTCTTTGACCTGAGAGGGATCCTTCTCCTTATTGTCAAATACATAAAATCCACCATAGCACTGATCTGTGAACGCTTTAAGATCTTTACTGCCACTGATAAATTCTATAATGTTTGTTCCTTCCAGTAGGTGTCCATGACTGAACAGAACCATTGTGTACTTGGCTGCCTGAGGACCAAAGATTTTCTGAATCATCTTCACTGTCTTCTGCTCCTCCGGAGTGAAAGGTCCCAGCTTTAACACCACCAGGAATGCATGAGGACCAGGAGGGGACATAGAGATGCAGTGTACAATCTCCTTGATGATGTAATCGTGATCTTCTTTACCTGTATCAAACAGGCCTGGAGTGTCAATCACAGTCACCTCTCTCCCCTCTACTGTCTCTATGGCTTTAGCACAACCTGTTGTCACAGATCTAGAAGACAACACTGACGTGAATCTCACTTTCCTCAGGATGGTGTTTCCTGATGCACTCTTTCCCGATCCAGTCTTTCCCAGCAGCACAACCCTCAGATCTTTGATCTGTATGATTGTCGGTTCTTTGGCTTCCTTCAGAACTTCTCCTTTTATATTCTCCTTCGCTCTGGGTCTCTTCTCTTCTTCCTCTTTCTGAAGCCTCTGATTCTCCTCTTTCTCTCTCTGCTCTAGTCCTGTGGAATAACAAGTGCACTTCAGTTCAATCTTTCACATTGTTGATATGAGATCATGTTTTTAACTGTGAAATGGAGTCTTGAACAACAGTCTGTATTTGTAGTGAATACGCAAAAACAAAAAAATCAGGACCTATCCATCAGATCGACAATGTGGTTCCGCCCCCTTTTATGGAGAAAACACAAGCCACTCACCGTTGACTTCAATGTAAAATAGCAGTACCAAAAGAAAGAAATTATAGAAAAATAGCTAAATTAATTTTGTTTATTGACCCAAAGACACCATGGCATGACAATATTACAACTCGTCTGGCCATATGCGCAAGATACACCAGAAATATGACTTTGACCCATCATGTCACATGTTACATTACAGTCTAGCCTGAGCCAAGTAGCCTACGTAAGTTGCCAACTTCAAATAGAGCTCGCTGACCGTGAAGTAGATCAGAACTACAGTAGGTCACAGATGGGACAGGAGTCACATGATTTTAGATGGGTCAAAGTCATATTTCCGGTGTATCTTGTTCATTCTATGGCCACACGAGTTGTAATATTGTCATTAATGAACAAAATTAATTCTGTTATTTTTCTATCTTTTTTTTGGATCTGGATCACGTGTTGGCTTGGTTCGAGCCTTAAAAGTCGTTATATTTGGATTTATCTAAATGTCTATGGAGAAAATGGAGCGGAACTTACTTCTGGGGCAAATTACATCATGAAAAGTCATGTGCCTGTTGAGCTCTATATTGGAGCGCTCCACGTTTTACTTTGGCATACACATATTTTCAATGTGCAGCTAAGTGTATTAGCAAACATTAGAAAAAAGAGAGAAAGATGCAATACAATCTGAACCTACAGGATGATTTTAGAGGATATAATCATCATCATCATTATAATAATAATAATAATAATAATAATAATAATAATAATAATAATAATAATAATAATAATAATAATAATAATAATAATAATAATAATAATAAACAAATAGTCTATGCTTTTGCTGGTGTTATTTTGCCTTGATTTAATCAGTTGTGTTTCAAGGGCAGAAAGAGGTATCTTCAATGATGACATCAAATGGTGAAAGCAAGCAATCCCCCCCCCCCCCCATTTGGCATCAAAATCTATCTTCAGTATAACTTCTGTTTGTATTTTTTTCTCCACAAGACTTACCTTTAAGTCCTGAGCTGCTGTGTGGCAATTTCTCTACTAGATCATTCCTGTCGATCTTCACCAACACATTCTTGGTCACCTTTAGAGTGTTTTTGGTGTAGGTCTGGGCCATCAGATCTACTGTGTCCTCCCTGTCTGCTTCATCCAATTTCGCCTTTGGGATAGCTCTAAGACCTTCCAAGTTGTCAGTCTGCTGAAGTCCCCACTTGAAGCTCTTGAACTCCTTGTCTCCCAAAGCGCCCAGTGTTTCCACAAGGAGACTTTTATAATCTGTCGCCATCGTTGATCCCTGGTAAATTCAAAGGATATGTTCAACTCTAAGGACACTAATGATAATTTAAAATGAATCTCACCTCATCTCATTAAAACAAGTATTAAGTAGTGTTCCTGTAAGTAGTAGTAAGTAGCTCTCTATATATCTCTCTCTCTCTTGTAAAAGTACTTTGTACTTTTGTACTTTGACTTTACAGCCATAATAAACCCTTTGGTACAAACACACCCTACTTGTTATGTATAATGCATTTCTTCCACAAAGTTAGAGCAGGGTGATTCTCTTTTGCTCTTTAACATTCCTTTAGTTTCTGTGAACTGGTGAATAATAAAAACAATATATATATATATATATCCTGGCTGTAACTCTTCAGTACTTTTCAACAAGTCAAATTCAGATAACAGCTGTGTGACCCACCGTCAGACCAGAGTCACGCTGGTGCACTGCACGGCCAGGAAGGAGGAGGAGCCAGAGTCACGCTGGTGCACTGCACGGCCAGGAAGGAGGAGGAGCCAGAGTCACGCTGGTGCACTGCACGGCCAGGAAGGAGGAGGAGCCAGAGTCACGCTGGTGCACTGCACGGCCAGGAAGGAGGAGGAGCCAGAGTCACGCTGGTGCACTGCACGGCCAGGAAGGAGGAGGAGCCAGAGTCACGCTGGTGGACTGCACGGCCAGTAAGGAGGAGGAGCCAGAGTCACGCTGGTGCACTGCACGGCCAGGAAGGAGGAGGAGCCAGAGTCACGCTGGTGCACTGCACGGCCAGGAAGGAGGAGGCTTCACATTGATCATCCACACGTGTCCAGATACCTTCGGAATGGTTGACTCCAAGGCTGAAATAAAATGAGTGCCTATTAGGATATATTTGTGTTATGAAGTAATGTGGGTAGCCTATGATCTATATTGATATTGAACATAATTATTATTAGGTAATTAAAAAACAATAACAATAACAACAGTAATAAAAACAGTGGCACTATGTAAACAATATGTAATTTAAAGGTATAACATTCTGAGAAAGCGACCACTGCTCCTGGCCTGCCCCTCGGAGGAAAGGACATGCCTGGATGGGTTACATGCAGAGGACACTTTTCACCGGCCACCGTCAGCATGAGTGTGTTGTGGCCGCATGCATGTGTTGTGGTGTTTGTGTGAAAATAAAAGACGGGCTTGTCCGTTACGCGAGTTTTTGTTTTTGTTTTTATTTATGAAGAAGACGTGACGGTTTGACTTTCAGGGTTCTCCTTTTTATTTTGTATTATTTTGTTAGGGGTGCCAGCCAGGTCTCTCTCCTGGCATTTAAAGACGAGCTGAACCCAAAAATGACCTTTAATTTATTTTAGTTCACATACGTGGGTATTCAGTGCACCCATTTAATAATGTATGCAACAAAGTTTTTCCACACTTTTTCCACATCAAAAGTTCATTTTTCAGGATTTCATTCATAACTGTAATCTACAGTATGGTGACATAACTTGATCATCTGAAAGAGTTATGGAGCAAGATTTCACAAATGAGATCGGGATGATTCACTCAACATCCATTTGCATCCGACATGGATTCAAGATTCAAGATTTTTATTGTCACTCCATGGTACAAGTATCACGTGTGAAATTCTCCGTTTACTGCTGTTGTTGTGTTCCCTTTTGCCAAAAAAGTGCACTTACGCTACTATGTACACTGTATAAAAGACACTGATATATACACTAGTTATTTACAAAGCGAATAGAAGCAACGAAATTATAAACAAAACGAAATTACTCTAAAAAAAAAGACCTATTTCCTACGAAGTTCACGGAGCTCGCACAGCTGGTCGCCTCCACTCCTGGCGCCCACTTCACATCATTGATGTGATCATAATTGGATTATTGCAATTCAAAGTGTTACACAGACTTCATTTATCAAAAAGTAGGCTGGATGTACCCCGTCTTGGACCCGACATGTTCTAGGTGTAAACGGGCCCCAGCGACTCTATATCACATGTTCTAGTCGTGCTCGTCTCTGGTTCCTTTTTGGTCCTCCATCTTTGAAACATCTTCCTACAAGGACGGATTATCCGTGATCCGTGCCAGCCCTAACCGTGACTAATAGCAGTGTTAGTTCAAATCATCAGGTATTTGCGTGTGTGACAGGAGCGTTTCTAGGTCCTGAAGACATTGGGGGCTTAGCCCGGTAAGCCGACGTGGAGGGGGGGAAAGGGGGGAGGGGGCTCCCCGCCTCCCCTGTTAAAATTTTTTGGTTTTTCCAATCCGTCAATACCCATGTTGTGAGTCATTTGAGATGAATACAGAAGAACAAGATTAGTGAGTCTCAAAGTGAGGTCCAGGGACCACCAGAGGTCCTTAGGGTTCTGGCGGGAGTCCACTTAGCAAATTCATGAATTGATAAATGTCAGCATTAGCCTCTTTCACTTACAAGAAGTTCTCACCACCTCCCCTCCTCATCCTCTGGTCTGGTCTCCTCAACTCTGCTCTCCTCTCCTCTGCTGTGGTCTGGTGTCCTCTGTTTTGCTCTGCTCCACTCCCCTCAGGCTGAGATGAGAAAAAAACAAACAGAAAATATCAGAAGGCTATGCAAGACCAAATTATCAGTTACTATTGTCATAGTGTGTCATTACATAATGTTTCTGCTTCACTCCTCACCACCTCCTCTCCTCACCTTCTCCTCTCCACACGAGCTCATCGTGTGGAGATCTCATCTCACTATGAAATTATTCAAACAAATGACATGCACCAACATGCACAGCATCACAGTAGCTACAACTATGAAATGATAGTTGTGAAGATATTTTCTGAGATAAATGGGCCTTGAGCAGGCCCATTTATCTCAGAAAATATCTTCACACAGAATATAATTAACCAGACATGGGACCAAGTCACTTTGGTCCAAGTTTCAAGTAAGTCCCAAGTCACTTGGTCCAAGTCTCAAGCAAGTCCCAAGTCATTTTGTTTTTTGCAAGTCAAGTCAAGTCAAGTCACAGGTTATATCATGTCAAGTCAAGTCGAGTCCTTAGTTAAGGCAAGTCAAGTCCCAAGTCTCAAGTCACTTCCCCCCCTCCCAAGATACTAGTCTTACCTTGCTTTATAAAGAGAAAAGACACGGTACAGTATTAGTAGCATATCTGTCTAATACTGTAGTGATATTATTGACCAATTTATCTAACCTGTTCAAAAAGTATGACAAATGAATTAATTTGTATTATAATTAAATAAATGAAATCAAACCAAACAAAAGTCAAATAACTGTATGCTTAAATAACTACTAATGTAAGTGCCTTCTCCATGGGAAAGAAAATCCAGTGAGAGGAGTGTGACTGACAGCCAATCATGACGATGCCATTTCCAGCTTGCACTCACACAGGGACGTGCACAGGTAGACCACCAGGTGGTGCCAAAACTGCTGCCTTTTTAACCTCTGACTGTGCCCTTTTTGCAAGACACTTCCAGTGGCCAACATGACTATCTTTCAGAGGCTGTAGCAGACTCATTTATAAAGCTATAGTGACGATACTGATAGCATCATGAAACTAGAAGACCAGACCGAATGCATCCATTGGTAACAACCGTCATGCTAACCTGTAAAGTGTTACCTCAGTATTTGGCTTTGTCTGATGATTATATGGTTACTGCTGGCTGTACAACAAATTGCTCCTCGGGGATAATAAAGATGTGAACGTTTGAACCTTAAAGCATGTGATATGAAGACGGAGAAGGAAGTCCAAAGAGCGACACCACCGAACCTGATGATGATGTCACAGGCTGTGAACTTTTAAGTTTGTTTTTCAAGTTGAACAAATTTGCCATGGAAGTTCAGATGAGAATAAAATTAAATGCTAAGAGATGAAAATATTATGGGTGAAGATGTAACTCAAAAGTAATTGCACCATAGAAATGTTATCTAAATGTAATCAAAAAGTACAAATATGGAGGGGGGTACGGTAAATATGGAAATCTACATACAACCTACCATACAAGCTACAAAGCATAGCATCAGCATGAAGCCACAGCCATCCACTCCAATGTCTATAGAAACTAACGTTAGCATGACTGTCACAATAACAATAGCCGTTCACTTCACAGTTACATTAAACAAAACCACACATCTCTGCTTCATTAAACCATTACAACAAACAATACCTTGTTCTCAATTCCAGCTAGGCGCTTTTGATTAGATAAAGAACCGTAGGTTGAAGAGCGACATGTTTTGCGACCGTCTGTTTTTCATGTCAATTCCCTCCCGGCCGGTGCGCACACCTTACGTCAAGTAGCGTAGGATCTTGTGATCAGAGATAAGAATCAGATCCTCATATTGTCTGATGTCAACACATTTAATTTATTAGTTTACAATTCACAATTCATTAACTTGCTGACTGACAACTTCCCCACAGTGAACACTGTATGGGTCACTGACTGCATTGTACAACAACGCAGGGGCGGTTTTAGCATCAGACCTTTGGGTGGGCTCAGCCCCGGGTCCGGGGGCATGCCCCCCCGGAAGAAAATTTAGTACAGTTTCAAGTAAAAATGGATCAAGCTGGTGCACTTTGAGATCAAAATGAAGAGACTAGATCTATGAAGACGGTGGGACGTGGATCAAAGCCTCGTGCATCTCCTGTAAAAATATTGTAGCTATTGAAGGTGTATAATCTATTTTATGGACCCATTAGGTGGCGACAGTGCTCTCCAGATTAGAGAAAGTTGAGGAAAAAAATCAGAAAAAGCCCCGTGATGAAAGAGAAACCGATGCATGAGCCAGAGCGGCACAGATTGCTCTGGCTGCCTGGAGCCAACGTTAGCTGCGAACAGCAGTCAATCCGCTCCCACAAATGAGCCCCTCTGTCTCTGCTGCATAGTTTCTCCACACGATTAGCCGCCAGAAAATAAGCCTTGTGCGCTGGGAGCCGGCGCACAAGGCTGAGCGCTCCGAAAATAGACTGGGTGCAGCGCACTTTGAAACGCGCAGCAGAAAGCCTATAATCGGACGCAGCTTCATCCCAGCTCACAACCGAAACCCCAGAAACGCAGACAAACGCGAGCCTGATCCAGACTCCCCCGACGAGCGGCCGCCATCCGAACGTGGATCCGTAAGGCAGCAGAGCCTGCCATAGCAGGCAGCAGAGACTCGCCTGACACACGCAGCAGCCAGCAGAGCGAGCAGAGCCACCAGAGACACTCCCACAGAGGAGGAGTTTGGAGTTGAGGGGTGTGTGGGTGGTGTTCAGATGTTTCAGGTCAGAAAATATTAGCTTCAGAGTCAGTGAATGTGCTTGAAATGCTTCATTTCACAAAAGGCTGAATATCTCAGCTTCTAATTTGAAACGCCTGTTTTTGCTGAAAACAACCTATCTTCTCCGGCTCATAACTAAAGAACGGAAAATGGTATCAATAAACTTTTTTTTGCTGATGATACAATAGAGTCTCCTCGTTCTTTGTGCGTGTTCGGTGTTTACATAGTAATATCACACAATATTCTGTGGGCCTCGAGAAATCACTGAAAACGCTCTGAAACTCTGGCACTGGGAGCGTCCGTTCTCCAAAAGTGGCTGGCACTCAATGAGTTAAGCAGAAAATTAAAAAATAGTTTTAAAGCAAAAATAAATAATAAATAAAGATAATTTTAACAGAAACTGCTACTAATGACCACCATGGATTTGGAGAGAATTTTTTTTTTTTTTTTTTTTTTTTGGTGGGCTGAGACTATTTTTGGGTGGGCTAAAGCTTGAGAAACAATGAGCAGGGATTTCTGTCTGATAAGTGTTCTCCACAAGTTCCTGGATCAGGGATTTTCCTTGCAAGGTCAGGTCCAACATTTACAAAAAATTCATTAAAGCTATTGGCCACATCTTCCATGTTATAGTTTTCCATATCCTTATCAATGAAATACTTAGGTAGACTATTGTGTCTAGATCCCTTTTTGATAATATTGTTTAGTATATTCCATATCCCCTTTATATTATTTTTATTATTATCTAATAACTTCTTATAATAATCTTTCTTACTTGTCCTTATAATATTAGTTAACTTATTTTTATACTTTTTGTATTTTTGTTCTGCCTCTTTAGTCCTCTGTCTTATGAAATCTCTATAAAGTGTATTTTTCTTTTTACATGCATTTCGTAGCCCATTCGTAATCCATGGACAACTAATAATATATTTTAGTTTTCTATTATATTTCTTTATAGGACAATGCTTATCATATAATAAGGTAAATATTCTTAGGAACTCTTCATATGCAAGGTCAACATCATTTTTTTTGTATATTATATCCCAGTTATATTCCAATAGTTCATATTTTAGTGTGTTTATAGATTCCTCTGACCTTACTCGTTTATATTCTGTTTGTTTGTATAACTTGTTTCTACACTGAATGTCATAAACTGTAAATACTGGCAAATGGTCACTGATGTCATTAATTAATAATCCACTTTTTGCATTACTATCTATGTCATTGGTGAAGATATTATCAATGAGAGTGGCACAATGAGATGTAATTCTGCTGGGTCTAGTAATTCTTGGGAATAGGCTTAAACTGTACATTGTATTGAGAAATTCATCAGTAGTATTGAGTTTATTGGGATTTAATATGTCAATATTATAATCCCCACATAAAAATATAGTTTTGTTAATTATTTTTGAAAATACACTTTCCATCCACTCACTGAATGCACCAATGCTTGAGCCTGGTGCCCTATATATACAGCTAACAATAACATTTTTTCTTTTCTCCATGCAGATTTCAATTGTTAAGCATTCAAGTAGATTATCAACCACAGTTGTCATTCCATCCAACACTCTGAAGGCTAAAGATTTCTCAATAAATATAGCAACTCCACCACCACCCTTGTTTTGTCTGTTTTGATCTCCACCCTCCGCAACTGACAGAAAGTCACGTGACCTTTGCAGCAGAAGTTCATCTTTTTTTTTAAATCTTTATTGACACACCTCGGCAGCAGAAGTTCGTCTTTTTTAAAGGGGGACTAACCCCCTAGATATGTATCAGAACAGTGATTTGAAAATACCTATGGAAAAAACCAAGAAATGACATATACTCTTGTCTATACTAAACTCTTTGGCTGTGTTCAAGTCAAGATTTTTTTTCGGAAATCGACGCCATTACAGTTTGCCTACCGCCTCAAAAATAATTTATTTGAGAGGGGCAATATCTTTATAAATATCAACAACTAGCCAACGCTGGTGGCATGTATGGAAAGAGTGTTGCTCAAAATGGTTGAAAGTTATATCAATTTGGTAATTCAGTGGCGAACTAGAAATTTAATTATTTTTTTCCATGTATGTGTATGTGGGCGTCTTATCGATAAGAGCAAAGTGAGGCGAGGCTCGTTTACCGCAGCACACTGCACAATAGGAGAAACCCCCCGCTCTGGGGTCACACAATGCGAGATTTCTCCACGTCATTCCCTCGTACAACTAGCGATAAACCGCGCAATGAAATCCGTTTTTAATTTGCGTTTTGGGGCTTTTCGTGATTCTTGTTAAAAGTTACTGCAGCGCAGGGCAGTGTCAGACCTCCATGTGAAGAGCTCCGCCCGCGCGTCCCCACTGCCTGGAGCACAGCAGCTCGTGCTTGCGCTCTAAAAGGGCAGGGTGCCCACGAGCTGCTGCCTGGCCCCGGCAGAAAGTGCTCCAGACTCGGTGTGATAATCCTGGAACAGCATTTGAGCTTATTCAGGTAAGATATTAATAATGTTATGACACATTCAGCGATAAACTGTCTACAATGAAGACATATGTCAAATATGACAACGTGGTGTTCAGTATTTTAAGAGCACATGAGCTACTTGCTTGATCAAACGGTCAAACCCATTCCGCGCAGCAAAACACACACGAGTCAACGTGGAGGAGCACACACGTGACACACACACAGACAGAGAGAGTGTGTGTGTGTCCAGTCCCCAGTCGCCAGTCGCTCTGCTCTGCTGACTTCATTTCCTGAAAAGTTGGCGTTGCTGGTACACAGTGATGATATTATAGTAGCCGATTTGTTTAGAGCAGCTTTGTCACGTTGTCATGTCGTAGTATAGCGTTATATTTTACATGTGCGCTAAACTGCGATAAGATTTGTTTGCGGAAATGTCAGACTGTGCTCTCTCTGCTCTGAGCACAAAGAGCAAGCAGGCAGAGGGGGAGAGAGAGAGAGAGAGAGAGATCGGCTCCCTACAAGCAGCAGAGTGAGTGAGAGAGAGAGAGAGAGGGATCTGCATGGGGAAAGTGGGAGAGAGATATGATGCTGCTGCTAAGTGCACTGGCTGCGCTAGGCTACACTCTCCATTCACAAACTGCACTGGTCTCTGTGACAACTTTAAAACGTAGATAGATAGTAAAAAACACATATTTAGGAAAAGTCATGGACAGGCAGGGTCATATCTTTTATTGAAATAGAGTTACATGCATTGAAAATATCAAAACGGTCCCACTGACCACAGTGGCGGGTCTAGTGTTAACAGGTCAAGTGACACAAACGTCCAATGAGCTGTGTGTATTGTAGCTACTAGCACCATATTGGTAGGAAAATGCTTGTGACATCATGGGAATAGGCTTGGAGTTGTGAGGAGCCGAAAGGGTACAGGGGGAGTAGTGGAGTAACTATCTTGAAATCCCATAGTCTTTGGGGACACTGTGACGTCAGTTTGTACCTAATCTCCCATTCATTTGAGAGAAAAAAAAAGCAGTGTTCCACCCTTAGAGGGCGCTTATGCCAGATATGCTGCTGAAAAATGATACAAATGGTAAAATGGCAACAGTTTGGTGTCAAATGTGGAAATTTTGACCAGAATTCTTTACACATCACCCCCAAAGTCATATATATTGGTTAAAAGCTGAAAAAAAGTGTTTTGGGGGTTAGTTACACTTTAAAGTCACATGACCTCCTCAGCGGAAGTTCATGTTTTTTTACTTTATTGACATACCTCACCTCGGCAGCGATTGAAGTTAAACAGACACAACGAACATAAATGCAACTTTGCCAATGAAGTAGCCTACATGACGTCGGCAGTTCTTCATGTTTTGAAATAACACGGATTTAAAAGGCTTTATACATATATAAAACTAAGAAGTTAGCAAGTAAATGTGCTATGGATAGCATTTCTAAAGTAAAGATATATAACTAGAAGTGACAGTCAGAATGATTGGTCACCATGGAGACAGACACAACTACACATCGCCCTGTCCAAAACGTGTAAACAGAACATTCATATTGGACCCTTCACAATTTAAAAAAAATTACCTAATAAAAAATTATAGTATAAAATGAAAATTACTAAATCACAATCACACATATATAATAGGAAAATATACTCACACACCTTTACATACATGTTACCCCCCAGCGAGCACAAAACGTTTTTTCAACGTTGATTTTTAGTTGAAATCTGGGTGATATTGGGTTTCAACGTCTAAGACCTAATTTCACCCTCTTTTCAACCGGCTAAAATGCGGTTACTACGTCAACGTGTCAAAAAACACAATTTGCTTAATCATATTGTTAAAACGTTTGTTGTAGCTTGAAATAGAGACAATATTGATAGTGTGTGAATTGGCATTTGTCCAATTTATTGTGTAACTGAGAGTTGAAATCTGGTCTACACGAAAACTACATTTCAACGCATTTTATGTCACATGAAATATCATAAATATGGGACTATATAGGCTATGTGGTGCCAGCAAAAAGCTTCCAGGACACATATGGTTAATAGTTTAGTGCAATACTATAAAATAATGAATTTAGTTCCTGCAGCAATGCGCATGCACAAGTAGCCTACTTAGTCGCTAGCTAGCTGTGACTGACTAGACCAAAGCAAGTCTGCACCGGTCTGCAACATAATTTTAGTCTGTTACATACAGTCTTGTACACATCACATAAAATAACCTGTCCTCCCGATCATTGAGCCTACAATCGTGGTACAAGTTGTGTGCGAGATAGAGTATATATGTGCCCCAGGGACGTGCACAGAACATTAGAGGGGCAGGGGCTCAAATTCATAAAAGGGCACTACAGGAAATTTGAGGCAATTTGAAGGCCAATTTAGGGGTATAACTCATTTTAAATATTCCGATTTTAACCAGATTTAGAGGAATATCTCATTTTAGGATGAGACTTGTCACGGAAAAATAACTCCATAACTGAATAATATTAGTATATAAAAGTTGCATGCTGTTGCAATACTGTTGTGAAATCATTTAAGCATCAATATGTATTTGCTCCTTTTCTCCCTTTAGGTTGTTGTACTACAACAGATAGCAACACAGGCAGAAACATTGAACGATACTGAGTGAGGCTTGTAATATACCATGCATTTTAACCATAATTCTAAAAACCAAGACAGAAGATTTAGATAAGGTGTATTAGATTTTTTTTTATTTTTTGCGGATTCAACAACACAACATCCCTTTCCAATAGTGTAAAGTAAAAAATATTTTCAAGAGCAACAATTCTGCATTTGTTCCCTATATTTTGGTTATTTATTTATTGGGTGGTTTATTTATTTATGTATTTATTTATTCATTCATTTTTGGGTTCATTTTTGGGTTGGTGCCTTCAGGGGCAGTTTAGAAAAACACTGCTCCATGCAGAGGCCTATTACAAATGGTGCATTCAGGCCAAGAGAGCTCGGAAAAGGCATTTCTCTTTGAATGCTGCCTTCAGTGACGGCATGGAAAGGGCAATTTCCATACAAAGCACCATTAGAAATGCATTCATGGTCAGGAAAGGGCACTTTTTATTTTATTTTTTAATGTGTCTGAGCTGTTTGTTTTGTTCATGTGTTGTTGGAATGAAAATGAAAAATGTATTATAATAAAAAAATAATAATAATAAAAAAAAGGGCACTTTTTACAGACTGAAAAAAAGGCAGCGGCTCAAGCCCCCTTTCATGTCTATGTGTGCACGTGCCTGATGTGCCCGGCCCCCCACATAATCCAAGAAATAATATAGCTCATGCCACGTGGGAGAACGTAGTTTGAATCCCGTGAGTGGTGTTGAATTTTTAATTTAAGATCTTGGGTTTATGGTCTAAACTTGAACTTTAATCAATGTCTGCAAATAGTCGGTGAAAAAACTTTCACTGTTGAACCTTTCTTGCACGTTTTTTCAACGTTTACCCTTTTCAACCTAAAAATGCTCGCTGGGCCATAGCACCTTTAATCAATTTAAATACTGGTATCTATATATATCTATATATAGATATACACACACACACACACACACACACACACACACACACACACACACACACACACACACACACACACACACAATGACACCTATTGCTCCTCTTGTCAGAATTTTTGGGGTGACTGACACCTACAAAAACGACAGTTAAGTGTTTAAAAAAGTTCACATTTCAGAACATCAATAAAGAATGCATGGCAGTTAGTCAATGGGGGCGGGAGGGGGGGGGGGGGTTAAAAGAAGCACCACCACTACACAAAGACAAGATCTGGTGCCATGTGACTCAAGTTCAGTGGTGCAACCCACATCAGTGCCACCTTCACCTGAAAATAGTCCGTCTTTACCATCCCCATCTTTGTTTCAGGATTCAAGTGCATCAGCACTTTTGGACCATCCATATACATGTAATCCCTCAGAGTGTCCCCAGTCCACCACAATTACACCTTCAGAGTTGCCATCTTCACATGTGAGATCTTTAAAGTCAGTGAAGTGCCCCCTTTGCTCCATTCTTCTGTACAAAAAGAACTTTGCAGTACACATACAAAGAAAGCATGAAAGGCCAAAAGACATTACAGCAGCATCTCATCTGAAAAGTGTGTGTGTGTTTGTCGACCAAACCCGTGGCCTATATGCTGTCCATAAAGGTGGTCATGGTTTCTCTGTGCCAATACATGTACAGCGTAAAACATGGGGCAAACAACATGTGACCAAATGTGAATTGGAGGACTGTCGCCAATATCAGTTGCTTGCACAACCAATCCAAGATGGCTGATCCGCGCAACAACAGTAGTTATAATCGTATAAATGCTATTTAGCACTTCTGTCTTGTTTGTGTCTCATTTAATCAGCTGTACACACAGCACGGCCTACTTCTATCTGTGTGGACATGAGGCTGCAGTGTTTGTATGCGCAAAATGCCACGAAATGCCTTGTTATCAACTGTTATTGCTAACAATGGCTAGCAACTTTTCTGCAAATGGAATGCTAACAAAACGGATGTGACGTCATTTAGCCTCCACATCCCAGTTCTTCTTTTTTGAGCTTTATGGCGGTTGGCAAACAAATGTATGTGCATTACCACCATTCTCGACTGTAATTTGTACCATCATACTTGTCATTTTTTTTTTTTTTGTTATGAGCACATGTCTGTTCTAATGTACACTTGTCTGTTTGAAAAAAGAAAAAAAAAAGTGCATTACCGCCACCTACTGGAGTTTTGGCGGTTGGCATTGGAGAACTGGATGCTCTGATTAGAGGTAACGCAAAACTTCCGCTGCGGAGGTCACGTGACTTCCTTTCAGTTGCGGAGGGTGGAGGTCGCCCAGTGTCTGCAGCCAGACCCTTCTCACTTCCCCTGGTATGTGAATGAAGACAAAAGCAATCGATCTCAGATTAACCCAAAAGCAATCAATCCAAGACCAGCCGATCTAGATCAATGAAATAACAGATTAATTAATTAAATTAAATTAAATCTTTTAACATTTTAGCCCTTTTTAGCACAATAAGTTCTTACTCTTTTAAAACACATTTATGAGCTATTTTGTATCTTTTAATCCAATTATCAATTTTAAACATTATTGGACCATGAATTTACTGTGTATACTTGTAGTAGCCATAAGTGTATTATCTTTAGCTTGTATCATGAACACACTATATATTAAATAGCAGGAAACTGGTTTTTAAGTTGCACAAATAATTGGGTGGAGAGGAGCTGCCTGAATAGCCCACTAGGCGCATGCAGGCAGGCTTCTTCTGTCAAGCCATGAAAGAAAAACGCGACAATATCCGTGGGAAATGGCAAAGTCAACTGAATTTCAAAATAAAATGGAGTTACTACAACAGTGTTGAGCAGAGAGAGAGATAGATTGACGGGTGGCTATCAAGTGGGGCTTTCTCCCCGTCGACAAACAAATCTTCAGGAGAGAGAATAGCGACCGAAGAAGCAAGATGGACAATGTTGTTGTGCCAGCACATATTCTTGCAAGATTACCTCTCTAAAAAGTCAGACTATAGTCAGACCTGGTTATACATAGCATCAATAGAACATTAAATATATCAGATTTATTTTACCTACCCTACCCATGATAATTCTGGATCACACGTGAAAAAATACAGTCGGGAGAGAGGAGAGGCGCTTGTGACTCGGCTCCAGGTTCAGCGTGCAATAGGCGTGCGTGCGGTGTGATCACAAAAGCGTGTGATAGGTTCACGCGCAGCTCAAGATCTGCAGGTGGGTTGAGGCAAGGCAAGGCGTAGGTTCCCTGTGTGAACAATGACATCTGACAGTCTAATCCGCTACGTACACACAGACACAGGCAGGGGCGGACTGCACGTCGGGCAAATGCCCGGTGGCCTGGCCTGGCCTGGCCTGCAAAAAAAAAAAAAAAAAAATTGCAGGCCAGGCCAGGCCACTCACTGAACAGCAGGCCAGGCGCCGCCTACTGGTTTACTAGTGTTTTTTTTTTACTTTATTCAGGTTTAAAGTGGGTGCATCTCATTGTAAAATTGGACTTGGCCCAAATTGGACTTCAAACGGCCCAAATCGGGCTTTAAACGGCCCAAATCGGGCTTTAAACGACCCAAATTGGGCTTCAAACGGCCCAAATCTGGCTTCAAACGGCCCAATTTGGGCTTCAAACGGCCCAAATTGAGCTTCAAACGGCCCAAATTTTTCGCCGCCGCCCTTCGGACGCCGGCACGCGCGTTGGGGCCCGTATCAGCCTGGCCTGCTTGGTATCTAATGCCCGGCCTGAATTATGATCCCAGTCCGCCCCTGGACACAGGGAACCTACACCTTGCCTTGCCTCAACCCACGCCTACGCCTGCAGGCCTTGGGCTGGGCGTGAACCGATCGCCTCTCCCTCTCCCAAAGCACGCCTTTGCACGCTGAACCTGGAGCCAAATCACAAGCGCCTCTCCTCTCTCCCGACTGTATTTTATCACGTGTGGTCCCGAATTATCATGGGTAGGTAAAATAAATCTGATATATTTAATGTTCTATTGATGCTGGATATGTATAACCAGGTCTGACTATATAGTCAGACTTTTTAGAGAGGTAGGCTAATCTTGCAAGAATATGTGCTGGCACAACAACATTGTTCAACTTGCTTCTTCGGTCGCTATTCTCTCTTCTGAATATTTGTTTGCCGATGAGGAGAAAGCCCCACATGATAGCCAAGCCACCGTCAATCTCTCTCTCTCTCTCTCTCTGCTCAACACTGTTGTAGTATCTCCATTTTATTTGGCTTTGCCATTTCCCACGGATATTGTCGCGTTTTTCTTTCATGGCTTGACAGAAGAAGCCTGCCTGCACGCGTGAAAATAGAACTCAACGATAAAATCAGCGCAGGTCAGGCAAGGCGTGGGTACACGCAGGGTTCACGCTCAGGCGCCCGGTGTACACAGCCTCGTTGACTAAAATGGACGCCTATTTAAAAGCGTGGGTAAAGGCAAGGCGTAAGCAAGGCTTGGGTCCCCGGTGTGAACCCAGCCTAATTAGACTTGGACTCTGTGTATTCTAATCATTTTAGTACTTGATCATATTTCTTGCATGTTCACTATTCAGAGTAAAGACAGAGAGAGAGCACGAGGAGGCAGACAGTGCAGGGAGAGCAGCTGGCATGGGGGTGAAAACTGAATAATTACATCACAACAGTAATCCTAATGTTAATTTAAATTGAGATATTCCTCTAAATCACACATGGGCAAAATACGGCCCGCGGCCCGCCGGCGCCTCCTGTGTGGCCCGCGATGGAATTGCATTTTTTTTTATTTTTTACAATGCATCTGAAGGCAACATGCAAGATACCCGCTGAATAAGTTTCCAAATGTTCATGTCATTCTGGCCAATACTCCACTTCTGTTAAAGCATTTCAGTCTGGAATATGGACTATCTTTCAATAATCTTTATGGCTAAAAGGCTAGTCTCTTAAAACAGACTGTATCATCTACATCCGGCGAATGCAGCTATATACAGTCTGTACGTTACACCCCCAGAACATGCACAAGGAAGTTGGGAAAAAAACCTTCAGACTGGAAGGAAGTTCTACGGAATCCGACCAATCACGACACGCGAATGCGGCATATTGGATTCTGATTGGACTAATGAGCGGAAGACCCGCCTTTCTGCCGGCATATTGGATTCTGATTGGACTAATGAGCGGAAGACCCGCCTTTCTGCTTCCCATTGCGGTTGGTGCATGATTCTCCCCCACGAAGTACAGACGGTATTGCGGAAGCATTTGAAAATTGCGGAAGCCAACTCGTCTGTTCTAAGAGACTACTAAAAGGCTAAAAGTAATCTCATGTGTAAGAAATTACTGTTCTACATTGAAGTAAACATTTAAATAATTAACTCGTTGGTTTTGGATTTATTTAGCTTCAAGAGTGCATTTTTGTTCGTGTGACCCTCAACACAGGCTTTGAGAATCCCGGGCCACTTACTGATACTTATGCTTAAATTAACCCACTCATATTCTGGTTTATTTCAAGAAAAACATTTTGGCTAGTGGAAATTCTAATTGGCTGGTAACTGTAAAATCTAGCAGCCATATTGGCAGGTGGTCAAAAAAGTTAATTTCAAGCCCTGAGAGCAGGGGGTGACATAGGAGTGAACGAGAAAATGATCAAATATTGGTGGTTAAGACTGAATAATGACATCACAACTGTTCACATGAGTGGTCAGTGTTCAGGTGATCTTACCACAGTTTTGCTCGTCATTGCAGTCAGAGCAGTCACACACAAAGTCACATTTCTTCTCAGGAGCCTGGCAGGGATGAGCCTGTGAACCAGCAGCTGTGCAACAACACAGATACTGTGAAAACCTTGAAGACACTCTTATTTCTTAAACTTATAATAGATCAACAATTGATTATTTAATGAGAATTTAATGACTAGTACGACTCCTAGGCTCACCCGCTGTGTGGCCTCGCCCGCAATTCGGCTGATGCGTGGCCTCGCCTGCTCTATTGGCATGCACAATGCACAACTCATGAATTCATGATTATACATTATGAAGCTGATCATTAAAAATGGGCAAAGACAGCAGCCTATTAAAGATGTGTTAGTTTAATAAATTGCACAATGGTAAATGGTCTGCATTTATATAGCGCTTTACAATCAGTAGGTACATTCACCCATTCACACACTGATGGTGGCAGGCTACCACGCAGGGTGCTGGCACACCATCAGGAGCAATTTGGGGTCAGTATCTTGCCCAAGGACACTTCGACATGCAGACTGGAGGAGGTGGGAATCGAACCACCGACCTCTTTTATCCAAAGTGATTAGTGGACGACCCGCTCTACCTCCTGAGCTACAGCCGCCCCAATGACTATGTGTTAAGTGTTGCAATAATCAATATCACAGTATTTTGAACTAAATCAGTGTTAAGTGATAGTGACTATCCTGAGTCCAACAATTAGCCACAAGGCTGGTTGCGGGAGATTTTTTTTATTTTTTTATGCGATCCAATGAATTGATGTCCAGGCGATATTTACAATTTGGGCGAGGTTTCCATTTAATGAAAGATAATTTCAATTTACAGGCAGCAAGATTATTGTGTTAAACTGAATCTATTGCAAAAACCTGAAATGATGGATGATGTGATGGCTTTCACCCAAGCATAATTGAGACCTGCTGTGACCTGTGCAATAGACTTCACCAGAGCTCACCTATAGTCTACACTGCCACCCAGTGGTAGACTTAATCAAATTCAGAATCAGAATCACTTTTATTGCCACAAGATTACATATGAGGAATTTGTCTTAGTGTAAGTATGCAGCGTAGTGGTCATATCAATATTCAGAGATAAAAAGAAAATATCTAATAGACAAAATCACAACATTGCAAGTGCAGTCCAATATATACACGAATAGTGTTAAATAGGCATTGAGTATGAATGGAGTAGAAAGATCTGGTAGAAGTACCAGCTATAATACACAAGTGGTGCTTCACTGTTGTTGTAGCCTACTGTAAAGTGACGTTTGATGGGGGGGCGGCTCATGTCAGTGGGGGGGGGGGGGGGGTTCAGCTGTGTTCAGAGGGTAGTAGGAGGGGCGTTGGTAGAGGCCTTGGTAGAGCGGGCTTTCGGGCCTTGTTGATGAGGCCGCTTCAGCGTCCTGGCGGTGTGCAGGTCCTGAAGGGATGGCAGGTTGCATCCGATCACCTTCTCAGCACACCGAATGATGCGCGCAGTCTGTGTGACTACAAGTTGTAGCACAGACAGATGACATGAATGGCTCATTATAGTGATGTTTGTTATTATTACATCAAAGACAAGTAGGCTACAAAATGTTTTCATGCAAAAACCTCAAACTTTTAGTGCGTCCTGGTGGCTCACCTGGTAGCACACGTACCAGGCTCAGTTCTTCGCACGGCCGACGAGGGGTCGAATCTGACCCGAGGTCCTTTGCTGCATGTCATCCCTTCTCTCTCTCTCTCCTGTCCTGTCTGCCTACTGTCCTGTCTAAAGCAAAATATGTTCACTTTTTTATTGCAAAATATTTGCCTGTGAATATGATAGCCTATACTTCAGTGGTTCGCAACCTTTTTACACCAAGTACCGCCTCAAAAATTACCACCGTATGAAAGTATAAGGGGGAGGGAGCCCTACGTACCACCAGTGGTGGTACCCGTACAGGTTGAGAACCACTGATATAATTAATTCAATAAGATAAAATTGCTTATCATTGTTTTGGTTAAAAATCAATGAATACAAATTCACATTTTGATCAAACATAAATAAAAGTATGTAGATTTTTTTGAAATGTTGCCATAGTTTTCTAGTGTGAGGATGAAATCAGAACTGAGACACTGTCTGAAGCATCACAGAATGAACTGTTTCCACTTCCAGTATTGCCTAATATGTAATATCAGTCATAATTTGGTATTTTCTGCCTTCTTTAACCTTGTTGGTAATGAAGAATTTGTGTGGCAAAACGACCAGGCCGTTTCCATCAACCAGATTAGTGAGACTGGGGAATTTAAGCTTTTTCCTTTGGACGTCATGCAAGGAAGAGGAACGGGCTTCTCTTTCTTGCTCCTCCCTCCCTCTGTTCCAAGGTGCGTCAAGTTCACAGAATCATACCGGAAGATGGTCTATTCTGACTTCACAATAAAAGCATGCTTGATCAATGAGACAACAGATTTTCACAGTAAAAATGTTAAGGCACTTTAAGACACAACTTACGTTCCCCTTCCTGCCTTATTGTAGGCTAAGGTTTTATTCAGAGTCAAAAGTTTGGTAAAAAATAGTGCAAAAATGTGTTGATGTGACAAGCCTATAGAAATTTGACCATACAGATGCACCATAAAATGTAATTAATAAGTATTATACTTCTGCAAAAAACTTAAGTAAAACGAATTAATTAATTAAGTAGGCTACACAAGGGCACACAAAACTATACAGTTCCTGTAAATTTCACAGTGGCCATTTTGTGTCTAAAGACCAGAAAGCAACACAGGTGCAAGCAAAATATAATGAGGGTTTCCAACTTCCAGTCCATTTAGATGTTCCAACCCCTCGTTAATGTTTTGCTTGCACCTGTGTTACTTCCTGCATTTTAGACACAAAATGGTTGAAAAAGGCGGATTGTAACTCGTTAACTATAGCCTAAGTAATGTTTAGACCTACTGTAGGTCTGGGTAATGGCACGGACACACTATACAAAAGGCCATCAGTCGTCAAATGGCTGTGCTGTCATATGACATTCCCCCCCTCACATATGCACAATTAAGGCCAGAATAATAACTACTGTAAGACATACATTCATTTGCATCTCAACAGGATTTACAGCACAGCCATCTGAACACTCAAAGCCAACAGCACAATAACAATTCACCTGTATTTCAATAACACGCAGGGTTTACAGCGAAGTACACTCAATGCCAAAAGCACAATAAGCCAATAATAATAGATTTTATGTTACCAGGTTAAATCAATTGAGAATAAATCCTCATGCATTTACAATGATGACTTGGACAAGTGGCTTAAAGTGTAACTTACCCCCAAAACACTTTTTTCAGCTTTTATGACTTTGGGGGTGGTGTGTGAAGAATTCTGGTCAAAATTTCCACATTTGAGACCAAACTGTTACCATTGTACCATTTGTATCATTTTCAGCAGCATAAGTTCCCTCTATGGGTTGAACACGGCTTTTTCTTGTGCCCTCAAATGAATGGGATATTTGGTACATCCTGACGTCACGGTGGGTTTAGCACGTGCCCCACTCGTGTTTTTTTCCCCATTGATTATTACTGTAGTTCACGCGGTGCGAGCCCTTTAAGACCAATGCATCTATGGGTAATGCCTACTGTGGCTAATATTAGCCGCTAGTTAGTTATGTTATATGGCAGTAAAATGCCACTGAATGACCAAATTGATATAACTTTGAACCATTTCGAGTAACACTGTTTCCATATGGATCACCAGCATTAGTTTGTTGTTTATAACGGGGCTATATTCAGAACGTTCTATCTCGGATGCGTTATTTCGAATCCCACATAGGTTACGCCCCTAAACCCACATAGGTTACGCTAAAACCCACATAGGTTACGCCTCAAATCCCACATAGGTTACGTTAAAACCACCACCGCAAAGCGTGTGGGTTTCAGGAAGAAACAGTCTCGAGCCACTAACGTCATCTTTAGAGCACAATATTCCTGGAATGCAAGTTTAACTAAACAGTTACATGTCCTCTGCATTCTACATAAAATTAAGATATTACGGGTTGTTTTATTTTGTATGTTACATACTTATTGGCCAAGATATGTTAGTTTATGGGGGAGGAATTCTGCCAGGTAAGGAGGGGAGTGTGGGCGGCCATCTTGCCTGCGGGGTTTTCGGATCGAGTGGAGAGCCGTTTTGCAGGAGATCTGGGGGGGTAAGTCCCGCTTTAAAGAGGATATAATAAGAATACAGTCAACACAAAACAACTCATATAGGCCTACATACGAAAAGGCAAAAGACAGTGCAGGTAAGTAAAATAGCCTAGATTTAAAAAAAAAATCAATAAATACTATGAGGCTGACTGAGTTAGTGGGTATTCTTTGTGGGAATATAAAGGGAGAGTGGACCCCTGGGCCTGGTAGGCCCGTTCAGATTACACAACTGTCTGTCTTGTAATCAGGGGTCTTATGTGTCGTTTGTTGTTTTCACACTATAAAGCCGCTTTCAGACATGCCCTGGAATCAGGCCCGGCGGCTCCAAACCCAAATGACAGAGGAGGCATTTAATTAGCTTGGTGGGGCACTCCAAGGGGGGTGGACCCTGGGAAAGAAAATTTGTATTTTGCTTTTTTCCAATATTTTATTTATTTGTCAGAGCATAAGAACAAATTCAAGCTCAGACACAGGAAGAAGAAAAAAAAACATTCATATATTATCAACAGTCCAATGCCAAAATGTGGTGCTACTGTAACAGCCGCATTAGGTGCATTAGGTCCTGAGCAGCAGGTGTCAGTTATCATTGCATTCAAGCTCAGGCTTGCTGCCACTCAGTTTCAAAACCCACCCATCTACTTGCTTGAAAGCTGGCACGTTCTGATTTGTGATAGGTCTCAATGTATGTCAATCATAAAATAGCCTATATGGCATGTATTTGATTCAGTTACAGTATATTTATGTTTTGGTTTTGACGTTGGATGTAAATCTCTCTAAAGATTTCTGTGCAAGTGTCTTTTTTTCCTTTTTCTACACACACATTATCTGGCCGGGCAAAGAAATGAGCGGGCCTGTCCCGGTCTGGTCTAAAGCTGTATTGGACCCGGGTAACTAGTAACTAGATGTTACCCGGGTCCAATACAGCTTTATTCTTTCTTAACATACGCTTGTAGATCATTATAGGCCATTCTACAGAATTGATTAAAAGTCAGAGTCATTAAGTTGATCTCAAATAATATGTTGGTCATATTTGGTGTGAGAGTCTGGCAAGCGAGACTATATTTGGTGGAACGCCCAGTCAATGCGCTTTCACACACACAAAAAACACCATCCAAAAATGACCCCACCCCCCAGATTTTCTCCCCAATTGTACAGTACTTGTGCTGTCCCGTCGCTCGCTCCACCCCCTCTGCCATCTGGAGAGAGACTCCAACAAATGACTTTATTTTGAAAGTCACGACAGGAAGTGTCACAGCTAACTGTGGGCACCTTGACACTGGTCTTCAGGATGGCTACATCCATCTCATTTTACCTGTTCCTCAAACGGAGAGAAAGCAGAGGAGACCTGCTTTGGGTTCAGAGGCAAAACTCCCGACGTTAAGTGTTGAAGTAACGGACCAGCTAACCGCTCTGAGTCCGTTGAGCAGTTACACCCACGCACGGCTGCCACTGAGCACACAGCGAGGAGGACGGACCGTTAGGATCTTTTGTGAGGAAAAAGACAATGACAACGAGTTGAAGCGGATTGTTGCTGCTGCTTTCTGACTGAAATCACGAGAGTTCACTTTGAGTAAATAGTTTTCGGGGGGTGGAAAATGAGGAACCAGCTGGTAACTAGTAACGTTAACATAACTGGACTTGTGGAAGAATCGACGCTGGATCTGGCTCGGACGGGAAGCTAATGTTAACTTATAGGACATTAAGCTAACTCCTGCTGTAGCCTATACAGATGGGTGTTTAATTTCTTTTCGTTGTTCTTGTTTATCATTTGTGGTGGGGGGCTACGGTAACGTTTCTGCTCCAGACACAATGTCCAGCAACGTGACAGGCGAGAATAACGTTTAGTGTTTACTGTCAACTGTCAAGCGGATGTAAATATCTTCTTAGCCCCCTGTCTGACATGACATGACCAGAGGCAGAGCTCTCTCCCCCCTCCAGGTAGGACACTACGGAGATGTTTGATGACCGAACACGGCAGCAGCTCCTCAGACAACAGACGCATTCATACCCATATCCACACTCCATTCACTGCAGACTAGTGCAGTGCCCGTTTGCTCCGCTGCTATCTAGCAAGTGTGAATGATGTCGTAATGGGATTATGATGCCATCAGCAGAGCGATTGACATAGTTGCGTCATCTCCATGAACTCCAATGGATTTTAATTGTTTGTTTGTTTTTAAACCATAGTTTCCGGAAGTAAGGTTCTGGATTAAGCAGCACTGTAGACTTGTAGCAGAATGGACTGTTTGTGATGTACTTCTAAAGGGTAAGATGTTTAAAGAAATTCTATATGATCAGCATTATGGTATGCATTCAAATGGCCCACCATGTGCTTCCTGGTACTACTATCCTTGGAACTAGCTAGAATGGAGCTCATAGCTACATGAGTCACGTGAGGATCTTAGCATTTCGGACCTACTTTGGTGCGATTCTCTCTTCAATGACTCTGGTCACCAGCAAAGCCGTGTTCTAGTTGGTTCCAATTGGATGACGGCACTGCACTTCCTCGGGTCACCAGCAGGGCGGTATCCCCGCAATCAGCAGTAGATAGATCAACTGTCCGTGTTGGCCCCGCCATGGCCCTTACTAGACTGAGAAGGCCGTGGCTGAGCGTGCTGGTCGGGGTCTTCCTGGGCTTCACCGCGGCCTCCTGGCTCATCGTGCCGCGGGTCCTGGAGATCAGCGGGAAAAGAAAGAAGTCTCCCGTGTGCTCGTACTACAGAGACGCCGCCGTGGGTAAAGTGCCCCAAAGCCTCGGGGACGCCGCGGGGAGACACCGGGACAGCCCGCCGTCCAGCCAGGAGGGCAGCCAGGAGGACGAGGACGAGGACAGGTTGTACAGCTTGTTTATTTTCATGCATTTGTTTAGCAGGCTAGATTATTGTAACGGTGTCTTCAGGTCTTAGCAATAAAATGATCAGACAGCTACAGCTCATCCAGACGTGCGTTGGACCAGATGTGCGTTAGACCAGCGGTCCCCAACCACCGGGCTGCAGACCGGTACTGGGCCGCCGTAAGCCCTCGTTCACACAGGACGCCGAAGCCACGCTCAACCGAAGCTGTACCTACGCTGTACCCGCAAGTTTCATTTCGCCGTCCTTGTTAACCCATTGATACCGGATGCAGCATTTGCGTGTATATCCCTTTAACACCGACGGCAACGGGCGTGTCATTTTACCTTTCATGCCGGCTGCAACACAGACGCGTAGTACGTGTATATCACTGTTTCAAGACATGTGACCGATTACATGCATCATGATTTGCTGAAATAGACGTGGCGGAGGTGAAATGCATTGTGGGTTTTGTAGTTTTTTATTTTTATTGTTGCCTCGACCGTGTGGACAGTTTTTCAAAGCTCGAACTACACAGAAAATCAAGGAAGCGCCGGTCCAGCAATACTTCCCATTAAACTTTAGGATGAAATGAATGCTGCTGACCTAATTTCAGATTTATTTATCTCATGTTCCAATCTGCAATAGCCTCAAGGTTTTACTGCACGTTCTTCTGCTGCACGGTGGCAATTCTGCATGGCCGCGTCTCAGACAGTAAGCTAAGTGAATGCTAACGCTGATGAACTGAACGGAGTATAACTTACTTTGAGGACGAAGACATCAATGAATAAGAAGATTCCACACCCAGATTATGATGTGACTGTTGACACGCTAGCCAAGGCTCATTGGGTGAGTGACTTTTGGTGAATTTGCCGTATTTCAAGACGACTGCAAAATGGAGGTCGCTAACGTTACTTTTTTAACGTTAACGTTAGGCTGCAGTAATTGTCAAGGGTTCAACAAAACCTATTTCCTCAGCTTCTATAGTAGCTATCAACATGAAATAAAAAGCATTTGAGAGCTTAAACCCGTGGCTTTTTAGTTGGAAGGGTTACATTTGCCGTAATCTTGATTAACATTTCTTAAAATGCGTTAGAATCTTTATTTTTATTTTTGGGGGTTAAAAATTAAAAAAAATAAAAATAACGTTAGGGCAAATATAATACGAAAAGCCAAAGGGTTAAGCTCTCAAATGCTTTTTATTTTATGTTTATATGTGCTATAGAGCCTGAGATATGAAGGTTTTAGTGAACGCCGACGGCTCTGGCAACTTCTCCGAAAAAGGCCGGTTTACAGGGGCTGTTTACAAACGTGCAGTAGGTTTAGAGGGCCACTCTAGAGAAGGCGCGCCGGTATCAATGGGTTAACAGGCAAAGCCGTTCACACCACCCACGCGCGCGCCATGCTGACGCCGCGCCGAAACCACGCTCACGCCACGCCGAAGCGATCACTCAGGACTGACGCCGAATTTCCAAGCGTGACGCTGAAGCCGTGAAGCCGTGAGGCATGAAGTCAATGGGAGTCGTGGGCGGGTTCAAGGCGCGAGAGTAGGCGCTGAAATGAAAAGAGGAGGTGTCTTGTGTGAACAGCAAAGCTTCATTTATACTTATTAGAAAGTGTCGCTCAGCACATGGTCGCAGACGAAAAAGAAAGTGTCGCTCATGGTGTTGCATTTATACTTCAGTGAACTTTCGCCTCGGTTCAACGGTCACGTGACACCCGAACGCTATAAGCAGACAGCCAAGAGAAGAGAGGGAATGCACAGGTTTAAACCGGTTTAAAATATTGTACAAAAATATGATTTTCATTAGGTACAAGGAGGAGAGGAATGCAGGAGTGTTACACTGATTTTCACATGGTGGTGGTGGTGTTAGATTACATATTGTTTTATGTATGTAAGTATGTATGTATGTACGTATGTATGTCTGTCTGACTGTATGTCTGTATGTATGAATAACTACATAAAAAAAAGGAAAAAAAATCTTTTTGATAACTATATAGTTACATTATTGAATACTATGTATGGGATAGTGTATATATGACAACAATTATTGTCATATATATACATAATTGTTATGTATTACTATGTGACTAGTGTTTTATGTATGTATGTGTGTATGTATGTACATATACATGTATATATATATGTGGATATTTCTATAGTATGTGTTGTTATACAAGTATAAATATAATAATTTAGTATTGTGGAAAAGGGGTGGGAGTTAATAAGTTATACTTCTTCTCACTCCTTTTCGAATGTCTATTTGTTACCCCTTCATCCTTATTTCATAATACTATTTTAATCGACTTGTTAACGTGTGTAATTTTGAAGGCCCAGTATAGAGGGAATGCACCGACGCCACGCCCCCTCCCGAACACGCCCCCTCAGCCGGACTGAGCAGCACTGAGTGTCAAATTTCCAAAACAAACGTGGCTTCCGCCAGGGGTAGTAGCGAAACCACGGCTAATATAAACGATTATCTGCTTAAATTAAAGGCAGTTGGACTCGAATGTGACCCTTACAGCTTGCCAAAGAACCAGTGGTCCATGGACGTAGACATGTGGCCAGGAATAGGGTTTCCTGACATTTATATGTACTTAATATCGACGCCGGGGAAATACACAAACCAAAGCATGAAAGCAGACAAGAGCATGGACGCGTGGTCGTACTTCAAGGCTGGATTTGTTGGCGACATTAAAGTAACGAGGACAGCAATGGATATTCTGGTTGTATGTGGAGAGGTAAATATTTATTTTATTACAACTTTTATTAAGAAAAATATAGCATACGCTGTCACTAACACACGCTAGCTTTGTTCATAGTGAACACTGTCACTCATGTAACGTTATATCTGTGCAGGTAAAACACAGCCAGAGAATGAATGAGCCCTCATTGAAACCCTGGATAGCTGCAGAGAAGACCGGGACCGTTTCATTAGCTTTCGGCAGCCTGTAAAAAGATACCTCCGACGCCTTGTTGAATCTATTTTTACAGTCAATGGCACAACAGCACTTTCCCATTTTCGTTGTTTTCTCGCGGAAGCTGAACGCTAAACACCGTGACCCGGCGGCGCCACCTGGCTTGTTTAGATGTTTTGACACTCACTGCAGCTGAGTGGGCGTACCCGCACTGACTGTCGCGTCCGTGACGTCACGTGCATTCCCTCTATTGTCTCTGTTTTGTTTACATACATATTCGAAATAAACATGACAAACAAACAAACAAACAGTGAAACCACCTCGGAGGCAAGATGTAACGTACTTGGCTGCAGCCGCATATAAACGACACACAACTCACCTCCTCTCTCTCTGGGAAATGCACAATGTTCTTTGTGATTTTCACAAAGTCATACATCAAGGACAGCTTGATAAAAATAGCGGAGACACGTTCGTTCATTTCAATCGAGTGAAAACCAAAACAAGGAAGTCAAACGCGTGCCGTCTATATAGCCAATCAGAGTTGCGCGATACTATGACGTAGTCAGCGACACTAGACATGTCACCAGGTAGCAGACACTGCTCGCCGACACTTGAAAGTGTCAACTCAAGTCCTCATTTCTGTCGGCGACCGTTTCAAAAGTGTCGGCAGACGAAGCATAAATTGGGCTTCGCTTCTTGTCCCGCAGATTTACGCTCCGCTCTACCTTCCGTTGAGAAAAGTGCACAATGCTTAAGCTTAGGACATAGGAAGTAGGGCTGTCCCAAACGATTATTTGCTTAGCGATTCGACTAACGATTATTTTTTCGATTAGTCGATTAATCTAACGATTATTTTTTATTTAATTTTTTTATTATATAACAATAAATTTACCCAAAACAAATAAGTAACCAAAAACTTCTCAATTTCAGTATTTTATTTAACCATCTCATTCTCTTTTAACAGTCCAACATAAAATCTCTCAAATAAAATTAAAGCAAGAGCTTGTCCTCAAATAAAATGAATATAGTGCAATTCAAAATAAAATAGTAGAATAAATTAAATTCAAGTCACTTTCAGGAGGAATACCAAAAACCTTGTGCAATGTCAACTGAGTTTAGCAGCAGTCCAACATAAAATCATCATCTTACAGTACAATGGTGTGCAATTTTCAGTAACAGTGCTCTTAATTTTGGAGAAAGACAAAATGCTCCATGTAAGATGGTCACACATCATCCAGACACAAGACTGTGTCTGTAGCATCCACACCCAACATCTGGGGCTTGCACCAACTGGTCTTAACTATGCCTGGTCGTAACTCCTACGTCGGTTAAGACCAGTCTTTAGAGTGGACTACTGCACCAACAGGGCTATTACGTCTGGTCTACTACGCTGGTCGTAGCGATGCGCGTCCATGTGAAAGCATGGGAATGCCCACTGGAATGCGGCACGCGACCTGTTTAGAAGAGTGTGCTGACGTCAAATGACGCTGCTAATGTTAGCGGCTAACTGTTACTTGTCGTTACTTTAAATGGCAGTAAAACGCCACTGAATGACCAAATTGATTTAACTTTTAACCATTTCGATTTCCACTTTCCATACGGACCCCAGTATTGGTTAGTTGTTTATAACGTGATTATATTTATAACGTTTATAACGTACTCCGGTTTCCAGTTTATAACTCGGGTCTACAGCCAGAGTGTGGTTGTAGCTATTGCGCAAACACACAGATTCAGCCCGCAAACCGGAGTACGTTATTAACGTTATAAATATAGTCACGACGTTAACAACTAACCAAGGGGGTCCGTATTGAAAGTGGAAATCGAAATGGTTAAAAGTTAAATCAATTTGGTCATTCAGTGGCATTTTACTGCCATGTAAAGTAACGAAAAGTAACAGTTAGCCGCTAAAATTAGCCACGCGTGACGCGTTGAAGCACGTAGCGTGCGTCGACGTAATTACGTAGTCGACGTCATCGATTACGCCGACTCGCTGGGACAGCCCTAATAGGAAGGCAGCGCGAGGCGGAGCTCCGCAAACCGGGAGCGCACTCTGCGCTCGGGCCGAGGTGTTCATACTCAGAGCGCTGCTCAGAGAGAGAATGGAGAGAGAAGGAGAGACTATTTGTGCGCAATTGGCATGCGGCCTGTCTGTGCGGACTGCAGAGCAGCATTGCAGCGCCTGTGTCGGTCGCACCTTTCCTCAGCCCGGCCCCACAACACACACACACACAACACACACACAACACACACACAACACACACAACACACAACGCACACACACAACACACACACACACGGGAGGTAATTAATGGCGATGGTCCGCTGATACATGTGCGGCGGGGTAGAGAGAGAGAGAGAGAGAGAGAGAGAGAGAGAGAGAGAGAGAGAGAGAGAGAGAGAGAGAGAGAGAGAGAGAGAGAGAGAGAGAGAGAGAGAGAGAGAGAGAGAGAGAGAGAGAGAGAGAGAGAGAGAGAGAGAGAGAGAGAGAGAGAGAGAGAGACAGACAGACAGACAGACAGACACTTTCAACTTGGCATATACGCTTGCAATTGACGGTGGGCTGAAAAGTAGGCTGTGTTCCAGCAAGACTGTCAGTATTAAACCGGTCCGAAAAGGTTGGGGACTCCGGCGTTAGACAACTCGGAACGTGGAAGTCAACTAAAGACTTCCCACTTCTGACATCATTGCATTCACACTCTTAAAGCCCTCCAGTGTATTTTGTCATTTTTAAGATATTTCATGTTTGCTGAGTCATGAGTTGATTAGCCACACACTGTATTTTTGGACAAATAACCAAATTTTGTGCTCAAGTAAAAAAAAAAGAAAAAAAAGATGGTGCTAAAATGGAATCATGATGTATGACTAGGGTTGGGTACCCGAAACAAGGTACCAATATGGTACCGGTACTTTTACAACCAATACTACCGGTACCGAATTGCAACCCAGATTTAGGTGCCATGCCCCGAGCTGCTGAGTGAAATATCCGCCCTCCGGTGCTCCGAAACGGGCGCTGTACACACCTTCACTAACATTCTACGGCTTAAACACATAACATTATTGTTTGAAAGCCTCTTTACAGCCTCTTTCAATAAAAAAAAATTGTTTAAATATGCTTTAACTTTTTTACCGTACAGTACCGTTTAGGCACCAGTATTGTTTTAGAAGTATCGTTTTAGCACCGGTATTGAAAAATATGAAACGATACCCATCCCTATGTATGACTCAATGGAACGCTATATAATAATAATAATAATAACAGTGATATGTCATATCATGACTGAGGATGAGCTGGCATGTTAAATAGCTAGCTAGCTAGCTGTTAGCTATGTTAGCTAAGCAGACTGCCTGCCGGCTGTAACCACTTCACCGGCCACTGAGTGACCAAAAGTTTTAACAAGCAAAATGCACCAAAACCTTCCAACTATGTAATTTAGGGTCTTATGTGACTAATTGTAAGCCTCAAAAAGTAGGAGACATTAGTTTCAAACCAAATCCTAAATATTGCCATTTCCCTGTTTTCACGGTTTGCTGAGGCTGGGGTTGGAGTGGGCGGTGCTTAGGGCTCATTATGTTCCGATTTGATCTTGTCATAAACATGTATCAGTCATAATGAAGCTCTCAGTTGTCTGTCAAAGCTGAGACAAAAAAAAATGCCGCCCCCTCCCCAGCCTGAGACCATACTCGCACATGCGCTGTCATTTGCCATTTGCCAGTCCAGGGACTGTGACAGTCCAGGGACTGTGACAGTCCAGAGGGACTGTGACAGTCCAGGGACTGTGACTCGCTCTCGGGCTCCAGAAACCCCCCAGACTCAGCTGTTGCCGAGTGCCCACATTTGGCCTGCAGTTGAGGAGCGGGTTGGGGAGTGACCTTGAGCTCCAGGCCGAGAGAAATATGCGATTTCTTTTAAATGCGTGTTTCAAAAGTCTGATTGCAGTAGTTCTTTGTATGTACATTAAACACATATGTTTTTGTATCTGTTGGTGAGCTATTTTCGATTATTTTTATGACATTTATGGGTCTCAGTTAGATTTGACACGGTGTGGAAATTTTCCCGCCAGTTAATAAAGACTTGACAACTCCGGTGTTACCGTTACCGTTACTGTATAAATAAAGGTAAAACAAGAGAGAAAAAAGAGCTCCTCAGCTGTCCTCACGGTCCAGTCAGTCAGCCCCTCCGCACCTCCGCACGTCACCTCCGCACCTCCGCACTGCTGTAACATTAGCTTGGATGCTCACAACAACACTGGCCGTCCGGTAGGGATGCCACGGTGTTGACATTTTCCCACCGGGTAATACACACGTGTCAGCAGCACCGGTGTTACCGGTTACACCGTGTAAAACAAAAACAAAAAACAGACTCCAGAGCTGCTCGGCAGTCCTCAGGGTCCGGAGTTTTAATTGAACTGCTCTCAGTCACACCCGTCAAGATAGTCACCAATGCAAGCGTGGTAGGGATGTCAGGTTAACCACGGAGAATAGTTTGGAGCAGTTAACGTTTGTCGGTCTATAAATTAGGCTACTTTGCACACAGTCCTTTCTACCCCATGTTTCTCCCCCACTCCCCAGTCAGTCAGCCCCTCCCATCCCTGCTGTTGTGAGCGCTGTCTGTCAGCCTCACATAATGTTAAACACTGGGGACAGATCTCCTCCTGGAGAACAGAAACTAACGTCATTAGCCACAAATCTGGTAATTTCTTCTGGCCATGGGATTAACGTGACCAGCAAGCAGCAGTAAGCCAGGCAATGATGATAGCTGAGTAGCATCAGCATGTGCTTTTATCACAGCTAAGTCATCAATGCTAACTATTACCATCAATGTTAGCGGAGGTTTAGCTAACATATTAGCATCAATCCTAGCGGAGATTTTTCTCTGTTAAAACCACATTTCCAGAAATGGCAGTGGCAAGAGAATACACACAGGCTTAGGTAAGGGTCTTACCTACATGTCTATGAGGGGGGGTTGTGTTCACAACATGTACAACTAACGTTACTTGCTGGTATGTCTAACCAGAGAGATACGAGGAACAGTACAGCCACACTCAAGACAGCCAGGATAGGAGGGAGCGCTTGTAATATACACCAGCGCAGCTGAGCGCATGCTGAAACTGTCACGAGCGGGTGGAGTTGAAGGTGTTACCGGTGGGCATGTTATGTAATCGGTGTAAGGCTCCCCACCGTGTAACACCGGTAACACCTAATATCGCGGCAAGCCTACCGTCCGGCTGCCTCAAAATACGCACTCATTCATGGCTGCATCCGACTCAAGGCAGCTTTTCGGACCCTCCTGGAGACAACCTTTATTAAAATAGACTAACGTTGGCGACAAATCTGGAGACTTTCTGACATGGGATTAACATTACCAGCAAGTGGCAGTAAGCCAGGCAATGACGATAGCTGGGTAGCATGTGCTTTTACCACAGCTAAAAGTCCTGCTAGCATCGGTGCTAACTATAGCTATACTACAACTATAACATTTCCAGAGATGACGGTGACAACAGAAGACACCCAGGCTTAGCTAAGGGTCTTACCGACATTAGGGCTGGGTTCAAAAAATCGATTCTCCGATTTTTAATCGATTTTTATTTTAATCCTCGATTATCGATTCATATGTCCAGAGATCGATTTTTTTTTTAGCCTTTTTTTTAAATACTTTTTTTTTAATAAACAGGCTAAAATATTATGCTGTGTGTGGTAGTTGAAACATAGTTTCAAGTTGACGTTTATTTATGTTTGTAGTTGAAACAAAAACATAAATACTGTAGGCTACATGAATGGAAATGTTTGATCATTAATATCTACTTTTAGAAATTATATAGGCTGAAATCAAATCACTGTGCATAATTGTGAAAGTGTCTTTATTGACAGATGAAAAGGCTGTTATTTACCCTTTGTCACCACCTGGTGAGTAAATATATGTGTAACTAAAAGCATTAAAATTGACAACAGGTCTGCAACTTTCTTTCCCCATGTATCTACTTGGCTGGTTGGGAACCCCTGTGTTACATAACTGGACAGTCATGTAATTCAGGGTACAGCTCAAAAAACACGTTTTGGTATCACTAACCAAATCAATATTGAACTTGATCGAATCGGAATCGAATCGAATCAAAATGAATCCATTCGCAACCTTGTGAATCGGAATCGAATCGATTCTTGAAATTTGAACCAATACCCAGCTCTAACCAACATGTGTATGAGGGGGCATTGTGTTCATAACATGTATAACTAACGTTACTTGCTTGTCTAAGCAGAGAGATAGGCCTATGATGAACAGCACAGCCACACTCAGGCAGTCCTAAATAGGGAGCGCTTGTATTCGACACAGGCGCACGCTGAAACTGGCGCAAGCGGGCGGTTTTTTTCTATTCTTTTCTTCCTCCGTAAAAATTAACGGTGTTCCCGGTGGGCAAGTTATGTAATCGGTGTATGCCCCAACACCGCTAACGCCGACTAGACTACCGCGTTAAGCCTAGTCTCAGGGAAAGATCACACTCAATGCGGAAATCTCCGTCTTGAGCGAGCGGAGCTGCACCGCTGCAACACACAGTCCACTAGGGCTGGGTATTGGCAAGGATCTCACGATACGATACGTATCACGATACTTGGGTCACGATACGATTGTATCACGATATATTGCGATATATTGCGATATTCTACAGAATTGACTCAAAATTAAATAATAGAGCTAAAGATACAACACACTGTGCACCACCCAGGTAGTGTCATAATATGTACATCACTTTATACTGATAAGTTAGTGGACAAATTTAGTCAAAACTACTGAGTGTTGAGTGTTACTGGGAAATATCGATACAGTATCGATTAGGGGTGGGAATCACCAGATGCAGAGGCCTGGCATGGCATGGCCTGCAAAAAATAAATAAATATATATATATATATATATATTTTAAATATCGCGATACTTGGCGTCCAAGTATCGATACAGTATCGGGAAATAAAATATTGCGATATATTGCTGTATGGATTATATTGCCCAGTCCTACAGTCCACGGGTTTGGGCGTGTCATGCAGAATGCTTGACTCTCTAACATTGCTTTGCCTTACAGGACAGGTCATGGGAGCGGGGATAACGGGAGACCCATAAGCCGACCCGGGCATTTCCTCTACGTCGGCGTGATGACCGCCAAAAAGTACCTGGACACGCGCGCTGTGGCCGCGTACACCACCTGGGCCAGCTCCATACCCGGCAAGGTGGAGTTCTTCTCCAGCGCGGGCTCAGGTACTGTTGTAGAGTCAATCAAAGAGAGAGTTCTTGAGTCAGAGACTCGGCTTACTTGAATATCGTCGCTGTCCGATGAAAACCACGTATCTCAAAAAACACGTTTTTTCAGGAGCATGTGAAAACCGTTTTTCTCAGAGACTAAACTGGCCAAATAAACCTAAAAAAAAAAGAGCAGTGTTGCTGTGGGATTTTTTTAAGGTTTGCTCGCTTCCACTCTCCACAAAAGGTTTTTTCTTGCGGGAGACAAACTTTATTTTTCTATCAATGAACCTAAAACACTGTTGTTAGATGCACCACAAATAAAAGTCTATCTTTACACACAGTCACCATTTAACATTTTAAATTGACTTACAAGATTTTCTTGTGAGCTTAAAGGAACACTGCCCATTTTCAACCAGCTTTGTATCATTAGAACATCAGTAGTATATCAGAAAACTGTACACTGTTTTGAAGTCTGTCATTTAATTTGATAGTTATTGAGTGTTAAAGTGTGGACCAGTGACATCACTGGTCCACACTAACTCAAATTAATTACTCATTAACTCAAATCAACTCTCAATAACTGTCAAACTAGATGAATGACAGAATGTGGTTGAAAAGCTGGTTGAAAAGGGGCGGAGTGTTCCTTTAAGTGGCTAGTACACGAGCCTCTTTCTGTTATGTCCGACTCAGAGTCGTATAATAGAAGAGTTCCGACATCTCCATTCACTCCAATGGACCAGTTTTTTTCCAGGAAGTAGAAAGTGGAACTCTCGAGTAAAAAAAAGCAGCACTGTCGAGTTGCAGCAAAATAGACAGTTTGTGTTGTACTCTGTCTCTGAAAGGGTTTTTCATCGCTTGAATCAAATTGTACATTATCAGCTTTATTTTAGCATGCAAAAGTAGCGCGAGACCCATTCCTGGCTGTTCATTGGCTAATGAGTCTCGCATTTTGGTCCTCCGCTGACGCCGCTCTCTCTCTAGAGGACACTAGTCCGACTCAGATCGTGCCACACGCAGGCCAATCAGCCGACAGTAGTTTCCCTACGCTACGTCGTACGTCAGAGTTTCCCCTCATGAGTTTAACCTGGAAGCCTTCATCTGTCCTGTGGCTGCCGTAAAAGGACAACGTCTTGGTACTTCTTTTACCGGTGGCAGCAACACGTTTACTGGGAGCTACAGCTGCCATCAAGCCAAACAAAGGAACTTTATCAGAAATACCACTCGGGTTTCCTCACTGTTACCACACACATGAAGGTAAAGTATCACCAAACGTCTTGTTTAACAACTCTATGTTAGTTTGTACTAACGCTCGTGTTCACGATTGTCCTTGGCGTTGTGTAGATTGTATAGCTTCCTGGCTAACTGGCTAATAATTATTTTATAACCGCATCTGACACTGATTTTGCTTCATTCATCAAACATGGTTTGCATCTGTCAACCTCAACCAGCGTTACCTGTCAGATCATTTGCCATGTCCATAAACATTGTGAGCAGGACAACGTAACAGTAATGTTACAGCTACGATAGCCTAGTATTATCATTCGGCCCTTTCGCTAATCTTAGCAACCATGTCAGTGTTTTTAACGTGTACATTTGATTACTGACCGACCGAGGATGCGTTCATAAACATCTGATTTCTCCAATCGCGTACCTTTACATTATGTTGACTGTAATGTGCACTGGGGTTTGTTTTGGAGCGTATTTCCACGCCCCTTCTGCTGTCGCATACGCAGTTAGAGTTAGGCAGCTCTAACATCCAATGGTGATACGCGTTAAATAGATTGCCGAATAAAACATGTTCCCATTGGTCATTTAGACATCAAACCTACTGCACCAGTAGATAGAGGAGAATGGATATATTCCATCTACAGTAAAAAGTAAAAATAATAAAAAATTGAGCATGGTGCAGGTTAAAAAAAAATCTGAATGTACATTTTGGGCTCATGATTACAGTGAAAACACTCCAAAAAGACAAAGATCCCTCCCCCCCCCACACAGGCCCCCAGGGTATAAATATGGAGGAAAAGGTGGCATTTTATAAATGGGCGTGTGACATTGATTGATTGATTGATTTGCAGATTTTTTATTTTTGGTCATCCAAACACTATGTACAATACCCTCTATTTCATATAATCAAAACAATAGACATAACACATTTTACATACGGTAGATCTTGACCAACAAAAGGTATGGGCTGAAGCTAAAAGCTTATTTTGCCCACCCTATTCACATACAGCACATGACAAAGAAAGAAAAACAAGTGTGAATCTTTATAAGAAAAGAAAACAAAAAAGGAGAAAAACAAAAAAAGAACATGCTTCCTGCTCATACTTTATAATGCATATTTAATAGTTGTACATGATTTATTTTATTTTCTTTTTTTACTTTTTTTTTTTTTTATTCTTTTTTTTTTATTCTTTTTTTTTTTTTCTATCTTTTTTTTCCTGCTTCATGATCCATAAATAATAACAATAATACATGATTAATCTGCTTCATGATCCATAATAATGACAATAATACATGATTAGTCTGCTTCATAATCCATAAATAATAACAATAATACATGATTAATCTGCTTCATGATCCATAATAATGACAATAATACATGATTAGTCTGCTTCATAATCCACAAATAATGACAATAATACATGATTAGTCAAGCTCTCTATACCTACCGTACTTATCGTCTTGTTTTTAAACAATCTTTTGAATGCACTAATCGAACCACACATCGTCAAGTCCCCCTCACAGGAATTCCACAAGCCTACCCCTTTCACAGACACACAGTAACACACACATAACAACAGGAGTGACATCACAAGAGGAGAATGTTCTGCTGGGGCTGACACAGGGATGCAAAGTCATGGAGAGTGAGAAAAGGTGACAGATACCAGGGCAGACATAAAACCACTCAGAAATCCTCATATTTTGGGCTGAAAAATGTGACAGGCACCTAAAGGTGACTAAAAAAAGTTTTTTTCCCCCAAATCCCATTGCTATATACCCCTTCTACATATTAATGCAATGTGGTCTCCAACCTGCACCATGCCCTTTAAGTGGTTTTCATCAGACAGCGACGATATATTAAATATGATTTAAGGTCTCGAGACGAAGAGATGCAACTAGCACAAAGGGCAGGGATACATTTCTTCAACGAGAAAGAGAAGGTTACAGTGTTTTATAAGGTGCAATGACACATATGGAGAGCTGACATAATAGTATAAGCTGATACAGAGGCACAGTACAGTACAATACAGCAGAAAACAAACCCCCCCGCCCAAAAAAAAAAATGTTTTTTCCATATAAATTTAAATTTATATGAAAACATAAAAAAAAAAAAACGGGGGATAAAAATGGGATAAAAAATCGAGAGAAAAAAAAAAAAAAAAAAAAAAATAGGGGTTAGTTAGGATCCCCCCCCCCCTGACTCTCTCAGTCAGCCTCTTCAAAGATGCTTCTCTTCAACACGAGAGAGAGAGAGAGAGAGAGAGAGAGAGAGAGAGAGAGAGAGAGAGAGAGAGAGAGAGAGAGAGAGAGAGAGAGAGAGAGAGAGAGAGAGAGAGAGAGAGAGAGAGAGAGAGAGAGAGAGAGACACACACAAAAGAGAGTGTGTGTGAGATGTGTGTACATGAAATACATATTATGTGTGTATGTATTTAAATGAATAACTGAAAGCTTTAAGGAGGAAAACACTGAACTATATTGTGTGAGTCTGATTGATATGTACCTACAGATTGATAAGTAACTATAATGATTGATATGTACCTACAGATTGATAAGTAACTATAATGATTGATATGTACCTACAGATTGATAAGTAACTATAATGATTGATATGTACCTACAGATTGATAAGTAACTATAATGATTGATATGTACCTACAGATTGATAAGTAACTATAATGATTGATATGTACCTACAGATTGATAAGTAACTATAATGATTGATATGTACCTACAGATTGATAAGTAACTATAATGATTGATATGTACCTACAGATTGATAAGTAACTATAATGATTGATATGTACCTACAGATTGATAAGTAACTATAATGATTGATATGTACCTACAGATTGATAAGTAACTATAATGATTGATATGTACCTACAGATTGATAAGTAACTATAATGATTGATATGTACCTACAGATTGATAAGTAACTATAATGATTGATATGTACCTACAGATTGATAAGTAACTATAATGATTGATATGTACCTACAGATTGATAAGTAACTATAATGGACGCATGTAATAGGAAGATGTTCTGTGACAGGTAGCATCCACATGGCCGTGCCCGTGCCCGTGGTGTCGCTGGCGGGCGTGGATGACTCGTACCCACCACAGAAGAAGTCATTCATGATGCTGAAGTACATCCACGACCACTACCTGGACAAATACCAGTGGTTCATGCGGGCTGACGACGATGTCTATATACGAGGTGATCAACCTGACAGACACAGTGTGTGTGTGTGTATGTGTGTGTGTGTGTGTGTGTGTGTGTCTATATACGAGGTGATCAACCTGACAGACACAGTGTGTGTGTGTGTGTGTGTGTGTGTATATATACGAGGTGATCAACCTGACAGACACAGGAGATGGCTCAGGAGTGTGTGTGTGTGTGTGTGTGTGTGTATATACGAGGTGATCAACCTGACAGACACAGGAGATGGCTCAGGAGTGTGTGTGTGTGTGTGTGTATACATACGAGGTGATCAACCTGACAGACACAGGAGATGGCTCAGGAGTGTGTGTGTGTGTGTGTGTGTGTGTGTGTGTGTGTGTGTGTGTGTGTGTGTGTGTGTGTGTGTGTGTGTGTGTGTGTGTGTGTGTGTGTGTGTGTGTGTGTGTGTGTGTGTATACATACGAGGTGATCAACCTGACAGACACAGGAGATGGCTCAGGAGTGTGTGTGTGTGTGTGTGTGTGTGTGTGTGTGTGTGTATATACGAGGTGATCAACCTGACAGACACAGGAGATGGCTCAGGAGTGTGTGTGTGTGTGTGTGTGTGTGTGTGTGTGTTTATACGAGGTGATCAACCTGACAGACACAGGAGATGGCTCAGGAGTGTGTGTGTGTGTGTGTGTGTGTGTGTGTGTGTGTGTGTGTGTGTGTATACATACGAGGTGATCAACCTGACAGACACAGGAGATGGCTCAGGAGTGTGTGTGTGTGTGTGTGTGTGTGTATATACGAGGTGATCAACCTGACAGACACAGGAGATGGCTCAGGAGTGTGTGTGTGTGTGTGTGTGTGTGTGTGTGTTTATACGAGGTGATCAACCTGACAGACACAGGAGATGGCTCAGGAGTGTGTGTGTGTGTGTGTGTGTGTGTGTGTGTGTGTGTGTGTGTGTGTATACATATGAGGTGATCAACCTGATAGACACAGGAGATGGCTCAGGAGTGTGTGTGTGTGTGTGTGTATATACGAGGTGATCAACCTGACAGACACAGGAGATGGCTCAGGAGTGTGTGTGTGTGTGTGTGTGTGTGTGTGTGTGTGTGTGTGTGTGTGTATATATACGAGGTGATCAACCTGTCTTGTGTTGTAAAACGAGCGCACCCTTTCCTTTGCAGCGTTGTGCTCGGCCCCTCCCCCAAAGCCCAAAACACACACACACACCGCTTCGTTTCAGCTCGAGTTGTGAATGACTGTCATGTGAACAGAGAGCCACGGCACGTTCCTCCTCCCCGCTTATTTCCTTGGTAGCACAAGAAGAAGATGACAGAAGTCACAGAAAGACAGCCGCTGGGTCGAGAAGAGAGGTAAAACAACGTCTGTGGTGTGGAAACACTATGGTTTCGCCGAGTCAGACTTGGAACAAACTACGACAGTGTGCAAGATTTGTTACGCGGTCGTGGCTGCACCCCAAAGCAACACCACTCATTTGTTGAATCACTTGAAATCCACTCACAAAGTGGTCTCTGACCGAGCAATAAACGAACAAGTAGACAAAGCCCCGTAACTCCTGCCACCGCAACACAGTCATCGATTCAGGACACTTTACAATGCGACCGCATATTCAACAGCTAAGTTAGAACTTACATTTGACACCTATTTCTGACTAGGTGTAAAGTCCTCCGTAAAGTAGGTAGTTGGCACACCTGGCAATATTGGCACCATGGCGCAGTGTTGTTTTGCGTCGGTAACGTGTTCTCCGTGATAAATTACACCCTTTGATATTTATGACTCACGCTTTTGTTTTCCACATGTTGCATCACTGCATACAAATTTAAAAAAACAGCAACAATTTAGCGAGGCAGGATGGTTGTAATTTAGCCTACTGATGAAGAGCTCACAGATAAACATTAACAGTAGCCTATTATGAACTTAAACGTGTTATTGTAAGTCGCTTTGGATAAAAGCATCTGAAATGAGTAATTTAATGTAATGTAAACGAACGTTACTCAATAACGTTCTCATTTGGTTAGTTTTGATGAAATATGAAAGCACTAATTTGCTGTCGGCAACATGTCCCGACTGTTTTCATTCCACTTAATTAAACAACAGTAAATAAATACCGTTTTCACTGAGTGATCACAGATAGTGTACATGTCATTTTCTGCGACAATATTTTGGCTAGTGTGAGGTTTAAGGACTACTAGTTCAGATGTTTACCAATATATTGAATGTAGATTAATAGTTGCAGTTGGTTGTGGCAGTTCACTGCAACATAGTAGGCCTACTTACTATACTGTATATTTATTTTAGTTTTAATTTGATTTCTAAATCTTTGCAACATCCAATGTTAAAAAAAAAGCCAGTGTCAATGTTCAATAAATTCATGATGTTCTCAATGTTAATGAGTAATCGTGTTAAATAATCGTGATCTCAATATCAATCAAAATAATCGTGATTATGGTTTTTGCCATAATCGAGCAGCCCTAACTGACATCCTTAAATGTCTTCTGTTGTTCTGTTCAACAGTCCACAACCCAAAGATAATCAGTTTACTGTCACAGAGGACAAAGAAACCAGAAAATATTCACATTTGAAGGGGGACTTACCCCCTCAGATATGTGACAAAACAACATGCTGCTTGATTTGAAAAAACCTATGGGAAAAACCAAGAAATGACGTCTCCTCTTGTCTCACTATTTGGCTGTGCACAGACAGGAAACTTGTGAAATTTTTTACCGGAAAATGACGCCATGACAGTTTGCCCACCGCATCAAGAAAAACGTTATATGAGCGCTACAAAATCTTTATAAATATCAACAACTAGCCAACGCTGGTGGCCTGAAGGGAAACCAGTGTTGCTCAAAATGGTTGAAAGTTATATCAATTTGGTCATTCAATGTCAAACTACTTTACTGCCATTGAGTACCATGTAAGTATCGTTAAAAGAGCCTGGTGATGCGAGGATATCGTTAGCCGGCCGCAGCAGAGCACGATACGAGGCGGGACAAACCCCCCGCTCTGAACACGCTCTAATGCATACATGGGCAAACTACGGCCCGCGGGCCGGATGCGGCCCACGAGAAGGCACGCTGTGTGGCCCGCGATGGAATTGCAAAAAAAAAATATATATATATTTTTTTTTACACAGTGCACCTGAACGCAACATGCAAGATACCTGTCCAAATGTTCATGTCATTCTGGCCAATACTCCACTTCTGTTATAGCATTTCAGTCTGGAATATGGAATATCTTTCAATAATCTTTATGACTAAAAGGCTACATTGAATTAGAAATTTAAATAATTAACTCATTGGTTTTGGATTTATTTAGCTTGAAGACTGCATTTTTGTTCGTGTGACCCTCAACACAGGCTTTGATCATCCCGGGCCACTTACTGATACTTGTGCTTAAATTAACCCACTCATATTCTGATTTATTTCAAGAAAAACATTTTGGCTAGTGGAAATTCTAATTGGCTGGTAACTTTAAAATCTAGCAGCCATATTGGCAGGTGGTCAAAAAAGTTATTTTCAAGCCCTGAGAGCAGGTGGTGACATAGGAGTGAGTGAGAAAATGATGAAATATTGGTGGTTAAGACTGAATAATGACACCACAACTGTTAACACGTTCACTGCCAATGACGAGATATCTCGTCTTACAAAATCCAACGGTTGACTGCCAATGACGAGATATCTCGTCTTAAAAAAAAAAAAAAAAAAAATTTGACGGTGGGACGTGGATCAACGCCCCCCACGTCTCCTATAAAATTATTGGAGCTACCGAACGTGTACAACCCATTCCACCGACCCACTAAGTGGCGACAGTGCCCTCCAAACTAGAAAAAGCAGAGCCAAAACTGCAGGGGAAAGCGCGAGGAAACCATTCTCATACTGTAGAATGGATTGGCGAAAACGCTTTCGCTTTCGCGCTGATTGCTGGCGGTGAGGGATTGCAAATTTGCATAATAGATTACGGGTGGAACACACTTTGAAACACGCAGCATAAATAAGACCAGAATCGCAAAAGCTTCATCAAAGCTCTCAACCGAAACCGCAAGAAACGAGCGAGCCCATCCAGACTTGCCCAGCGGCCGCCAGCAGACAGGAGCAGCAGCAAAGCAGTGAGCCTGGTGACGCGAGGTTACAGCAGCAGAAACGAGCTTGTGACACGCCCGCTGCAGCCAAGAAGACACACACGGAGGGAGGAGTTTGAAGGAGAGGGGTGTTTCCTGCTGTTATGGAGGAAATTACTGTTCAAAACTATTGTTTAGATGTCTGACGTCTTACTGATGCCAAAAATGAATGGTTAGTGACTGTTCTATCGAATTTCACAAAAAGCCATTTATCTCAGAATAAATTTTCTGACGCTGAAACCATGCTGTATTCAACTGCTAATGCTTACATAACTACTAACTCTACAAACTAACTCTTTTAGACAGAGAAAGCACACATTCTATTAGTTCTTTTGAGATATTGTGTGTTCACAAAATCCTAACAGAAAAGAATCCTCGGCTCTTGAAAGATGAGCCAGAATCCTCAAAAAAAAACCTTGGCAGAAGCTAACTACAGTATTGAAAAACGGCTGGCAGTGAATGTGTTAATTTAAAATGAGTTATTCCTCTAAACGTGGCTTCAAATGCACCAAATTTTTCACGCTGGCGCCGTTCGGCCCTCAGCAAAACCTGGTAGCGAGGACATTTTTTGTGGCCCTCTCTATCATCAAAGTTACCCATCCATGGGTTACGGCATGACAATATTTGTTCGGCCCCCGGCAACAATCTGGGTTTCTCATGTGGCCCCCCATGAAAAATAATTGCCCACCCCTGCTCTAATGTAATCACAATGGAAGATTTCTGCATTGAGGTAAACACGTTAAATTGTTCACCAACTTGTCCTCTAGAACGCTATGAAGTCACTTTTTCAGTTTTTCGCGATTCTTGTCCAAAGGTGCAGTGCGCCGTGTAAAAATCACCCTCTGCTTTTTCCTCTCGAGCGCGCGACCAGAGCAGCTGGGCCGCAGTACAAACACAACCTCTCTCTCCTCTCTCTCTCTGCCATTGCTCTCTGCACAATTTAAGTGGTTGAGTGGTTCTGAATGTGGGGTCCGGGGACCACCAGTTGTCCTTGAGAGGATGAGAGGATTCCAGGATTCTCTGTTATCTCTTAACCTAATATATATGGAATTCTGGACAAAATCATATCTAGTCTACATAAAAAACTAAACAAAAAAACAAACAGATTTGCATCTGAGAGACCAAATCTCATCATATGGGGGCCCATTGCCACAATGTGAACTAAACTAGGGCTCCTTAGTATGAACAAGGTTGGGAATGATTTACAGCAACACAATGCCATTTTCTTCCTTTTATTTCTATTTATGATTATAGTAGCTTTTATAGGCTTGGAGTTGGGAGGAGCCGGGAAAGGGTACAGGGGGAGTAGGGGAGTTACTATCTTGAAATCCCATAGTCTTTGGTGCATCGTGATGTCAGGTTGTACCACATTTTGGGCATTTTTGAGGGCAAAAAAAAAAGCAGGTTTGAACCCATAGAGGGCACTTATGTGGCTGAAAATGATACAAATGGTACAATGGTAACAGTTTGGTCTCAAATGTGGAAATTTTGACCAGAAATCTTCACACACCACCCCAAAAGTCAAATATATTGGTTAAAAGCTAAAAAAAAAACGTGTCTGGCGGATTAGTTACACTTTAAGAAGCTGGACCGAGATTATTTATTTATTTATTTAAACAGTCGAAACGATTAAGCGATTATAGAAATAGTTGCAGATTAATTTTGTGCCGATCGACCAATTGATTAATCCACTTATTCGACTAATTGTTGCAGCTCTATCGGCATTGTACATTTCTGCAATCCATGGATACGTACAATCTCAACATAAATTTGACACAAAGTGTCGGCCTTTTACGTTTCTAAAACATGGTATTTTACATTCCTTCAATCTTTTAAATGGCAACCAATGACTAACCAACAGCAGAAAACACTAGTCGGTTAAACTAATAATTACATTAATAATGTACAACGCTGGTAACTGTTGCGTCTTTATGCAGCCACTACGGTAGCCTTTGCCCGCTAATGCACGGATGTAACAACAACGTGACAGTGGAGTGGCTGTAGTCAATGCAGCGGTCGCACAGAGATGACACGTGGTAAAAGCAGTGTTGTTTGGCAGTATTTTGATGTCGTGAATTAAAAACAGGTTGTACGCTGTATGTACGCTGTATGTATGTTGTATGCTGTGTCAGAATAAACTGCCACTCATAGGGCAATGCGTACCTACATTCAGCACAGGAATGCATGTAGATCTTAAAGGAACACTCCGTCCATTTTCAACCAGCTTTGTATCATTAGAACATCAGTAGTATATCAGAAAACTGTAAACGGTTTTGAAGTCTGTCATTTAATTTGACAGTTATTAAGTGTTAAAGTGTGGACCAGTGACATCACTGGTCCACACTTTAACTCACTTTAACTCATTAACTCACATCAACTCTCAATAACTGTCAAACTATTCATCATTCATCTAGTTTGACAGTTATTGAGAGTTGATTTGAGTTAATGAGTTATTAATTTGAGTTAGTGTGGACCAGTGATGTCACTGGTCCACACTTTAACACTCAATAACTGTCAAATTAAATGACAGACTTCAAAACCGTTTAGTTTTCTGATATACTACTGATGTTCTAATGATACAAAGCTGGCTGAAAATGGGCAGAGTGTTCCTTTAACCCACGGGTTCCCAAACTTTTTTGGCTTGTGACCCTACTTTGACGTCACAAGAATCTAGGGACCCCGAGACATTTCAAATTCTGGTACCGATCATATCATCAGTGACATCGTCTGTGATGTCACATTATTATGCTTATTTTCCCCCCCGCAGAATTCTGACTTTAATCTGAGAATTCAGACTTTTTTCTCAAAATTCTGACAGCAACTTCGAATTCCTTATTCTCAGAATCCTGATTTAAAGTCCCTGGAAACCAAAAATAATGAATCAAAATTAAGCATTTTGATGAGTTAATCACACCACAGGAACCTATGTTAATAAGCCACCAGCCAAATTTGGATGATGATGAACATCGCAAAGTATTTAAATTGAGGTTTGACAGTCGAGAGAAAAGTCATGACAATCCATTAGAATGTCTCAGCCTACATCTGCCGCGGATGGTGTGGGCGTGTCCACAATACTCAAGCTGCGAGAGGAGGAGGGGAGGGGGGGGAGGGGGCCAGAGAGGAGGAGGGGAGGGGGAGAGGGGGTGGTGGGGGCCAGAGAGGAGGAGGGGAGGGGGAGAGGGGGTGGTGGGGGCCAGAGAGGAGGAGGGGAGGGGGTGGTGGGGGCCAGAGAGGAGGAGGGGAGGGGGTGGTGGGGGCCAGAGAGGAACTACGACTTGCAAGTGTGACCAGGTCTAAATAACTGACAACGCCACCTAGGGAGTTTCACCCAAGGAAATACCAGGGCTTTAATGCCCACAGATAAACCATACAGATTCGTTTACAATGGTGAAAGACCAATGAGAGGAGCAGAGACGTGGTTTCCAGGTATAAAAGTATATTATTTATTAGAAAAAGCTCAGACTAATTGCAAATTGCCAAATTATTAAGATTTATTCAAACAGTGCTAAAAACAGCTAAATTGCAAAAACAGGGAAATGCACCTTTAAAATGTCCAAGCTATTAAGGGGGAAGGGTAAAAGCAAAGGGCACTGGAACTGAAGTGAGAGGGATTGACTGGGTTAAGGGTAAAATATGAGAAAGCTTAAGAGTAAAAGTACCTACCACACCAAGCGTGTACAATATCACACACACACACACAATTAAAGTGCTTGGTGCATAAGGTGCTTAAACAAGACACACTGCAAAGGCACACTCACACGCATGCAATATGAAAGGAAGAGGCAGGTAGGGAGGGCCCGTAGCTCACACCAGTCTAATCCCCACCCACTCCAGTGGCCAGGCCTATGCGGGGCACAAAGAGGGAAATATTAGTTCTGGACAGTTAAAACAACAATTCAATCTTTTACTAAATTACGGTACACTTATACAGCAGTAGAAGGGCAGAACAGCTAGAACAGCAGCTTAGGTTCTGTATAAAAAGAAAAGGCACAATTAGCCACAGACAAGCAGAATGACATGTGACATACTTTTAGCCAATTACTAGACTCACCACAGCAGTTAGCATTGGCATATGAACAGCTCCTGCTACCCAGACCCAGGACAGATACAGTAGCCTGTCTAAGGAATGAAACAAACTCCATAAACACAAGGAGACATGCAATGTGCATCAATCAGACATAATTCTCACTACATACCTTACTCCAATGGAGGTTTGGAGGGGAAGACACCAGAGAGAGAAGCCAGCCTTAGCCTACACTCTATTAGGCAGGCTATTTATAGGGGCTGGCCAATTAAGGGGCAGGCCAATTGAGGTAGCCGGAAACACCTGGTGTGTGGAGATTAGTGGGCGGGACCCATAGGTATAGGTCACCCTGCCACAATCTACCCCCCCACTATTTATCGGCGTCCCGACGATAAGAAAAATCTAATCCCATGGCCTAAAAATTGAAAGAAAACTGCTCAAGCCGGGTACCTGGGAATGCAAAACCCCAACCGTGCCTGACCTTGGTGGTTGTGGCAGATGAGTGTTAGGATGTTTCTCCACAGTTGGCCGGGAAGTCCTCCTTGGTGCACTTGATGCAACAGTAGCCGGTTCAGCATCTGCCAGAGGGCTCGCAGGTGCTGGTGTGGGCAGGTGTGCCTGGATGTCTGAGGGTGGAGGTACGATCACCCAGAGGCCTTGGTTGTCTTCATCCTCCTCTGTGACTTCCCGTCTCCGACCCTCCACAGGCCTTATTCTCTGGTTCGGCCTGGCAGCAGGCAGGTGGCCCAGTGATGCATGGATCAGAGGCTGGGAGAATTGGGCTCGAGCGCAGCACTCACGCTGGGACTTGTCCGCTCGTCTGTGTTCCCACCACGCACAGCGTCTTCTCCGTCCTCTCCCCGCATCCCTTTTCCTCTGCCGGCGGCTCCGAGGTAGTCCAGGACGGGCTTGGTTTAGCGGCATGGAGCCATTGATGCCGCCTCCTAATGTGTGGCTCTGCGCATAAGAGGGTATTAGTTTTCTTGAAAATGTCTGGTTCCCTCGATGTGGGTGGGCACCTCCTTGTGGGTGGCTATACTGCACGGGCTGGGCCAAGGGGATGACTCGGTCATTCTCACAGTTACTTGAAAAGTGACCCGGTTGCTGGCAACGTCTACAAATTAGGGGACCGTCACGTGAAGGTCTTGGCCTCCTAGAAGGATTTTGCAGACTGTTAAGGCTTTCACAAAGCTTACCAATTTGCTCCTGCTGTCCCCTCAACATTTCTTTCAACTCTGCCAATTCTGGGGAGCAACTAAGCATACCACTAGTGGACCCACTTGGCACCCTAGACTCCTGTAGTGCACATATGGAAGGGACCGAATAACTCCTAGGTCTACCTTCTCGCTCCCAGGCAATGGCTTCCCTGCGGGCATCCAGCAGTGTTGATTCAGGGTTACTGCGGACGAACTGCTTCAACACCCTACAAAGAGCAGAGTCATTAACATTTTCTACAAACTGGTCTCGCAGTAGGACTGCAGAATTGAGCACATCAGGGGCACACTTTACTATCTTCTCCATTAAGCAGAACAGTGCATGTGAATATTCCTGCAGTGACTCTCCCCAAAGCAGTTTTCTGGAGAAAAATTCTGCCAGCAGGGCCACATAAGACTGGGAGCAGCCATAGAGCTCCTGAATAATGTCCAAAATGTGTTCTGGGTCTTCCCTCTCTGCCCTGGACCTATACCTAATTTCATCCTTGGCCTCACCTTCCAAGTGGTCATAGATGAAATATGCTTGGTCCATGGGTGGTAAATGCCTGGCACGCATGCTAGCGCGTACCTCCTCAACCCATTCTGTTACCCCCATCCCAATATTACCCCGGAACATTGGGCACTTGCGTTCCCTAGGGATATATACCATACGCTCTGAGGGTGCAGCATGCGTGGAAGTCCAGCGGGCCGAAGGACCAGATTGAGTTCCAGGTGACGCAGTTCTGGAGCCTGTTGCTTTGGCACGCTCCCGCGTAAGCCGCTCATTCTCAGCTCGCAGTTTTGTCACAGAGTCTCTCAAGTCCTGTAGTTCAGCTGCATCCATTTCTAAAAGACAGTCAGTTCAACAGTGGGGATGGGGAACAATGCACTTTTGTTACTGCCAAGGGCTCTTGCTGCTCCACGCCCAGGACGTCTTGATGCTCTGCAAACTGCCGCCCTGCCCTTCTCAAACTAATATGGTTGACAATGAAACAAGAAAAAAAAAGCAACTGTCCAGAATAAAAAAACCTTGAAGAACACGTCTCTGCTTTACAATAAGTCTGATTTCCAAAGTCCTGCCGACCAACGCCAAATGTGACCAGGTCTAAATAACTGACAACGCCACCTAGGGAGTTTCACCCAAGGAAATACCAGGGCTTTAATGCCCACAGATAAACCATACAGATTCGTTTACAATGGTGAAAGACCAATGAGAGGAGCAGAGACGTGGTTTCCAGGTATAAAAGTATATTATTTATTAGAAAAAGCTCAGACTAATTGCAAATTGCCAAATTATTAAGATTTATTCAAACAGTGCTAAAAACAGCTAAATTGCAAAAACAGGGAAATGCACCTTTAAAATGTCCAAGCTATTAAGGGGGAAGGGTAAAAGCAAAGGGCACTGGAACTGAAGTGAGAGGGATTGACTGGGTTAAGGGTAAAATATGAGAAAGCTTAAGAGTAAAAGTACCTACCACACCAAGCGTGTACAATATCACACACACACACACAATTAAAGTGCTTGGTGCATAAGGTGCTTAAACAAGACACACTGCAAAGGCACACTCACACGCATGCAATATGAAAGGAAGAGGCAGGTAGGGAGGGCCCGTAGCTCACACCAGTCTAATCCCCACCCACTCCAGTGGCCAGGCCTATGCGGGGCACAAAGAGGGAAATATTAGTTCTGGACAGTTAAAACAACAATTCAATCTTTTACTAAATTACGGTACACTTATACAGCAGTAGAAGGGCAGAACAGCTAGAACAGCAGCTTATGTTCTGTATAAAAAGAAAAGGCACAATTAGCCACAGACAAGCAGAATGACATGTGACATACTTTTAGCCAATTACTAGACTCACCACAGCAGTTAGCATTGGCATATGAACAGCTCCTGCTACCCAGACCCAGGACAGATACAGTAGCCTGTCTAAGGAATGAAACAAACTCCATAAACACAAGGAGACATGCAATGTGCATCAATCAGACATAATTCTCACTACATACCTTACTCCAATGGAGGTTTGGAGGGGAAGACACCAGAGAGAGAAGCCAGCCTTAGCCTACGCTCTATTAGGCAGGCTATTTATAGGGGCTGGCCAATTAAGGGGCAGGCCAATTGAGGTAGCCGGAAACACCTGGTGTGTGGAGATTATTGGGCGGGACCCATAGGTATAGGTCACCCTGCCACACAAGTAATGGATGATGCAAGCTCAGTCGGTGTTGTCCAACCTTACATGTATGTTTGAGCCACCAGAGCCCACATGTAATCCAGATGAAGAGGACACAGCCTCGTTCCTCTCAACCTGCGACTGGGCTGTCACACTTGTGCTACTTGTGCAGTAGTCACAGGCCCCAATTGTGTGTCGCTTAATTTTACACAGCAGAGTGAGACAAAGAGGAGGAGGAGCGGAGCGCACAGACGCACACACACACACACACACACACACACACACACACACACACACACACACACACACACACACACACTCACACACACACACACACTCACACCGTGATGTCTTAGTCTGCCACTCCACATTCTCTCTCTCTCTCTCTCTCTCTCTCTCTCTCTCTCGACATGTCTGGATTTTGATAGGCGACGGTAGCGTACGCGCGTGTGAGAGAGGGGGAGAGAGACAGAGAGCTGCCATGTCTGTCTTTAGACTTTAGGCAACAGTCTCACACAGACAATTGTAAAATAGCAACGTTTTGGACCAACGAGTTTAGAGGCTCTCCGCAGCCAGCCTTTGTGTTGACGCAATGTGTAGTTAGCTAGCTGCAAAAAGGTGTGGGACCACTAGAACTCTGTAAGAGAGATGGAGGCAGAATGAGCGGGTTGCGCGCGTGTACAAAGGTTTTATAGAACGGACCGAGCTTATGACGTGATACGATTTTTCATTTGAGCACGTCGGGCACTGCTCTCTTCAGTGCGGAAGTGGAAATCCAACCCTTTATTATTTAAAGCGATTTTTGGGGGTTTGGGTTGAAACTAATGTCTCCTACTTTCTGAGGCACCCAATTACTCACATAAGACCCTAAATAACATAGTTAGAAGGTTTCTGTGGATTTTGGTTTCCAGGGACTTTAAAGTTATAATCTAAAAGATTTTCATCTAAAAAAAAGTCACTCACAATGTTGATTGAGGCGTATGTCCCTTTGGATGAAGCTAAAGTTTGCCGTATAGAGTGACATTAATGGCCCAATCCCACCGCAGCTAGTACCGCTCCGCTCGACTCGACTTTTGGTCTCATCCCACCGGTATAAACCGGCCCAGCTCGGTTTGATTTGGGGCTGAGTCGTGCTACTTTTAGTACCTGCCTCGTCGGGGTTCTATTCTGCCAACCCGGGTTCATACGGTGACGTGAAAACATTGTAGACGACTGATTGGTCAGGCAGAATCGTGTTTACTCTATCCTACTGACTGTCAATGCAGCGCTGCATAGCAGTTTACTTACCTTCTCTTCTCTTCTATTATGCTTTTCCATCAGTCTTTTGTTTTGCTGCCTTCGCCTCTGGTGAAATAAAATCGGCGCGGTGGTTTCAATTGTCCAAAAGTCCGCTGCTCTGAAGCGCTTGTGTAGTTAGTGCTGCGTCGGCTCCGCTAGGCCGCAGGCGCTTGATGAAGCCGCGGTTTTGCCTGGTGAGAGGCCGCGGGGGTAGAGGCTTCACTCTAGCGCAAACCCCGTCCCTCGCGCCCATCCCTCGTGCAGCGCTTGTGAGTTTTGACTAACAACAAAGTGATATCCATTCTCCTGGTCGATTGTCACTTTTGCCCATGTACACTGTAACACCCGCCCAACATGCTGTGATGCTATGAGCTGGCTGCTCAGGCCAGGATCAAGGACTGTGGTCATCATGCCAGCACTGCTCTCTCTCTCTCTCACACACACACACACACACACACACACACTGTAGGTCATTTAGAGGCACCAGTATTTCATAAACAGTTTAAAAGTTCTGTGTATGGATTTAATTGTAACGTTATGTTATAGCCTATTTCAGAACATGGGTGGAGGGCAGATATGCGGTCGCTGTGACGACCAGGTGTGGGCGGGGGCAGATGAAGGGCGGTCGAAGCAGAACGTCCATCGGGTTGAAGCAAGTAGAGCCGAGTGGTGACGGGCTGTGCAGGGCTGTAAAATGTGGTGGAATTGAGCCATATGTGACATTAGACTGTTTGGATCTCACCTGCAATTACCCCCCACCACCATAGGTGTCACGCAAGAGAACAACACTGAAATCTTAGAGATTATCACTTTAAACTAAAAAAAAAAAAAATCGCAACTGACCCTAATCTTCTTTGGTAAAAAAAATTATTTCAGGCGACCCTATTTGAATTCCAGGCGACCCCACTTCAGGATCGCGACCCTACGTACGGGAACTAGGGATGCACCGATTGCCGATTCCGATTCCGATTTTTTTTTCTAAAAACAACAATTGACAGCTTACACAAACGTTTTTGTAACTTTGTTTAAAAATTAAGATTCATAGAACAATTCTTACATCTAATGGGGATCCAAATAAACAAATAAACAATTCTTATCATTTGCATGAAGTAGGACCTTCTCACTCAAACACATCTCAAAATAAAAGTGTTCCAGGTTAGGCTACTGGACAGAGCTTTTTTGTGCAAATACAATGAATACAAAAATTAAATTAAATCCAATAGCCTATATCCCACAGCTATCATGCATTTACTTTTCCAAAAGAAAACAGGTGCAACAGAACATCAAAATGATCCATGGACAAGGAGTTTATAGACTGGCTCCAGACCAGTCCTCTTGAGTAGAGGGGAAATTAGTTTATGAGTTACAGTAACGATCTTCAGTCTGAATATCAGGCGGAGTTTACACACAGTCCGAAGTTTGGTTGGTACGTCATGTGAAAATCGGCTCACAGAATCGGCTATTTAGAGTGACCGGAACAGATCACCGATCGAGGCCGATCACGTGAAAATCGGCCATTTCCGGTCACGTGCCGATCGATCGGTGCATCCCTAACGGGAACCACTGTGTTAACCTGCAAGGACAGCAGGGCCTGATGCTACAGCTATGCTAACACATTAGCCACACAAGCTCATCACGGCAAAGACTGGCAACCTGCTTCCACTCAGCTTTGTTGAAGGCAAAGTCTTCCGAAAGTGAATGGAGCCTGAATACATGGTGGTGCCGGGGTGACAGAGCATGTGAGGGGGGGATTTTGGCTTGAGCGGCAGGGACCAGAGCGGTACCGGAGTGAAAGTTGGAGCGGCACCGATCACCCGCTCAGTCCCGCTCCAGTTGCGATCACAACATGTTCGAACCAGAATGCATCGGTGCGTGGCCATGTGCACGCCAGAGTCCTGCGTGGATCTGATTTTCAAGACCCGGTTCCGCCCGGCCCCGCAACGTGCAGTACCGACCCCGCTCCGCGAACCCGCTCATATGATCAATCAGTACCGCAACCCACCCCGCCCCGCAGACATGAGACCCGCGCCCCGCTCCGCTTCCGCATATATACATTTCTTTGAAGTGAACATAACCAAAGTAACTGCGATCGTTTCACAATTCACACAGGAAGCGAATAGCGGTCTTTTCTGGCCGAGTCACTGACGAGAGCCAACAACGGTGGTCGGTGCAGTCGGACTCGGCAGGCATTGCATAACGTTATTTACAATTAAGCACATTGACGGTGTTTTGTCACTGGTGCCAGTATCAGCAGGCCAGCCAGGGCCAGGCAGCAGCTAAAGGAAACATGCTAGCCTTGCTGGCGCTAGCTGTCATGCAATGCAACAAGCTAGCTAGCATAGGTCTAGGTCTAAGATACTGAACGAAATGTACTACTGAACTGAAGCCAGTCAGTGGCCTACCTGTCTCTTGTGCCTGCCCTGCCCTGAGTGACGACCTGACCACTGACCCCCCCCTCCAATAAACAAGCCAATACTGCCACTTAGCCGCCAGGATTTGCAACTGCAGTATTTTCTCTGAGTCTGACTGATTGTGACAAAGACGTCAGGTCGTCAGACTCAGACAAAACATGAAGTTACACACTGACTGAATTATTATCGTTATAGAAAAAGTAAATAGAAATACATATTAGGGGTGGGACAAAATATCGATACTCACGGTATCGCGATATTTCCACTTGCGATACGTTATCGATACACTGGCACCAAGTATCGATATGTTTTTTTTTTTTTTTTTTTTTTTTAATAAACAGGCTAAAATATTATGCTGTGTGGTAGTTGAAACATAGTTTCAATTTGACGTTTATTTATGTTTGTAGTTGAAACAAAAACATAACTACTGTAGGCTACATGAATGGAAATGTTTGATCATTAATATCTACTTTTAGAAATTATATAGGTAGGTAGGTTATATAGGTTTTCTTGTTTTAATAATAATAATAAAAAGACTTAATGTGTAACTTTTCCTCCGTGGTATCGAAAATGGTATGAGTGAGTGAGTGAACTCTGAGAGAGTTCATGTCAATTCTGCTAATAAATACATAATACCTGCTTCTTGCCTTTTAGGGGTATTTTTTTCTCTTCAGTTATACAGATATCGTGATGTATCGTAGGTTAAATTTCTTCCAATATATCGATTATCACAGAATCGCTGTATCGTGACCATATCGTATCGTGAGTTACTCCACGATTCCCACCCCTAATACATATATTATACAACACCCGCGACCCGGGCCGCATGTTGTTTATTCTACCCAGATCCGAACCCGCAAATAAAATGAAGACAAAATAACACCCGCCCCCCGCATTTTTTTGCGGGTACCCGGCGGGGCCCCGCGGAACCCCGACCCGATGCAGGACTCTGGTGCACGCCCACTATTTTCTTGCCAGCTGCTGCGAGACGAGAAGGAAGAGACTCATGGACCCTGACTGAAGACAGACAGAACGTTTGTTTATTCATGTAATAAAAACATATCAATAATAGCCTGGGGAGCGGTCTGCAGCGGAGCGGCCGTGAGCGCTGGAGCGGGTGGAAAGGGCCGCTCCAGGAGCGAGGAGTGGTAATCATCACCGCTCCACTCCGCTCACATGCTCTGCGTGGTGAGCTGTCATGTTTTGGAGGCGCAAAGTGCCACACAAGATTGAGTTATTGAAGAGCATAATTAACGGTTTCAAATGACTCTTAAATACACACAATGTTTTCTCAGACGTTTTAACCTGATAAGTTAAATTGTGCTCAAGCTAACTGGCCAATCACAGCACAAACGAGGGTCATTCGGGTTCTACTCTCTGCTATGTTGCTATGGTTATGCATTGTGTACATTCCATGGCTGTGGTATGTTCAAAAGTTGCACACTATAGCTTAAACACACATGCATGCACGTGCGCACACACACGCACACACACATGCAGGGTGCATGCACGCACGTGCGCACACACACACACACACATGCAGGGTGCGTGCACGCACGTGCGCCCACACACACATGCAGGGTGCATGCACGCACGTGCGCACACACACGCACACACACATGCAGGGTGCATGCACGCACGTGCGCACACACACACACACACATGCAGGGTGCATGCACGCACGTGCGCACACACACATGCAGGGTGCATGCACACACACACACACACACACATGCAGGGTGCATGCACGCACGTGCGCACACACACACACACACACATGCAGGGTGCATGCACGCACACACACACACACACACATGCAGGGTGCATGCACGCACACACACACACACACACACACATGCAGGGTGCGTGGTTCAGCAGATATTTTGGTGGCCTGCGTTTGACAGTTTGAGCCTCTTCTGTCTAGACGTGTCCACGTGGCATCAGCTGGTTAACCTGACATGCCTCTGTCAAAAATGCCAAACATTTGGTTCCTGAGCTTGTGAATGGCTGCCCCTCAAGCGTGCAGCACTGTGCCTGCTAGGGTTGTCAAAAGTATCGATAAGTATCAATACTAAAAATATGAAACGGATACAATAGTCATTTGCAACAGATATCCATAGTATTGATAAATATATATATATTTTTTGGAAACAGATACAATACTAATTTGCAGCAGTATGGATACCAGCAGTGCTTTCTCTTTATGAAAATAAAACATACTACAGATTTTTCCCTCCCTATCAATGGTGGGCATCTGTTGCTTCAACAGACTAAAGGTGTTGTGATTGGCTGATGACTAGAGCAGGGGTAATCTGCTGTGTAAAGTCAACGTTTTAAATGAGTTTTTATCAGGCCTAGATTGTGGAGAAGTGTGCTGGCAACTTTTTGGGCGCTGCTACATTCGGCTTTGTCTAAAGGAATTTAGTCACGGACTTAGGCACCACTTCTGTTGAGTGACGTCGACAGTAATGGCTGCCTCCATGGTTGTCCGCATCGCCTCAGTAATGTCAACGTACGTCGAGTGTAAACAGCCATAAAGTGCAGTTATTGCAGAAATAGACTCAATAACAACAATTAAACAAGTACAGGAGTAGGCAACAGCGGAGTTTCTCAGCGGAAGATTTGCGGACTCAGCCAGAAGTTCACCAACTCATAGCAGCGTCAAATGAGCCAGAATAACATTGAAACTTCTGGTTGGAACCTTCACAATAATGGTCATTAAACTAATACCCTTAGTGATGCATGTTGCAACTTTTTTGTGTGTGTGATCCGAAATACACAGAAGACATAGAACACAGACAACTAAGTTGTGTGTCACGGCTAATATTATACCAACGTTACGTCATCCACATAGGTTTTATATTGAAAATTGTAACCGGAAGTTTAGTTTTTACTCTGGCTAGTTTGACACTGTCGTGATGTTAGATTTCAAACTCCCAAGAATCAAAATCGTTTTTTTTTTGTTTTTTTTACAGTGCACCTGAACGCAACATGCAAGATATGCTGAATAAGTGTCCAAATGTTCATGTCATTTGTGTACTGTACTGCCACGGTGCCACCACCTCTTGCACTTAAGAACTCTGGTTAATGTATTTCCCCCAAAATCTATAAATCCTTCTCAAAGTCTACAGATCCCCCCCAGCCTATAAATCCATCTTATCTGAAGAACATAAGGGGGGAATTCCCCCCTAGTTTGCAAAATGAATTTAGGCCCTGACTGTAATACTTCAGAAGTTGAATTTGAAGTTCAGCATTAATACATTTGTCATTTGTTGTCTTAGATTTACCTTTGTGTGTTATTGCAATAGAAAACTACATAATTGAGAATCGATTCTAGATTCTGGAATCGAGAATCGTTGGAATCGAGATTCGTTGGAATCGAGAATCGATTCTGGAATCGGATCGTGACCCCAGGAATCGGGATCGGATCGGATCGTGGCTTAGCCGGATCGGAGCACCCCTACTTTGTAGTGCCAGTGCGATTCGTTGTGCCATAACAGAAGGCTGTATTGGGCTGTATTGAGCTGGTAAATTTAGACCAAACGGCTTTTATACAAAACAGACACAAGATAATCTAAGGAGAATGTTACAGGTGATGAGCCATATTACAACAGAGAAATGAACAGCAATGCTGGTCAGCCTAGATGCCGAGAAGGCATTTGACTCGGTGGGCTGGGACTATCTGTATAAGGTGCTTTCAAGATTGGGTTTTAATGAAGGTTTTGTAAAGTGCATCAAAGCACTATACTCCTCACCAGTAGCTACAGTAGGATAAAGGTTAACAGTCACCTGTCACAGTCAATCCAGCTGGGAAGAGGGACACGCCATGGGTGTCCCACACAGACACAGGCCTTTGTTGGAGGCAATGTTATTTCTTATTTATTAGTTTATTTGGACGGGACAGTGCAAAATTAATGAACACAGAAACCATAGAACAGATAATAAAACCTGGAACATAGTAAAAGTGTAAAAATTGACGGATTTAGCACGAGGCTAATTTCCATCCGTTGTCCCCATAAAACATAAAACACAATAAACATAAAACGTAAAACATACATAAAACATAGGTACAGCGGTACACTCTAGAACTACGTGAAACATAAGTAGCAGCAATACACTTTAAAATACATGGCAGCAATTACTCTTATAAAAATAAAATTACATAATACTACACAAAAAGAAAGAGGAAAAACATACTACCTGTGAGTACATGACTGGTTTTGTTTTCAGCCATTTTTTGAGACTGCCTTTGAAAGTGGCAAGGGTGGGGCTGTCCCTTATGGAGACGGGGAGACTGTTCCATATATGTGGGACCTTGATGGCTGACCATATCTTCTGGGCCCGAAAATCCATTCATACTGGGAAGAGGTGGCAGCTGAGATCAAAAAGATAATGGGAGTTGAATTAGAACACTCATTCGTTACACTATACCTGGGACAAATGCCAGATCTACATAAAGATAAATATTTGATGAAGATCCTCTTAACAAGTATCTTATCTTATCTTTCTTATCTTTATTGTTTATTTGAGCAGGGACGGTACACAATAAATATATTGTACCAGAAATGGAAGAAAAGAGCTAATTTGCATCTGTAGTCCCTGTTTTGATTTAGTAGGAAAGCTATAACCCGTAAATGGTTACAAGCTGACCCTCCGACACGGGACCAGTGGCTGGGAATTATAGGTGAAATATATAAGATGGAGTTACTCACCTGTATCATGTATGCATGCATGCCCTTGACAAATGTGTGATGATGTATATGAAAATGTACCAAATACTATGTAAAAACAAACTGTGATGTGACGCCCATGACCAACCGTTAACATTCAATAAAAAAAAGAGTATAAAAAAAACAACAGAAATTCACCTCATGTCCTCACATCATGTCCTCACCTCATGTCTCTCCTCACCTCAGCTCATGTCCTCACCTCATGTCTCTCCTCACCTCAGCTCATGTCCTCACCTCATGTCTCTCCTCACCTCAGCTCATGTCCTCATATCATGTCTCTCTCCTCACCTCAGCTCATGTCCTCACCTCATGTCTCTCCTCACCTCAGCTCATGTCCTCATATCATGTCTCTCTCCTCACCTCAGCTCATGTCCTCACCTCATGTCTCTCCTCACCTCAGCTCATGTCCTCACCTCATGTCTCTCCTCACCTCAGCTCATGTCCTCATCTCATGTCTCTCCTCACCTCAGCTCATGTCCTCACCTCATGTCTCTCCTCACCTCAGCTCATGTCCTCATCTCATGTCTCTCTCCTCACCTCATGTCCTCATCTCATGTCTCTCTCCTCACCACATGTCCTCACCTCATGTCCTCATCTCATGTCTCTCCTCACCTCAGCTCATGTCCTCACCTCATGTCTCTCCTCACCTCCCCTCATGTCTCTCCTCAGCTCATGTCCTCACCTCATGTCTCTCCTCACCTCAGCTCATGTCCTCATCTCATGTCTCTCCTCACCTCAGCTCATGTCCTTACCTCATGTCTCTCCTCACCTCAGCTCATGTCCTCATCTCATGTCTCTCTCCTCACCTCATGTCCTCATCTCATGTCTCTCTCCTCACCACATGTCCTCACCTCATGTCCTCATCTCATGTCTCTCCTCACCTCAGCTCATGTCCTCACCTCATGTCTCTCCTCACCTCAGCTCATGTCTCTCCTCACCTCAGCTCATGTCCTCACCTCAGCTCATTTCCTCACCTCATGTCTCTCTCCTCACCTCATGTCTCTCACCTCATGTCTCTCACCTCACCTCATGTCTCTCCTCACCTCAGCTCATGTCCTCATCTCATGTCTCTCTCCTCACCTCATGTCCTCATCTCATGTCTCTCTCCTCACCACATGTCTCTCCTCACCTCATGTCCTCACCTCATGTCCTCATCTCATGTCTCTCCTCACCTCAGCTCATGTCCTCATCTCATGTCTCTCTCCTCACCTTTCTCCTCACCTCATGTCTCTCTCCCCACCTCTCTCCCAGGTGAGAAGCTGGAGTTGTTCCTGCGGTCTCTCAACAGCAGCAAGCCTCTGTACCTGGGCCAGACAGGCCTGGGCATGGCCGAGGAGCTGGGCAAGCTGGCCCTGGAGCCCGGGGAGAACTTCTGCATGGGAGGTCCAGGCATGATCTTCAGCAGAGAGGTGCTGCGCAGGATGGTGCCCCACATGGCCACCTGCCTCAGGGAGATGTACACCACCCATGAGGACGTGGAGGTGGGCCGCTGCGTGCGCCGCTTCGGAGGAACACAGTGCGTCTGGTCCTATGAGGTAGGGGCCGAGTTTGCTATTGGTCATTTTTTTCAGGGTTCCCACCGGCACAGTTTCTGGAATATCATGGAATTTAAATATTACAGGCAGAGAAAGTCAAGGGAATTTGATAAATTCTCTGGGGAAATCAAACCAGGGGATTTTACAAATATAGGAATATAGCAGCATGTATTTTCTTTTCTTTCTCGCTGCTGCCAGCATGGCCAGAATAATACACAGACGCGGGTAACTCAGACAGAGCGAGGCTACTGACGTTACACAGACACGGGTAACTCAGACAGAGCGAGGCTACTGACGTTACACAGACACGGGTAACTCAGACAGAGCGAGGCTACTGACGTTACACAGACGCGGGTAACTCAGACAGAGCGAGGCTACTGACGTTACACAGACGCGGGTAACTCAGACAGAGCGAGGCTACTGACGTTACACAGACGCGGGTAACTCAGACAGAGCGAGGCTACTGACGTTACACAGACGCGGGTAACTCAGACAGAGCGAGGCTACTGACGTTACACAGACGCGGGTAACTCAGACAGAGCGAGGCTACTGACGTTACACAGACGCGGGTAACTCAGACAGAGCGAGGCTACTGACGTTACACAGACACGGGTAACTCAGACAGAGCGAGGCTACTGACGTTACACAGACACGGGTAACTCAGACAGAGCGAGGCTAACTGACGTTACACAGACACGGGTAACTCAGACAGAGCGAGGCTACTGACGTTACACAGACACGGGTAACTCAGACAGAGCGAGGCTACTGACGTTACACAGACACGGGTAACTCAGACAGAGCGAGGCTACTGACGTTACACAGACACGGGTAACTCAGACAGAGCGAGGCTACTGATGTTACACAGACGAGAAGCTGTTTGCTACTCAGTCACAGCGGTCCCACATGCTGTTTTGTTGTGATAACGTGTTCTGAACGCAACGTGCTATCATAACGTTTGTGTGTTCATGAAACGCATGTGTCTGACTCCTGTCGGCTGAGCTTGTAGCGACCTGCATGCTCCACATCTAACGTTATGTCATAAAAGTGGGTTTGTCAAAAAACCGTTTCACCGTGCGATCATAACGTGTGTTCGTTAAACGCATATGTGTCTGACTCCTGTCAGCTGAGCTGACAGTTGAGTTGTTTTGGAGTGAAGAATATGAACGGGACACCAGTCACCTGGCTAAGATGGGTGTCCAAAACGGTAGAAAAGGAGTCTTTAAAATCCATGCTAAATCCATATGATCCAGGTCGAATGTATTTCGAGCTGTAGCCTACAACAACAAACTGAGAAATTCTTCTTCTTCTTCTTCTTCTTCTTCTTCTTCTTCTTCTTCTTCTTCTTCTTCTTCTTCCACTACTTCCAAAGAACTTTTATGGAAAGAACTGAAAGCTCCATATTGCCCCATTGCAACATCAACGCCCAGCAGCCTCCGCCATTTTTTATTTTTGGAAGCGTGACAGCGCCAAAAGAACCTCGCACAGGCTCGCAGTGGTCAGCTGCGGTAGCGCGGGCCCCTATAATCAGCCTCTCTAAACAGTAACTCAACGGGAGAACACTCTAAACTTTGGGGATTCACATCTTTTCCGGGCGTACTGCAAATCTTGATTGAAGTGGTGTAGTGCAGGGATGTAAAACAACAACCATATTGTGGAAACTAAGCAAAATTTTTCGTTTTCTTTGTTTAGTTTTTTCAAGATAAATAGCTAATGCGGCTGTCGTCCACTCCGTCAGAAGTGCGTTGCCGTGGTTTTAACCTCGGGTCCTTTGCATTTACTATTTATCTTGAAAAAACTAAAAGAAAAAAAAGAAAAATTTTGCTTAGTTTCCACAATATGGTTGTTGTTTTACATCCCTGCACTACACCACTTCAATCAAGATTTGCAGTACGCCCAGAAAAGATGTGAATCCACGAAATTTAGAGTGTTCTCCCGTTGAGTTACTGTTTAGAGAGGCTGATTATAGGGGCCCGCGCTACCGCAGCTGACCACTGCGAGGCGCATTCTGTTTCCAAAAATGGCCGGAGTTTCGTCTCTTTCCTTCCATGCTCTTTGCTACTACTACTACTACTGGTTGGCAAACCAGCTTAGAGGTGCATTATCGCCACGAAGTGGACTGGAGTCGCCCTACAATTATTTAAGAACTAAACTGGGACGCACTGCTCAAAGTGACACCAACCCATGCCTAGTCTTCACCCTACGAGGCTGAAATTTGGCATGAAGGTCAGGTGTGTGTGTGTGTGTGTGTGTGTTCATGAAGGTCAGGTGTGTGTGTGTGTGTGTGTGTGAAGATGTGTTTGTGTTCATGAAGGTCAGGTGTGTGTGTTTGAAGATGTGTTTGTGTTCATGAAGGTCAGGTGTGTGTGTGTGTGTGTGAAGATGTGTTTGTGTTCATGAAGGTCAGGTGTGTGTGTTTGAAGATGTGTTTGTGTTCATGAAGGTCAGGTGTGTGTGTTTGAAGATGTGTTTGTGTTCATGAAGGTCAGGTGTGTGTGTGTGTGTGTGTGTGTGAAGATGTGTTTGTGTTCATGAAGGTCAGGTGTGTGTGTGTGAAGATGTGTTTGTGTTCATGAAGGTCAGGTGTGTGTGTGAAGATGTGTTTGTGTTCATGAAGGTCAGGTGTGTGTGTGAAGATGTGTTTGTGTTCATGAAGGTCAGGTGTGTGTGTGTGAAGATGTGTTTGTGTTCATGAAGGTCAGGTGTGTGTGTGAAGATGTGTTTGTGTTCATGAAGGTCAGGTGTGTGTGTGAAGATGTGTTTGTGTTCATGAAGGTCAGGTGTGTGTGTGAAGATGTGTTTGTGTTCATGAAGGTCAGGTGTGTGTGTGAAGATGTGTTTGTGTTCATGAAGGTCAGGTGTGTGTGTGAAGATGTGTTTGTGTTCATGAAGGTCAGGTGTGTGTGTGAAGATGTGTTTGTGTTCATGAAGGTCAGGTGTGTGTGTGAAGATGTGTTTGTGTTCATGAAGGTCAGGTGTGTGTGTGAAGATGTGTTTGTGTTCATGAAGGTCAGGTGTGTGTGTGAAGATGTGTTTGTGTTCATGAAGGTCAGGTGTGTGTGTGAAGATGTGTTTGTGTTCATGAAGGTCAGGTGTGTGTGTGAAGATGTGTTTGTGTTCATGCAGGTCAGGTGTGTGTGTGAAGATGTGTTTGTGTTCATGAAGGTCAGGTGTGTGTGTGAAGATGTGTTTGTGTTCATGAAGGTCAGGTGTGTGTGTTTGAAGATGTGTTTGTGTTCATGAAGGTCAGGTGTGTGTGTGTGTGAAGATGTGTTTGTGTTCATGAAGGTCAGGTGTGTGTGTGTGAAGATGTGTTTGTGTTCATGAAGGTCAGGTGTGTGTGTTTGAAGATGTGTTTGTGTTCATGAAGGTCAGGTGTGTGTGTGAAGATGTGTTTGTGTTCATGAAGGTCAGGTGTGTGTGTGTGTGTGTGTGTGTGAAGATGTGTTTGTGTTCATGAAGGTCAGGTGTGTGTGTGAAGATGTGTTTGTGTTCATGAAGGTCAGGTGTGTGTGTTTGAAGATGTGTTTGTGTTCATGAAGGTCAGGTGTGTGTGTGAAGATGTGTTTGTGTTCATGAAGGTCAGGTGTGTGTGTGAAGATGTGTTTGTGTTCATGAAGGTCAGGTGTGTGTTAGGGCTGTCCCAAACGATTATTTTCTTATCGATTCGACTAACGATTATTTTTTCGATTAGTCGATTAATCTAGCGATTATTTTCTATTTAATTTTTTTATTATATAACAATAAATTTACCCAAAAAAAATAAACAAAAACTTCTCAATTTCAGTATTTTATTTAACCATCTCATTCTCGTTTGGGGAAAAACTCTTCCACACTGCTTTGCTTCCTGAAAAGAGAGAGAGATAAATAATAATATAATACTGTAGGGAGGGACATATTTAAAATTAGTCTAAGTCTAATTTCCATGTCTGTTATTATGATATGATCATATGAATTATTATTATTATTAATATGAATCTTATTATTATATAATAGATAGTGCCTGCCTATTTGTCAGTTGCCTGCTCTCATCACGAAAATACTGGACCACCTGACACATAGATTAAATTGATCATCATCATGATTCATCACTGTATGTATGAACCCTTTCCCTAAACTGAGGAGGATCAGTATTTTTACAGGACATGGATTTATTTAATCACTGGAGTAATGTGCATTGTGCAGCTAACTCAGCCAAATGTATGTTTGCATCAGTGTGGGGGTAAGGAAATAAATAATACAAACGATTTACAGACTAACAGTCACAGACTGTAACAATGGTCTGTAACGTTAGTTTTGATCTCATCTTACATGGCCGTGAACCCAAACAGAAGAATGTAAAAAGCCGAATAGCACTGTTAAATGATGCACGCAGTAAATTAACGTGAGCAGCAACAGACTAACAATGGTCTGTAACGTTAGTTTAATCAATTTTCTACATGTTAGCCGTGAAAGCAAACGGAAATATGTACGTTAACGTTAAACGGCCGAATAACACCGTTAAATGGTGTAATGTTATGTTCGCTGCGGTGCAGAAATGACTACTTTTTCCGGCCATCGCTGCCATCTTTTTTGTTCTGTGACGTGTCGACGCACGTAGCGTGCGTCGACGTAATTACGTAGTCGACGTCATCGATTACGTCGACTCGCTGGGACAGCCCTAGTGTGTGTGTTTGAAGATGTGTTTGTGTTCATGAAGGTCAGGTGTGTGTGTGAAGACGTGTTTGTGTTCATGAAGGTCAGGTGTGTGTGTGAAGATGTGTTTGTGTTCATGAAGGTCAGGTGTGTGTGTTTGAAGATGTGTTTGTGTTCATGAAGGTCAGGTGTGTGTGTGAAGATGTGTTTGTGTTCATGAAGGTCAGGTGTGTGTGTGAAGATGTGTTTGTGTTCATGAAGGTCAGGTGTGTGTGTGAAGATGTGTTTGTGTTCATGAAGGTCAGGTGTGTGTGTGTGTGTGTGTGAAGATGTGTTTGTGTTCATGAAGGTCAGGTGTGTGTGTGTGTGTGTGTGAAGATGTGTTTGTGTTCATGAAGGTCAGGTGTGTGTGTGAAGATGTGTTTGTGTTCATGAAGGTCAGGTGTGTGTGTGAAGATGTGTTTGTGTTCATGAAGGTCAGGTGTGTGTGTGAAGATGTGTTTGTGTTCATGAAGGTCAGGTGTGTGTGTGTGTGTGTGTGTGTGAAGATGTGTTTGTGTTCATGAAGGTCAGGTGTGTGTGTTTGAAGATGTGTTTGTGTTCATGAAGGTCAGGTGTGTGTGTTTGAAGATGTGTTTGTGTTCATGAAGGTCAGGTGTGTGTGTTTGAAGATGTGTTTGTGTTCATGAAGGTCAGGTGTGTGTGTGAAGATGTGTTTGTGTTCATGAAGGTCAGGTGTGTGTGTGAAGATGTGTTTGTGTTCATGAAGGTCAGGTGTGTGTGTGAAGATGTGTTTGTGTTCATGAAGGTCAGGTGTGTGTGTGAAGATGTGTTTGTGTTCATGAAGGTCAGGTGTGTGTGTGAAGATGTGTTTGTGTTCATGAAGGTCAGGTGTGTATGTGTGTGTGAAGATGTGTTTGTGTTCATGAAGGTCAGGTGTGTGTGTGTGAAGATGTGTTTGTGTTCATGAAGGTCAGGTGTGTGTGTGAAGATGTGTTTGTGTTCATGAAGGTCAGGTGTGTGTGTGAAGATGTGTTTGTGTTCATGAAGGTCAGGTGTGTGTGTGTGTGTGTGTGAAGATGTGTTTGTGTTCATGAACGTCAGGTGTGTGTGTGAAGATGTGTTTGTGTTCATGAAGGTCAGGTGTGTGTGTGTGAAGATGTGTTTGTGTTCATGAAGGTCAGGTGTGTGTGTGAAGATGTGTTTGTGTTCATGAAGGTCAGGTGTGTGTGTGTGTGTGTGTGTGTGTGAAGATGTGTTTGTGTTCATGAAGGTCAGGTGTGTGTGTGAAGATGTGTTTGTGTTCATGAAGGTCAGGTGTGTGTGTTTGAAGATGTGTTTGTGTTCATGAAGGTCAGGTGTGTGTGTGTGTGTGTGAAGATGTGTTTGTGTTCATGAAGGTCAGGTGTGTGTTTGAAGATGTGTTTGTGTTCATGAAGGTCAGGTGTGTGTGTGTGAAGATGTGTTTGTGTTCATGAAGGTCAGGTGTGTGTGTGAAGATGTGTTTGTGTTCATGAAGGTCAGGTGTGTGTGTGTGAAGATGTGTTTGTGTTCATGAAGGTCAGGTGTATGTGTGAAGATGTGTTTGTGTTCATGAAGGTCAGGTGTGTGTGTGAAGATGTGTTTGTGTTCATGAAGGCCAGGTGTGTGTGTGAAGATGTGTTTGTGTTCATGAAGGTCAGGTGTGTGTGTGAAGATGTGTTTGTGTTCATGAAGGTCAGGTGTGTGTGTTTGAAGATGTGTTTGTGTTCATGAAGGTCAGGTGTGTGTGTGTGTGTGTGTGTGAAGATGTGTTTGTGTTCATGAAGGTCAGGTGTGTGTTTGAAGATGTGTTTGTGTTCATGAAGGTCAGGTGTGTGTGTGAAGATGTGTTTGTGTTCATGAAGGTCAGGTGTGTGTGTGAAGATGTGTTTGTGTTCATGAAGGTCAGGTGTGTGTGTGAAGATGTGTTTGTGTTCATGAAGGTCAGGTGTGTGTGTGAAGATGTGTTTGTGTTCATGAAGGTCAGGTGTGTGTGTGAAGATGTGTTTGTGTTCATGAAGGTCAGGTGTGTGTGTGAAGATGTGTTTGTGTTCATGAAGGTCAGGTGTGTGTGTGAAGATGTGTTTGTGTTCATGAAGGTCAGGTGTGTGTGTGAAGATGTGTTTGTGTTCATGAAGGTCAGGTGTGTGTGTGTGTGTGTGTGTGAAGATGTGTTTGTGTTCATGAAGGTCAGGTGTGTGTGTGAAGATGTGTTTGTGTTCATGAAGGTCAGGTGTGTGTGTTTGAAGATGTGTTTGTGTTCATGAAGGTCAGGTGTGTGTGTGTGTGTGTGTGTGAAGATGTGTTTGTGTTCATGAAGGTCAGGTGTGTGTGTGTGTGTGTGTGTGAAGATGTGTTTGTGTTCATGAAGGTCAGGTGTGTGTTTGAAGATGTGTTTGTGTTCATGAAGGTCAGGTGTGTGTGTGTGTGTGTGAAGATGTGTTTGTGTTCATGAAGGTCAGGTGTGTGTGTGAAGATGTGTTTGTGTTCATGAAGGTCAGGTGTGTGTGTGAAGATGTGTTTGTGTTCATGAAGGTCAGGTGTGTGTGTTTGAAGATGTGTTTGTGTTCATGAAGGTCAGGTGTGTGTGTGAAGATGTGTTTGTGTTCATGAAGGTCAGGTGTGTGTGTTTGAAGATGTGTTTGTGTTCATGAAGGTCAGGTGTGTGTGTGAAGATGTGTTTGTGTTCATGAAGGTCAGGTGTGTGTGTGTGTGTGTGTGTGTGAAGATGTGTTTGTGTTCATGAAGGTCAGGTGTGTGTGTGTGTGTGTGTGTGAAGATGTGTTTGTGTTCATGAAGGTCAGGTGTGTGTGTGTGTGTGTGTGAAGATGTGTTTGTGTTCATGAAGGTCAGGTGTGTGTGTGAAGATGTGTTTGTGTTCATGAAGGTCAGGTGTGTGTGTGTGTGTGTGTGTGTGAAGATGTGTTTGTGTTCATGAAGGTCAGGTGTGTGTGTGAAGATGTGTTTGTGTTCATGAAGGTCAGGTGTGTGTTTGAAGATGTGTTTGTGTTCATGAAGGTCAGGTGTGTGTGTGTGTGTGTGTGTGTGTGTGTGTGTGAAGATGTGTTTGTGTTCATGAAGGTCAGGTGTGTGTGTGAAGATGTGTTTGTGTTCATGAAGGTCAGGTGTGTGTGTGAAGATGTGTTTGTGTTCATGAAGGTCAGGTGTGTGTGTGTGTGTGTGAAGATGTGTTTGTGTTCATGAAGGTCAGGTGTGTGTGTGTGTGTGTGTGTGTGTGAAGATGTGTTTGTGTTCATGAAGGTCAGGTGTGTGTGTGTGTGTGTGTGTGTGTGTGTGTGTGTGTGTGTGTGTGTGTGAAGATGTGTTTGTGTTCATGCCAATTGGCTAAAAGAGGGGCGGTTGGGGGGGATGACATCACATGATCGATGATGTCACACTCTGACTTACATCACATATCTGGTGGCAGCTATTGTGAATTCACACTTGAATGGATGAATGAATGAATGAATGATTTATTTCGAGTGTTTAAACAAAAAACAACGGAAAAAGAAGGATAGGTGAGAAGCCATAGGCTTATGGTAACCTACCCACTTACATCTCATTAATGCTCAATCAATGATGATAGAAGACATGTAACAGTGCCATTCTATTACAATTAATGCTAAGTGACAAAACAAAGATAACAATTGGTAACCGATTGTTGCTAAGAAATGAACAATGACTTAATGTAAATAAAGCAATTTGTGATGAAGAATATAAGATAAGTAAAAAATGAGACATGGTCAATAACATGGTATAAGTCAATCACTAAAAGTAAGCAATATAATCTAAGTAAACAATTCATATAGAGAAAAGAACAATACCTTGATATACACATACTGTACATGCATGCTTGTACACACATATACATACGTTCATAAACACAGACTTTCTGCCTGTACAACTCATCCCTCCGGATGTTAGCCCTATGTAATGAGGTCATACATGTCAACTTTAGTTTTTTTAAAGGTCTTTTTGAATTGATATATATTCAAGCTTTTCCTCTGGAAGTTTATTCCATAATTTCCGAATTGACCGAAACACACATGTTCTTTAGAGTAGTACGTGCCCTGGGCTGTTGGAAATTTGGTTCCCCCCTGTATTCATACCTCCGTACTCTATCCCTAAACATTTTCTGTAAATTACTGGGGAGAAGATTATTTCTTGCTTTATAAACTATCTGTGCTGTTTTAAAGGAACACTCTGCCCATTTTCAACCAGCTTTGTATCATTAGAACATCAGTAGTATATCAGAAAACTGTAAACGGTTTTAAAGTCTGTCATTTAATTTGACAGTTACTGAGTGTTAAAGTGTGGACCAGTGACATCACTGGTTCACACTAACTCAAATTAATAACCCATTAACTCAAATCAACTCTCAATAACTGTCAAACTAGATGAATGATGAATAGTTTGACAGTTATTGAGAGTTGATTTGAGTTAATGAGTTATTAATTTGAGTTAGTGTGGACCAGTGATGTCACTGGTCCACACTTTAACACTCAATAACTGTCAAATTAAATGACAGACTTCAAAACCGCTTACAGTTTTCTGATATACTACTGATGTTCTAATGATACAAAGCTGGTTGAAAATGGGCGGAGTGTTCCTTTAAAGGCCCAATCCGTCAAAACTCACTATTACTGACGCCGGTGGCCGTTAGTGTAACTGCAGGCAGCGTGTGAATGAGCTGACGCGCGGGCACCATACTCGCACGCGCACAAGCAGTTGCCTGGCAACAGCAGAGCTGTTCGTTGCTTTGTAACGTTAACTCATAAAAGTCACTTGAAAACGGCAACCTGGACAATTTATCGGTCAGATCAGCCTCGAGATGCCCAGGAAGGATTCTGGATGAATTAGGGGACGTTATTGTGGCATGTTTGGTCGTGTTTTGGCTTGCGTTGGCTGCGGGCAAGTCGATACTCATGTTAGCAAAAGCCAGGAAATAGCCTGCTCCCCCTGTATGCACGGTAATGCCTGGAGTTGACCAAACTGAACAATCAAACAATGTTTCATAAGCATAACAGTAACGTTAGGCATATTTAGGACTGTTAAATTCATTATCCACACAAGACGGTAACGTTATTAGTGGGGCTGGTGGTAATTTCTATAAATGTAAATTAATATTAGTTAGCCGCAATTAGCATCAAGCTAACATTACTAGTATGTGCAGTCCCACTGCAGTCAGAGCCTGCTGGCTGCGGGAAGTGGATACTCATGTTAGCACAAGCCAGGAAATAGCCTGCTCCCCCTGTATGTACGGTAGCCTACCGTCAAACAATGTACCGTAAGCATAACAGACAGTAGGCTAACGTTAGGCATATTTCCGACTGTTAGATTCATTATCAACACAAGACAGTAACGTTATTAGTGGGGCTGGTGGTAATTTCTATAAATATAGCTAAATCTATTAGTTAGCCGCGTATAGCATCAAGGTAACGACTCACCACCGCAGCTAAATGTAGTCAAACAATAATATTCCATGACCATAAGCATAACGGTAGTAACGTTAGGGTTGCATTACTTCACACAAGACGGTAATGTTAGCAGAGTTTCTGACCAGGTGGTCAGATACTTGTACTACGGAGTGACAGTAAAAATCTTGAATCTTGAAAATCCATTAGCAAGCAGCTAACGTAATCTGGTCAAAACCACATTACACTAGCTACAAGCAGCAAGTTTCCTTCATGAACTGAAAACACAGTCCTGACTCTAGTTTCCCCCCGATGTCGGTCACATTGCTGCTGTCTGGCCAGACGGGCTTCATTAGATAAATATTTATTTACTTAGTCTGGACTTTTTCTGGAGTCTGTGTTTGTTGTTTCCTTTAGCTAGCAGCTAGCGACGAGCGTAACGTTAAAAGCTACTTCCGCCATTTCCTGTTAGCGTCTAGGACAAGAGACAAGCTCGACGTGAACGCGCAAGACGTCACATCCTCTAGCTGTGGCGGGAGATGCTATCCACTTCGAAACTGCGGTTTTCCATGTATCTTCTGAACGGCTGGTCGGAGAGAAACGCCCCTGGTCGCCATTTTTAAGTGACGTCAAGGCGCATTCACTCAGTGCCAATAATAAACACTTTGTGCACATTTATTTCTCGCCAAAACCAACGGAATGGGCCTTTAAGTTCAACTAAGTCTGGGAATTTTAATGCTCTTAAATGGAAAAACAATTTATTGGTGTGATTTATTGATTAGCACAACTGTGGAAACTGACACAATAACAAAGCAGGAAGGAAGGTAATATATTTTTTGATCACAGAAACCCTCCAACTTAGTTATGGTAAGGCACGGAAAAGTAATGGAGTTTGACATTGGGGGCACAATGTGAAGAAGCCTGCACTTTTGTTTGATTTGATGGATTGGAAAGGACGAAGGAGCTGCTTTATTAGCTTGGCCACACATCTCACAGTGTTTCCCCCTAGAAAAAATGTTCAGGCCTGGAGGGATTTCCAAATGTACCCCGACCGCAACAGTGGGGGGCGCTCGCTGGTGACGCTGAACTTTTAGCTAACCTGTTGGCATCTATGTTGGCAATGGCATCCCCAAGTATCATCATACTATTATGGGATGCGATGCGAACAGTTGTATTATGGGATGTGTGTTTCCCAGGCAACGACACACGTTGACACGTTTTGGAACAGCGCTGCACGCTGGCACAATACTCCTAAAAGCAAAATGCTTATTGTTTTGAATGATTTGGCACCTTCTATTACTGTCAACACTGTCAACACCAGTATTGTTGTATTGTAATAATATGCCATAAACGTTTATTGCACTTTTTGGGAGAGCAGAAAAACCCCCAATTATAATATGTATATATTTTTTTGCATTTCTGTTTCTGGCCTGGCGGGCCCGCCAGGCCTCTAGAATGGTAGGGGAAACACTGTCTCAATATGAGACTAGGTATTGTAGGTTAGGTTTTCTGCTTCATTTGGACTGTACTTTTTTAAATGTGTAAATGGAGTGTTAAATTGCCTGGGTTTTAGTAGAACAGTGTGTTACAAAGCCATGGATCGCCATGTAAGTAGTACTGTACATGTAGATGATTTGTAGAATTGAATTGTGTGTGCCTTCCAATCTGAGGACTGGGGTTGGACTCCTGGTTGAACCACACACATTTTGATAAAACATTAGGTTAGAGCCTAGTACAACAATGTGGTTGTGGTTTGGGTCTGTTGGGTCTGGTCGTCATTAGATAAGAAAACCCTAACCCTAATCTTCTTATCCTCATCTTTTTTACTTGTTTTGCACGTTTTCAGGAAAGACGCAATTGCCGCGACCAATCAAATGAGTTCGGGGGCGGGGTTTTCCCGGCCCGTACTAGGAAGAAATGTTGGTCCAGGAACAACCGTTACTTGGTGAGATCAGTTTGTGCAAATGGCTGTAGAGAAGGACATGAAGGCAAATGAACGAGTGGTAGGGTGGTAGTTAAGATGGATGCTTAAAGCAGCTACGAGCAACTTTTTCGATTGTTATTAAACAGTATAAATTTAATATCAATGCATCACATCTTACCTCTAATAGTCGACGAGACCAACGCAGAGTAGTCTCGCTTGAACCCCGAGTGAATCGGCCAGTGTTAGTCTGTCTGTGGCCAGGGAAGATCAGGAAGTGAAATGAAACGGTTTGCAGCAGCCACTTCGGCCATAACCACAAAATAACTTCCAAAAAACCTGTTAGAATATAACGAGAGATGTTCCCGAGAGTATGCGTGGCGTTCACAATGTTTATGCTATGTTGCTAGGCAGCGCGAACGGCGTAGGCAGGCAGCTGCGTTTCACTTCCGGGTTTCACTTCCGCGTTTCACTTCCGGGTTACCCGGTCCGGTCTCTCTAGAGAGCCCCCTGTTGACGCGAGTTTAGACAGACATAGACTTAATAATCACCTAAGGGAGCAATCTCAGATACACACGGCTTTGGTCTCAGCTACTATTATAGGTAAGATGTGATGCATCAATATTGTAATTATACTGTTTAATAACAATCGAAAAAGTTGCTCGTAGCTGCTTTAACTGTACCAGATAAATGGCTCTGGGCCTTTTCCTCTGCACCCGACTGCTTATGTTCAGATACACGTGATGACGTGGAGCTCTGTATTCTGGGAGCAGAGTGTGTGTGTGTGTGTGTGTGTGTGTGTGTGTGTGTGTGTGTGTGTGTGTGTGTGTGTAGGGTAATATAGAGCCAAAGTGAACGTCACTTCCTGCTTTTCTCCCTGTACCAGCGTGTGAAGAATATGAATGGTGGCAGTGTTTCCCATACATAAAGGAATTTGTGGCGGGCCGCCACAAAAGGATTTTGACCGCCACAAAAAGATGTTGACCCAAAAAAAAATATATATATATATATTTTTTTTTACAGTGCAGCTGAACGCAACATGCAAGATAGCCGCTGAATAAGTGTCCAATAAATGTTCATGTCATTCTGGCCAACAGTTCTGTTATAGCATTTCAGTCTGGAATATGGAATATCTTTCAATAATCTATGATTTAGCTGCTAAATTGTCAAATACCGCCATCTGCTCGCTACCCAGGCACTTATGTATGTACTTAACCCAACTAACTTAACCTAACTAACTATCCGGTGTGCACAACATTGTCAGCCTAAACTCCGGCTGACACTCCAAAAACCTACAATCCACTACAGAAAAATGTATATTGTTTGTTTATGAACTGGCCCCTCGCCTTCTATCATTTCACGAAAGTGGCCCCCGGGCAAAGCAAGTTGAGTATCCCTGCTCTATACCATTTTCAATACCACACAGGGGGATGACAGCACATCAAGATGCATAAAAAATAAACAAAGACAGATGGATGGACAGACAGACGTACGCTTCTCCATAATCTAGGCCCGATAAAACTCATTACAATTTTGACAGCCCTAATTTGGGGTCACGCCTAATCAGATGTACACATACAAGAAAGTTGGCTACGCTTTACCTGTGCTTTTACTCAGCCTGGCATAATATACATGTTCATCTTTTGTGATTTGCGTTCAAGTTATGTTGGATATTGGGGCTGTAACCAACAATTATTTTCATTGTCGCTTAATCTGACAATTATTTTCTCGATGAATTGATTGCATATGTTTTAATAAACTAATAAACAATTATAGATCAGTGGTTGTCAACCTTTTTACACCAAGTGCCACCTCAGAAATGACCACCATATGAAAGTGTGAGAGCCCCGTGTACCACAGGTTGAGAACCACGGATATAGAGAATCACTACTATTGCATATTGTGAATGTGATTATTTTGTTAGAGAGATATTAGTCGTTTGTTTGAAAGGGAGTGTACAGACTTGACAAAGACAGGACAGAAAGGACCAAGCACAACATTTGAGTTGGGACCCTACTCTTTTTTTTTTTTTTTTTTTTACCCTAGTGATAGTTGAGATAACAATAACACATCTAAAAAATGTATGTTTTTGATAAATATTTCAACCCCCCCTCCCTCTGAGCTGCAGGTCCTTTATGTTCTTGTGGGACCAAGAAGCTTAAAATACAATTTCTCACTGAAGCTGTTGCTGTCGTTTCACTAATGGCTTCGTTTGACAAAATAATCTACAGACCCATGTTCACCTTCATTCATTTCCTCTCCAGAGACTGAGTTGAACTGATTGTAATGATCACAATGTCTCACTCTGTAGGTTAGAATAGGCGAGAACATAATATCCATTATTAGTCCAGTAAAAATGTCACTTGACCTCACACTAATTGCAACAAAACCAAACTCAACTGATTTTGTATCCTCAATATGTCCTCAATGAAGGAAAAAAAGTGTTAAGGAAATGTATGAAGGGAAATTTTTGAAAATGACCCATATGATGCAACCAAAAACGTTTTTTTATTTATTTTTTAACATTTTTTTTTATTTATTTTTTTATTTTATTCTTTTTCTCCTTGAAGCAAAAAACACATACAGGATATAAGTGATGAGATTTATGGCACATTAAAAAAAAAAAAAAAAGGCTTCCATAGGCTTTCATAGGCTACCATCATATTTAGGTCATTTTCAAAACTTTCCCTTCATACATTTCCTTAACACTTTTTTTCCTTCATTGAGGACATATTGAGGATACAAAATCAGTTGAGTTTGGTTTTGTTGCAATTAGTGTGAGGTTGACCCACATATTTGCGTAAAATGCCTGGACTATATCTGCATCAGAAGGAGGTGCAGGTTTGACTTCACCACATGAGAGGAGATGACTCAGCGGCATTCAATGGCCTGCTGCCAATCATCTTTTAAATAGAAAGAGTTCTAAGCCTGGAACCATGCCAACCAGCTACTGTACCAGATGAATTGTGACCATCAAACATATATTGTACAAGCAGCTTTTACGACCTGTAGTCACGTTTCAAAATGAAGTGCCCTCTAGTGGTTGTGTAAATAATGACGTAAAATCGATGGGAATCAGGGTGGCACTGGAGGGGCCGTGTTCCAATGGAGAAACTGCATGAAATAGGCCACGCCCATCACGGGGGAAATCGCTCCGTTCACTCCCACACACCAGCATTTTCCTTGAATTAAACATAGCTAAAAGCTGGTGGGCTGCGCAGACAACAAATGTAAAAAAATCGCCACTTAGCCTTGTCAAGGAAGTAAGCTGGAGTGTTCAACGTCCGTATATGCGATCTTTGTGTGCAACACGCGACCATGCACGCGACATAGGAGAACGCCAGGATTGGAGGGGGGGTTTCTGTTTCCCCCCGTTTTGGCCGTGGTTTCTGAATGACGACGCGCTCCGCAGTGTCTCTTATGTGAGCATTTCCAAAGTCAACATATCAACTGTAAGTAAGGTTTTTGTTCATTAAGCCTAACCATAACCCTAAAACACAACCGCAGCGACGTTTTCAAATACACATTTTTAATTAACACATAGCGATGTTTTCAAATTAACACGTTTTTAAATTACTAGGCATCTCGCGCGCTACGCGAAATCCTTCCAGGCCTGAAAATCTTTCTAGGGGAAACACTGGTGCATGTCATAGGCTCAGCAGCTACGTCATAACAGACGTCACATTTGACATATGTTGTGAGCTGATTGGCTATTGAGGATGGGTTGATGTGAGGTGACGTGACAGGGTCTCCATTTCTTGAAACTCGGTCCGTGAGAGACCCCATTTCAGTCATGAGAGACCAGTGGGTCAAATTTGACAAGGAAGCTTTATTCACAAATAGCATGACGGCTAATTTTGGCGTAATGACTCCGTGGTAAGATGACGCTCCTCTTTGTGGTGAGAGAGGAGGGCATCTGCTCAGTCTAGGATGATGATGTCACAATTTATGACATCACTGATGACATCATCACTGGGACTTTGTGTGTGTGTGTGCATCACTGATGATGTCACAATTTATGACATCATCACTGGGACTTTGGGTGTGTGTGTGTGTGTGTGTGTGTGCCTGTGTCTGTCCCTTGTGTGTGTGTGTGTGTGTGTGTGTGTGTGTGTGTGTGTGTGTGTGAGTGAATTTATGACAGACAGACAAACAGAGCCCTAGCTCCTTTTACGGTCTCCTGTGGGTCGTAGGGTAGGAGGAGAAGTCACGCTCAATACGTTTGTCAAACTTCTCAGATTAGACGTGTACTGTAAATATACCCGATGCACCTACAGCAGCGGCTAAATATCATATCTTTGGTGTATTTGGAATGGATTGTTCACAGTCAGTGAACATTGTCATGGTTCATTGTCAGCAGTACACTGATCCACACAGTGTGTTCCTGCTGTGGTGGTGTATGTATGGGCCCCTCAGCTTGCCTCACAATCTGAATAAATACTACATATTTCCATACATGAATAATTCAGTTCTTCTGTTTTGCATCGTTTGTCGTCGTCAATCCCCTCTCCTCCCTCTGAGCACCTGCTCTGTGTTGAGCATACTAATCCTCCTTTATATAAAAGGGAGTAATTGGGTTCTGCGATTTTGGTCACGTTTTTGGTTACACTCGGGCAATTGTGATGTCACTGATGATGTCATAGTCATTGTGACAAAATCGATGACATCAGTGACATCGTCTATGACATGATGTCACTCGAGCAATATTGTGTTTTTTTTTGGTTACACTTGGTTACATCATCAGTGATGTCATAAATCCCACTGTGACATCATCCGTGATGTCATAAATCCCTGATCCCACTGTGACATCATCAGTGATGTCATAAATCCCGCAGATGACGAGCTGCAGGACGGGCGACTAGGAATCGAGCGATACAATGTTGCCCAATTGTGCGCTGCACATGCCTGTGAGACATACATAATAATAAGACACATGTTATTACAGTAGCCTGATGAAGGAGATGTTATTTAGATGTTTTCTCTCAGCTATCAGGGCCTTCTTCTAGTTGACCTAAGTCCATGTACAGTAACCATGGTCTCTTTCTTCAACTAAAGCAATTTACTGCAGGTCTTGGCAAAAAAGAGATGTTTCATCTCAGTTCGAGTATGACAATTCAAACACATGCACGTAACAGAATACACAGTATATTGCAAGATTGTATTTGTAGCTAGCTTGGAAGTGCAATGAAATCAACTCCATTACAGCTGAAAAAGCACGCCTCGAAACATGAGGTTTGGTGTCAGAGCTTCTCTAGAGAAGCTTGCCATGCATAAGAGCCTTGTGCCAGGTAGAAAAATGGCCCTACTACTACTAGGAAAGCATACAAGTGACAGTTTTTCTATCTAGTTAGCCAGTGACTCCTAGGAATAGACTACGTGACAACCAGGAATAGATTGGTGACCACTGGAGAGAGAGTTGACAGCCGGAATGTAGACGGAACCCGGGAGCAGTATGGGTTAGCGCCCCAGCCTGCGTCTTCCGTGAGGAAGAAGCCCAACAAATCCACGAGAGGCCTTTTAGGAGGGCCATTCAAGCCGCAAGTGGAGCCTGCAGTACCACCACGGCCCAAGAAACATCATACCGGAATGAAATGTTGGGATGCAGGGGAGTCTGGTGCAACGCACAGGTCCTGGACCTGGTGAGACGTAGGAGGAGCCCGGACAGGGGGCAACCCACAGAGCCCAGTCCCTCCACGTGCCAGAGCCTCCCGGTCCCAGCAGAGTAGTTCCGGAGCAGTGGATTGAGTGGCTCTGTCTTTCCCTAAGAGGGCTGACCGTGGGTAGCTACTGGGACGCAAGTCGGGGCCTGATCAACCCCCGGCTGGGTCACCTGGGCGAGGGTGTATGATGTTGCAGTACCCGAAACATCCTATGACCCCAGGGTACATCACTGATGATACAGTACGTCCCAGTTGCATCCATGTGATGTTTTTTCTATATATAGTGATCCAGAATGAGTCTCCATATTCCTTTCAGAATGATACTATTTGAATCATGATCATTTGAAAGTTATATGGCTGTAATACAAGAATAAGTATTTCTTTTGTCCATGTTGAAACAACTGAGTGCTGGCAAGTGCATTGCCATTCATATGTATGGCTTTCCTGTCCAGCCATGTTGTATTGATTGCTTCGTCCTCCTGCAGTGGCTGTTTGTCTCCTACAGTACTTGTAATGTGTCAGTGTCGGGTGTGTGCAGGCACATTCAGTGTCGGGTGTGTGCAGGCACATTCAGTGTCGGGTGTGTGCAGGCACATTCAGTGTCGGGTGTGTGCAGGCACATGGAACGATTGGAAATAACAACTAGATCCATCCGCTGTTTGTGTATTAAGGCATTTGCTGTACCTTTCTCTCTGACAACAGCACACGTTTGCAATGCTGCATCTGTGACATGAAAGAAATCCACAACTGCAAAGGCTTGAAGCCCAGCCTAATGAAGCATTGAGGACGTGACACTCAGCAGCACACAGTGCACTTTGTTGTCTGTAAGGCTGCTATGAATTATGCAAAACCATCATTATGAGAAGCACTTATTCTTCAGTGTGCTCATTTCAATGGACTTTATTTGACAAGCGCACTGCCGGCATCGCTGCCGTGCCAATAATGACGGTAAAGCACGCCCCCGAGTGTAAAGCACGCCCCCGAGTGTGAAGCACGCCCCCGAGTGTAAAGCACGCCCCCGAGTGTAAAGCACGCCCCCGAGTGTAAAGCACGCCCCCGAGTGTAAAGCACGCCCCCGAGTGTAAAGCACGCCCCCGAGTGTAAAGCCCCCGAGTGTAAAGCCCCCGAGTGTAAAGCACGCCCCCGAGTGTAAAGCACGCCCCCGAGTGTGAAGCACGCCCCCGAGTGTGAAGCACGCCCCCGAGTGTGAAGCACGCCCCCGAGTGTGAAGCACGCCCCCGAGTGTGAAGCACGCCCCCGAGTGTGAAGCACGCCCCCGAGTGTGAAGCACGCCCCCGAGTGTGAAGCACGCCCCCGAGTGTAAAGCCCCCGAGTGTGAAGCACGCCCCCGAGTGTAAAGCCCCCGAGTGTGAAGCACGCCCCCGAGTGTAAAGCCCCCGAGTGTAAAGCACGCCCCCGAGTGTGAAGCACGCCCCCGAGTGTAAAGCCCCCGAGTGTAAAGCACGCCCCCGAGTGTGAAGCACGCCCCCGAGTGTAAAGCCCCCGAGTGTGAAGCACGCCCCCGAGTGTAAAGCACGCCCCCGAGTGTGAAGCACGCCCCCGAGTGTGTGAAGCACGCCCCCGAGTGTGAAGCACGCCCCCGAGTGTGTGAAGCACGCCCCCGAGTGTGAAGCACGCCCCCGAGTGTAAAGCACGCCCCCGAGTGTGTGAGGCACGCCCCCGAGTGTGAAGCACGCCCCCGAGTGTGAAGCACGCCCCCGAGTGTGTGAAGCACGCCCCGGAGTGTAAAGCACGCCCCCGAGTGTAAAGCACGCCCCCGAGTGTGAAGCACGCCCCCGAGTGTAAAGCACGCCCCCGAGTGTAAAGCACGCCCCCGAGTGTAAAGCACGCCCCCGAGTGTGAAGCACGCCCCCGAGTGTGAAGCACGCCCCCGAGTGTGTGAAGCACGCCCCCGAGTGTAAAGCACGCCCCCGAGTGTAAAGCACGCCCCCGAGTGTGAAGCACGCCCCCGAGTGTGAAGCACGCCCCCGAGTGTGAAGCACGCCCCCGAGTGTGAAGCACGCCCCCGAGTGTGTGAAGCACGCCCCCGAGTGTGAAGCACGCCCCCGAGTGTGTGAAGCACGCCCCGGAGTGTAAAGCACGCCCCCCAAGCACGCCCCCGAGTGTAAAGCACGCCCCCGAGTGTAAAGCACGCCCCCGAGTGTAAAGCACGCCCCCGAGTGTGAAGCACGCCCCCGAGTGTGAAGCACGCCCCCGAGTGTAAAGCACGCCCCGAGTGTGAAGCACGCCCCCGAGTGTAAAGCACGCCCCCGAGTGTGAAGCACGCCCCCGAGTGTGTGAAGCACGCCCCCGAGTGTAAAGCACGCCCCCGAGTGTGAAGCACGCCCCCGAGTGTGTGAAGCACGCCCCCGAGTGTGAAGCACGCCCCCGAGTGTGTGAAGCACGCCCCCGAGTGTGAAGCACGCCCCCGAGTGTAAAGCACGCCCCCGAGTGTGTGAAGCACGCCCCCGAGTGTGAAGCACGCCCCCGAGTGTGAAGCACGCCCCCGAGTGTGAAGCACGCCCCCGAGTGTGTGAAGCACGCCCCGGAGTGTAAAGCACGCCCCCGAGTGTAAAGCACGCCCCCGAGTGTAAAGCACGCCCCCGAGTGTGAAGCACGCCCCCGAGTGTGAAGCACGCCCCCGAGTGTGAAGCACGCCCCCGAGTGTGTGAAGCACGCCCCCGAGTGTAAAGCACGCCCCCGAGTGTGAAGCACGCCCCCGAGTGTGAAGCACGCCCCCGAGTGTGAAGCACGCCCCCGAGTGTGTGAAGCACGCCCCCGAGTGTGAAGCACGCCCCCGAGTGTGTGAAGCACGCCCCGGAGTGTAAAGCACGCCCCCCAAGCACGCCCCCGAGTGTAAAGCACGCCCCCGAGTGTAAAGCACGCCCCCGAGTGTAAAGCACGCCCCCGAGTGTGAAGCACGCCCCCGAGTGTGAAGCACGCCCCCGAGTGTGAAGCACGCCCCGAGTGTGAAGCACGCCCCCGAGTGTAAAGCACGCCCCCGAGTGTAAAGCACGCCCCCGAGTGTGAAGCACGCCCTCGAGTGTAAAGCACGCCCCCGAGTGTAAAGCACGCCCCCCAAGCACGCCCCCGAGTGTAAAGCACGCCCCCGAGTGTAAAGCACGCCCCCGAGTGTAAAGCACGCCCCCGAGTGTGAAGCACGCCCCCGAGTGTGAAGCACGCCCTCGAGTGTGAAGCACGCCCCCGAGTGTAAAGCACGCCCCCGAGTGTAAAGCACGCCCCCGAGTGTAAAGCACGCCCCCAAGCACGCCCCCGAGTGTAAAGCACGCCCCCGAGTGTAAAGCACGCCCCCAAGCACGCCCCCGAGTGTAAAGCACGCCCCCGAGTGTGAAGCACGCCCCCGAGTGTGAAGCACGCCCCCGAGTGTAAAGCACGCCCCCGAGTGTAAAGCACGCCCCCGAGTGTAAAGCACGCCCCCGAGTGTGAAGCACGCCCCCGAGTGTAAAGCACGCCCCCGAGTGTAAAGCACGCCCCCGAGTGTAAAGCACGCCCCCGAGTGTAAAGCACGCCCCCGAGTGTGAAGCACGCCCCCGAGTGTGAAGCACGCCCCCGAGTGTAAAGCACGCCCCCAAGCACGCCCCCGAGTGTAAAGCACGCCCCCGAGTGTGAAGCACGCCCCCGAGTGTAAAGCACGCCCCCAAGCACGCCCCCGAGTGTAAAGCACGCCCCCAAGCACGCCCCCGAGTGTAAAGCACGCCCCCGAGTGTGAAGCACGCCCCCGAGTGTAAAGCACGCCCCCAAGCACGCCCCCGAGTGTAAAGCACGCCCCCGAGTGTAAAGCACGCCCCCGAGTGTGAAGCACGCCCCCGAGTGTAAAGCACGCCCCCGAGTGTAAAGCACGCCCCCAAGCACGCCCCCGAGTGTAAAGCACGCCCCCGAGTGTCGCCCCCGAGTGTAAAGCACGCCCCCGAGTGTGAAGCACGCCCCCGAGTGTAAACCAGAGAAATAAAGTTCTATCTGCTGTTCATCAGTTGAATAGCAGCCGGGACAAAGGAGAGTTTGAAGCGCTTGGTCCTCGTTGTGGGCACCCTCAGCTGACGACCTGAGGGCAACAGCTCAAACTCTAAACGAAGGCGGTGATCTGGGCCCTCCAGGTGGGAAGGGGCTTTCCTCAGCACCTGCCTCTAGTAGAGGTCTATAAGCTGGGCTTGGGTATTCCCAGAAACCTTGCTGGCCACTCTGACGAGGCTACCGAGCCTGTTCTTATTAGCCAGGGTCGTGTTGCCAAACCAGGCAACAATACAGAACATAAGAACAGATTCAATAAAACTCCTGTAGAAAAGGGTCATCATTACAGAAGAGACATTAAAGGAACGCATTTTCCTCAGGAGAAAAAGACGCTGCTGGCCTTTTTTTTTGAAGTGGCAGCAACATGAGAATCAAAACACAGTTTGTTGTCAAGAACAACAGCCAGGTATTTATAGCTGTCCACAAGCTCAATGCCTGTGCCTTTGATGCAAGTAGGAGTATAGGAGGAGACTTTCTAAAGCTGATGATCATGTCTTTAGTTTTAGACACATTTAGCTCTAAGAAGGACTCGTCGCACCAAGTTATGAAGTCATCGACCACCGGTCCGTGCTGTGAATCATCCTCGTCAAGCAGGCTAACAATGACAGAATCACCTGCAAATGTGATGACATATGGGTCGGGGTGACGACAGCTACGACAGTCATTGGTGTATAAGATGTAGAGTCATCAGGAGAGACAGCAGCCTTGGGGAGAACCAGTGGAAGAGTGCAGCAAAAAAGAAAAGGAAGTCATTCACCGGTTCCGACATTCCGACTGGTAATTAACATTGCTCTGATTGTAGCCGCAGAAAATGTCACATGTATGTCACTCACAAAGTATTTCAAAAATATTTATTTTGTGCATATTTTGCCGTTTGCTGCTGTACATATTTTGTACGTGTTAAAACGTGGTTGCCACTGTGGCCACCAAAGGCCAAGAAGTGGTTTACTTTTTTTTTTTTGGTTGTCTGGGGCAACCGGGCATCCGCTAATGTCGAGCCCTGCAATGAAACACAAACAACTGAATTGGAGCGGTAGGCTAATGTTACTTGTTTGAAATACAGTATGGCTGTTTGCTAGAGGGAGAAGAGGAGAGCAATCAACTGGTAGCATATCGGTAGTTGGACGACGACGACGACAACGACGATGATGATGAAGGACATCTCAGTTGTTTCTCTTTGTTCCAATCCGTACTCTACAATACTAGGCATGTTTAAAACTGCCTGTACCTACCTTCTTGTGTGTAGCCTACTAAGTAGCCTACTATCATACTGGTTTTAAATAAAGCAATACTTTCCAATCTTTGCGGAGCACGAATTCTGTGCAAAACAAATTACGACGGGGTCTTTGGTAAACGCCCGGGTGTTTATTTGAAGTTTCACTGTAATTTGCCTGAGTGTCATCGGTGATGACATCATAACTGAGTCACAATGATGACATCACAATTGCTCGAGTCACACTGATGCTATCATCACTGATGAAATCCTCACCGATGACATCACCGATGACATCACAATTGTTCGGTGTCATCGGTATGACATCATCGGCGACCTGGCCACTTTTGTGCAAAAAAGGGTGCAACACAACATAAAGGATTTGGACACATTTAAAACAAATGATTGATTATTTAATGTCACTGAGACAAATATTGATGTCATTATTTTATGTTTGTTAACATGTATCCTCGTTTCTGCCTCAAGTGGAAACCCATTGTGGCGGTCGCTCTGGCCTTGTTGGTACTCATAGCCTTCGTGTACCTGAGCCCGCGCCCGCGGTCCTGCTCCTACAGCCTGTACAGCCGGAGAGCCGGCCCCAACGAGCCCCGTTACAATGACACCTACCCCCTCAGTGTGCCCGAGCGCACGGCACAGGGCACCCGCTACCGCATCGGGGTCATCGCCGACCAAGACACCAAGTCTCTCAGTGACAAGAAACTGACGTGGTTCAGCTACATGCAGCGGGGCTACCTTCTGGTATCGCAGAGCGGTGACGAGGTGGCAGTAGAATGGGACCAGGACCGAGTGGTGCTCAAAGGCCACCTGTCAGAGGAGGGCAGGGGCATGGAGCTGTCCGAGCTGGTGGTGTTCAACGGGAAGCTGTACAGTGTCGACGATAGAACGGGCGTAGTCTACCACATCCATGGTGACAAGGCTGTGCCCTGGGTCATCTTGCCTGATGGCAATGGCAGCGTTGCCAAAGGGTTCAAAGGAGAGTGGCTGGCAGTGAAGGACGAGCAGCTGTACGTCGGCGGTCCTGGGAAGGAGTGGACCACCGCCGCAGGAGAGTTTGTCAACAACAACCCCGAGTGGGTGAAAGTCGTGGGCTACAGAGGGGATGTTCAGCATCAGAACTGGGTTCCCAAGTACAATTTGTTGAAGTCCGCTGCTGGGATAGAACCTCCAGGTTACCTTATCCATGAGTCCGCAGCGTGGAGCGACACCCTACAGCGCTGGTTTTTCCTCCCCCGCCGCGCCAGCAAGCAGCACTACGAGGAGACGGCGGACGAGCACCGCGCGGCGAACCTCGTCCTCAGCTGCTCGCACGACTTCGACGACATCGTCGTAAACCACGCGGGTCCGTACCACCCCACCCACGGCTTCTCCTCCTTCAAGTTTGTCCCCAATACGGACGACCAGATGATCCTGGCGCTCAAGTCAGAGGAAGTCCGCGGTGAGCTCGCCACGTACATTATGGCCTTTACGCTGGATGGACGCATGCTTTTACCTGAAACCAAGATCGGAGACGTGAAATATGAGGGCTTGGAATTCATTTAGAAGGATAGTGAGAGACTCCCTCCTGAGGCCACTGCACTCACTGCACTGTGTCCCCCCGTGTTGTTTACAATCCAATCGGTGTTGAAGTGACTCGCTGCTTGCACACTGAGTTTGTGGAAATAACCTACACATCAAAATATTCATTTAGGCTATTTAATAGGAGCCTGTGTGGAAATGCGAGCCTATTTTAATACAACTTAGAACAAACTCCCTGAGAGTATAAAGACCCTTAATTCCAGGTTTTCTTTTAAGCTCGCCTTGAAAAAATGGCTGGTTGGTTCCCAAATGGGTTCCTAACCTTTTTTATTTTCTTCTGTCTCCAGTATGCTCGCAGTTTTAAAACCCATGGTAGGTCTTTGATTTATTATATGAGCTGGTTCTCTTTTTATTTATTGATTGGTGCACTTTGTTGTTGTTTAAATAACCATTCATTCAATGACTGATCAGTCATTGACTGTATGACACTGTTGTTTAATGTTTTTTTGTTTGTTTATGTTGCCCGCGCACACATCTGCAACACATACATTCTCTCCACTTGTCCCACACATAAGGACCACAATGGAAACAAGCCCTCGGGCTTTATTGTGTTTTATTCCTTTTGATCAATATTGTTTTGTTGTATTGTCTTGCACAATTCTACTTTTATTGAATCAATAAAGATATCAATCAATCAATCAAAACTCAAATTGTGCTGAGAGATTATTTACCGGACCTGGTTTTCCGGCAGATTTTAATTTGTCGGACTGTGATGAATTTTACCGGACAAAGTCCGGCAATTACCGGGCAACGGAAACTCGGCAGTGGGTCTGGCATCATCAGTCCCCACGGTTGCAGGCCCAGTTGTGGGTGGGAAGGGTGCCACCACTTGACGACGGTGGGGCATGACCTCATCAGTGGGTAGGACATGTTCAGTCTCTGGTTGATTTGACTTTGTTTATACTGTGATTTTGTTATTTATGATGACTGAATAAAAATGACATGACATCAGCAGTCGGTGGCGTTTGCATGCTCAGTTGATGGATTATGTTGGGTTATACAGTACTACTAAGAGGGCAACATTCTGAGCATGCTCAGTTGACTGCGCCGCTCTATTAGTTTAGGAAAGTGATTTGATGAGAGAAAGGCGTGATACGAGCTTGGGTGACGTTCGGCATTCGATTGCTAATGCCAGTGACGCTTTAGAATACAGCCCGCAAATAAGCATGTAGTTATAGTATAACTACGGGGTACAAGGAGTGAATTTAGACTTTAACTAGAGGGTAACAAGATCTGTACTTATAGTATAACTACGGGGTACAAGGAGTGTAGTTATACTATAACTACGGGGTACAAGGAGTGTAGTTATAGTATAACTAAGGGGTACAAGGAGTGTAGTTATAGTATAACTACGGGGTACAAAGAGTGAATTTAGAATTTAACTAGAGGGTAACAAGATCTGTACTTATAGTATAACTACGGGGTACAAGGAGTGTACTTATACTATAACTACGGGGTACAAGGAGTGAATTTAGACTTTAACTAGAGGGTAACAAGATCTGTACTTAACATCAGAGGAGGTTTTTCCAGTGAGGCATAGGATGGTCCTCCTCTATTAGATTGGGGATTTTATATTAAAAAAAAAATATATATATATATATATATATTTTTTTTTTTTTCATTTTTCATTTTTCATTTTTTTTTTTATAATAAAATATCAATCAAATGTGTTTTTTCTTATGTGCAGACGCTCATTTTTTCATTCATTATATTCTTAAAATTAGGGATGTTCATCAGTTATCGAAAATCGATAATTGATCGTTAAGGAATGGAATCGATCATGTGGAATTCTTATCGATTATTGTTATTATACTTTTTTTTTTTTTTTTTTTGCGGACTAGGTTTGGGTGGAATTCGTTCCTCCTCGCCCCACTCAATTGCACAGCCGACTAACGTGAGGTGGAGCTTCATATAGTCTCTAGTTTTCTGGCTGGGCACGGGCCTTTGTGACAACAAAACCGTTTTAAACATGGGGAATTCACACCGGCATGCGCCAGGGACAGCAGTGTTGGAGAGGAGACACATTGAAATAAAGAGTTCATTGAGGAGAACACGTTGTCTTTCGTATTTTCTGCCATAGGCATTCATTTTGTAAAAAAATAAAAATAAATAAATATTATTAATATGATCGATAATTGATCGTTAATTTTCCCCGATTTTCGATTTTGGACATTTTTCAAAATGAACATCCCTAATACACACTTCAGTTAGAGCAGCTACAGTAGACTCCTCTCACCATATTACCTCTATACACACTTCAGTTAGAGCAGTTACAGTAGACTCCTCTCACCATATTACCTCTTTACACACTTCAGTTAGAGCAGCTACAGTAGACTCCTCTCACCATATTACCTCTTTACACACTTCAGTTAGAGAGCAGCTACAGTAGACTCCTCTCATCATATTACCTCTATACACACTTCAGTTAGAGAGCAGCTACAGTAGACTCCTCTCACCATATTACCTCTATACACACTTCAGTTAGAGCAGCTACAGTAGACTCCTCTCATCATATTACCTCTTTACACACTTCAGTTAGAGCAGTTACAGTAGACTCCTCTCACCATATTACCTCTATACACACTTCAGTTAGAGAGCAGCTACAGTAGACTCCTCTCACCATATTACCTCTTTACACACTTCAGTTAGAGCAGTTACAGTAGACTCCTCTCACCATATTACCTCTTTACACACTTCAGTTAGAGCAGCTACAGTAGACTCCTCTCACCATATTACCTCTTTACACACTTCAGTTAGAGAGCAGCTACAGTAGACTCCTCTCATCATATTACCTCTATACACACTTCAGTTAGAGAGCAGCTACAGTAGACTCCTCTCACCATATTACCTCTATACACACTTCAGTTAGAGCAGTTACAGTAGACTCCTCTCACCATATTACCTCTTTACACACTTCAGTTAGAGCAGCTACAGTAGACTCCTCTCCCCATATTACCTCTATACACACTTCAGTTAGAGAGCAGCTACAGTAGACTCCTCTCACCATATTACCTCTTTACACACTTCAGTTAGAGCAGCTACAGTAGACTCCTCTCACCATATTACCTCTATACACACTTCAGTTAGAGAGCAGCTACAGTAGACTCCTCTCACCATATTACCTCTTTACACACTTCAGTTAGAGCAGTTACAGTAGACTCCTCTCACCATATTACCTCTTTACACACTTCAGTTAGAGCAGCTACAGTAGACTCCTCTCACCATATTACCTCTTTACACACTTCAGTTAGAGAGCAGCTACAGTAGACTCCTCTCATCATATTACCTCTATACACACTTCAGTTAGAGAGCAGCTACAGTAGACTCCTCTCATCATATTACCTCTATACACACTTCAGTTAGAGCAGCTACAGTAGACTCCTCTCCCCATATTACCTCTATACACACTTCAGTTAGAGAGCAGCTACAGTAGACTCCTCTCACCATATTACCTCTATACACACTTCAGTTAGAGCAGCTACAGTAGACTCCTCTCCCCATATTACCTCGTGAAGCGGCTACAGATAACTCAAAGTATTTTGAGTTAATACTAATATAAATATGAGTATTTAGACCTGGCCTTGCACAAGCATAGGCCAGGTCTTACTCGAAAAAGAGATCTTGGATCTCAAGTAATTTTCCTGGTAAAATAAAGGTGAAATAAAAAAAAATATATATATATATCACAATATGATTCTACTGAATGAGCAGCTACAGTAGACTCCTCTCACCATATTACCTCTATACACACTTCAGTTAGAGAGCAGCTACAGTAGACTCCTCACCATATTACCTCTATACACACTTCAGTTAGAGAGCAGTTACAGTAGACTCCTCTCACCATACTACCTCTATACACACTTCAGTTAGAGAGCAGCTACAGTAGACTCCTCTCATCATATTACCTCTATACACACTTCAGTTAGAGAGCAGCTACAGTAGACTCCTCTCACCATATTACCTCTATACACACTTCAGTTAGAGCAGCTACAGTAGACTCCTCTCACCATATTACCTCTATACACACTTCAGTTAGAGAGCAGCTACAGTAGACTCCTCTCACCATATTACCTCTATACACACTTCAGTTAGAGAGCAGCTACAGTAGACTCCTCTCATCATATTACCTCTATACACACTTCAGTTAGAGAGCAGCTACAGTAGACTCCTCTCACCATATTACCTCTATACACACTTCAGTTAGAGAGCAGCTACAGTAGACTCCTCTCATCATATTACCTCTATACACACTTCAGTTAGAGAGCAGCTACAGTAGACTCCTCTCACCATATTACCTCTATACACACTTCAGTTAGAGCAGCTACAGTATTTTGATTGATTGATTGATTGATTGATTGATTGAAACGATTTATTTCAAACAGTTAAAACAATACATAAAGTGAAAAAAAAACAGTAAACATAACAGTCTAATAGACTTCATCAAAAGGAAAATACGTAAACTCAAACATAAAAAAGGCGAACTGTTTGAAAAGGGGCAGGAAGAAGCCTAGGCTTATCGAGTCCTGCCCCCAAATCATTCATAAACAAATTCATACATCCCTATATTATACTGTATGCATATCCCAACTCTCACGCTCCTCCCCACATGCTCATGCATACACATACATACATACATATATATGCATGTATATACACAAACATACACAAACTTACCCATACACATACATCATAAATCCACCTACAAATCCCTATCAATACCCATTCCCAATAATACAATCCAACATTACCCCAAAAACCCAATGCTTTGATATCAACCTGTGTTGAACCAATGCATCCAAGAATCCATCCAATGTACACAACAATTCTTTACATAATGTATATTACAATATAATATACATCATGTACACCATATATTATATATTATATGCATAATAACCTCATTACACATACAATAATTTGTATACATATATGTATATTAATGTACAGAATACACATCAGACCAGGTACATACACCCACCAATAACACAGTAATTCTCTACCAGGAAGAAAAAAGGACATTGCCAAAAAACAGCAAGAATCCGAGTAACTCAAGATTCAATGTATTTCTTGATTAAATATTTTTTTTAATTAGATTTGAAAATAGAGATACTAGAACTTTCTTTGATCCTGTCATCCAGTCTGTTCCAAAGAGTCACCCCATAGACTGTAATACACATGCTCTTAAGAGTAGTGCGAGCACACGGCTGTTTCAAATTATATTTACCTCTTAAATCATAACCTCCTTCTCTGTCTGCAAACATTTTTTGAATATTACCAGGACGTAGATTGTTCCTCGCTTTGAACATAATTAGTGCAGTTTTCGAATCAATCAAATCCATCAGTTTCGATGCATTTGACTTTATAAATAGTGTGTTAGTGTGTTCCAAATAACCTACCTTATGAACAATCCTTATTGCTTTTATTGCTTTTTTTTGCAGTGTGCATAATGTCTGAAGGGTACTTTTATAGGTATTCCCCCAGACTTCCGCACAATAATTCAGGATGGGTAAAATAAGCGAGCAGTACAGCATGTACAGTGATTTCAGGTTCAGAATGTTTTTAGTTTTACCTAGGACACCAATATTTCTTGACAGTTTAGACTAGCATACAAACTTAACGTGGGGTTTCCAACATAAATTGTGGTCCAAGATTATCCCCCAAAAAATGTTCTCAAAAACTCTTTCTAGATCAACATTATCGATCTTTACTACGACTGGGGTGTTCAAGTGGACCCTTCTTTTACCGAACAACATAAACTTGGTTTTCTTTAAATTTAGCGATAATTTGTTCAGGTCGAACCACCGCTTTAACTTTCCCATTTCTGATGAGACAACCTCCAATAACTGATGCAGATTCTCTCCAGAGCAAAAAATATTGGTGTCGTCTGCAAAAACAACACATTTCAGAATATTTGATATTCTACAGATGTCATTAATATACAATATGAACAATTTTGGACAGTAGACTCCTCTCACCATATTACCTCTATACACACTTCAGTTAGAGTGCAGCTACAGTAGACTCCTCTCACCATATTACCCCTTTACACACTTCAGTTAGAGAGCAGTTACAGTAGACTCCTCTCACCATATTACCTCTATACACACTTCAGTTAGGGCAGCTACAGTAGACTCCTCTCACCATATTACCTCTATACACACTTCAGTTAGAGCAGCTACAGTAGACTCCTCTCACCATATTACCTCTATACACACTTCAGTTAGAGAGCAGCTACAGTAGACTCCTCTCACCATATTACCTCTATACACACTTCAGTTAGAGAGCAGCTACAGTAGACTCCTCTCACCATATTACCTCTTTACACACTTCAGTTAGAGAGCAGCTACAGTAGACTCCTCTCACCATATTACCTCTATACACACTTCAGTTAGAGAGCAGCTACAGTAGACTCCTCTCACCATATTACCTCTATACACACTTCAGTTAGAGAGCAGCTACAGTAGACTCCTCTCACCATATTACCTCTTTACACACTTCAGTTAGAGAGCAGCTACAGTAGACTCCTCTCACCATATTACCTCTATACACACTTCAGTTAGAGCAGTTACAGTAGACTCCTCTCACCATATTACCTCTTTACACACTTCAGTTAGAGAGCAGCTACAGTAGACTCCTCTCATCATATTACCTCTATACACACTTCAGTTAGAGAGCAGCTACAGTAGACTCCTCTCACCATATTACCTCTTTACACACTTCAGTTAGAGCAGCTACAGTAGACTCCTCTCCCCATATTACCTCTTTACACACTTCAGTTAGAGCAGTTACAGTAGACTCCTCTCACCATATTACCTCTATACACACTTCAGTTAGAGAGCAGCTACAGTAGACTCCTCTCCCCATATTACCTCTATACACACTTCAGTTAGAGCAGCTACAGTAGACTCCTCTCCCCATATTACCTCTTTACACACTTCAGTTAGAGCAGCTACAGTAGACTCCTCTCCCCATATTACCTCTTTACACACTTCAGTTAGAGCAGTTACAGTAGACTCCTCTCACCATATTACCTCTATACACACTTCAGTTAGAGAGTAGCTACAGTAGACTCCTCTCCCCATATTACCTCTATACACACTTCAGTTAGAGCAGTTACAGTAGACTCCTCTCCCCATATTACCTCTTTACACACTTCAGTTAGAGAGCAGCTACAGTAGACTCCTCTCACCATATTACCTCTTTACACACTTCAGTTAGAGAGCAGCTACAGTAGACTCCTCTCCCCATATTACCTCTTTACACACTTCAGTTAGAGCAGCTACAGTAGACTCCTCTCACCATATTACCTCTATACACACTTCAGTTAGAGCAGCTACAGTAGACTCCTCTCACCATATTACCTCTATACACACTTCAGTTAGAGCAGCTACAGTAGACTCCTCTCACCATATTACCTCTTTACACACTTCAGTTAGAGCAGCTACAGTAGACTCCTCTCCCCATATTACCTCGTGAAGCGGCTACAGATAACTCAAAGTATTTTGAGTTAATACTAATATAAATATTAGTATTTAGACCTGGCCTTGCACAAGCATAGGCCAGGTCTTACTCGAAAAAGAGATCTTGGATCTCAAGTAATTTTCCTGGTAAAATAAAGGTGAAATAAAAAAATATATATATATATATCACAATATGATTCTACTGAATGACAATAAATAACTAATTATTGCCCAGCCTGATATTAAGTGACCTGAAATTTGAGTGAAATGAAACTGGCAACAAATGGTTGTTGTGTTACTGCTGAACAGTTCAGCTCAACCAGCAGCTCTGCAGCTTCACCTGCTGCTGTTCTCACCACTACACTTATGTCTTTTGACTTGACGACTGTGACTAAAACTTCTCCCACAAACACTGCAACTGAACGGTTTCTCTCCTGTGTGGACTCTCATGTGTGACTTCAAGTTTTCTTTCAGACTAAAACTTGTATCACAGTCTGAGCAGCTGAACGGTTTCTCTCCTGTGTGGACTCTCATGTGTCTCTTCACGTTTACTTTCTGACTAAAACTTTTATCACAGTCTGAGCAGCTGAACGGTTTCTCTCCTGTGTGGATTCTCATGTGTGACTTCAAGTTTTCTTTCCGACTAAAACTTGTATCACAGTCTGAGCAGCTGAACGATTTCTCCCCTGTGTGGACTCTCATGTGTTTCTTCAAGTCTCCTTTCTGACTAAAACTTTTATCACAGTCTGAGCAGCTGAATGACTTCTCCCCTGTGTGGACTCTCATGTGTGTCTTCAAGGTTTTGTTCCGACTAAAACTTTTAACACAGTCTGAGCAGCTGAACGGTTTATCTCCTGTGTGGACTTGCATGTGTGTCTTCAAGTGTCCTTTCTGTCTAAAACTTTTACCACAGTCTGAGCAGCTGAACGGTTTCTCTCCTGTGTGGACACTGTCTTCAGTCTCAGGTTCAGAAGTGTCTGGATCTATGTTCCTGGCTGGTTGTGATAGTCCACCGTCCTCTTCAGTAGCTTCTGTTTTCATCTGTTCAGTTGAGCTGCTGGCTAGAGGCTCTGCCTCTCTGTTATACTCAGTTTGGCTTTGATGAAGCTGTGAGGACTGAGGTTTCTCTTCATCATCTTCACTCTTCACAGGGACAGGAGTGAATGGGAACTTGCCCAGCCCTTGAATCTGCTCTCCCTCCTGACTGGTCAAGAGTTCCTCCTGTTCCTCTTTAATGTGTGGGGGCTCTGGGTCCTCTTGAAGCTGCTCTCCCTCTTGACTGGTCAAGAGTTCCTCCTGTTCCTCTTTAATGTGTGGGGGCTCTGGGTCCTCTTGAAGCTGCTCTCCCTCTTGACGGATCCAGAGTTCCTCCTGTTCCCCTTTAATCTGACTGATGCAGAGTTCCTCCTGTTCCTCTTTAATGTGTGGGGGCTCTGGAGGCCAGACTGACACACACACACACACACACACACACACACACACACACACACACACACACACACACACACAGAAGACAAATGATGGATTAACGCATGCTGACAATACTCAAATACATCCATGCCAGATCTGATATTTCAGCTACAATGGCAACAATCAACTGTCTGCATTATCAAATCCTAGATGCGGAGCCGCTTTTTGAATGAAACTCCATCTTTTTCAATGAGATATTCGCACATCCAACTCTTCCTGATGCAGGTGCCTCTCTGATGCAGGTGCATCCAACTCTCTGATGCAGGTGCATCCAACTCTCTCTGATGCAGGTGCATCCAACTCTCTCTGATGCAGGTGCGTCTCTGATGCAGGTGCATCCAACTTTCTCTCATGCAGGTGCATCCAACTCTCTCTGATGCAGGTGCATCCAACTCTCTCTGATGCAGGTGCATCCAACTCTCTCTGATGCAGGTGCATCCAACTCTCTCTGATGCGGGTGTGTAACCTGACATTGTCAGATGGGGGCGGTATTGTTTGTTTTCACAAACCAACAAACCGTACATCTCGTAAGGGAATCCAGCTTGCTTGCAAGGTTATGTGTGTCCTATATGTGGCTAAAACGGCACATCAATTATAGTCCAGGCAAAGTAGCGTTTTACGACAAACTAATTGTAAAATAATTTTTTGCAGCTTAGATCATTTCTATGAGGTGTCCAGAACAACATACTAAAAGTCCTAAGAAATCCTAGTTGAGGAAATATGTTTAATTCTCATCAATCCAAGATGTGTGCCAGTAAGGCCAGACAACAATACACCCCAATGGGGCTATTTTTTTCCTTTACTCCTATCAAAATAAAAATTTATACAATAAAAGTATCCATGAAAAGTAACATTTTTTGTATTACAAGTTTCTTTGAAAATTAATTTAAATATGCAAATGAGCTATACACTAATCGAATATAGGCTACCCAAAATATACCCGCATAGGAGTAAAGGAAAAAATGAAGCCTATCACAATCAAACCTCACACAGTGAAAGTATACATGAAAAGGAACTTTTTTGTTTTACAAGTTTCTTGGAAAAATCTATTTTAAATATGCAAATGAGCTCAACACTAGGCTAATTGACTTAAAGCCATAATAATAAGTCAATAAGCCAATAAGCCATAAAGTCACAAGTAAAACAGGGGCCAAATAACTAACACATTCATGTCTATTCAGTAAGTTAACCTATGCATAAACAAGATAAATTTGAAGTCACTTGCCACACTTACCTGGGTCACTTGCCACAAAAATACTTATATTGACCTTAAGAATTGATTGCACAATCTTGCCTCCAGTTGCTTTCTAAATTATTTTTTTTATTTGCGAACAAGCCTAACCTAATGACATGACAAAAAGTCAGAATAGCCATCTTAGTCATTAGTAACGTGGTGAGATTACATTTTGGGCTGGTAGATTTACAAATAATTGGTATTGTTGGTAAGATTACGAGATAACAGTCAGAAGTCATTCTTACCAACTAAACGATTCACTCTCACACAGAAGACAGATGAAAAACCAGATAGACACACTTTCTAGACATTCCAGCTCTTTAAATAATTTTGCCAGACACCAAAAACAAAACCCACAACCTCTGTGCCTGTACTGATCATGAAGTTACACATAATGTGACAATAACATTGAAATGTCACCAACCTGCTCCGTCTAAGTGGACTTCAGGATTTGAAACGGCTTCCATGAGCGCTCGTCCGTCGACCTTCTCGTCTGAAGAAGACATTTTCACACAGTGGAGTCCAGAGCTTGCTGTCCTCCTGACTGCTTGTGTGTGTGTGTGTGTGTGTGTGTGTGTGTGTGTGTGTGTGTGTGTGTGTGTGTGTGTGTGTGTGTGTGTGTGTGTGTGTGTGTGTGTGTGTGTGTGTGTGTGTGTGTGTGTGTGTGTGTGTGTGTGTGTGTGTGTGTGAGTGAGGGGGCTGTTATCAGTCGTGGCCTTGAATGTTCATGGACAAAGCAACAGCAGTACATATTTGGTCAATGTGTGAACTCTGTACCAAATATGTATCAGTCCCAAGTCATTTTGTTTTGGGCAAGTCAAGTCAAGTCACAGGTTTTGTCAAATCAAGTCAAGTCGAGTCCTTAGTTAAGGCAAGTCAAGTCCCAAGTCAAGTCACTTTTTTCCCCCACGCCCAAGATACTGCAGTCTTACCTTTCTTGATAAAGAAAAAAGACATGGTATTAATACCTGTCTAAAAGTGATATTATTGGCCAATGTACAGTATCTAACCCGTTCAAAAAGTATGACGAATTGAATTTGTGTTATAATCATTGATATTCAGTGAAATAAATGTAATCAAACAAAAGTCAAATAACTTTATAAACGCTTATTTATTTCTTAACTGCTTCTCAGTAAAAAACAACAACAACAACAACAGCCACGTCAGTTTTAAACAGTGAATTAGTGACGGGCTGACAGCCATACAATGTAATCAAACAAAAACAAATAGCTTAAACTTAGAGTATTTGCCTGTTCTCAATCAAAACATAATATAAACAAGGCTATGTGGAAACCTAGCATATATATGCCAGCGCAGAAAAGCATTGTTGAACCTGTTGGCAGATGCACACACACACACACACACACACACACACACACACACACACACACACACACACACACACACACACACACACACACACACACACACACGGCAAGTCATCCAATCACGACAATGCTATAGGGAGGAGCATGACTGGATGACAATTTGTCATTGGATGACTCAGTCATGATCCTCCTTATAGCATTGTCGTGATTGGATGACTGGCTGTCAGTCACACTCCTCTCTCCGTCTCCTCTCCCAGTGCCGTTCCAGCTTGCACTCTCCATGCACTGACTGACGCATACCGGACAGACTTTGTGTTAAAAGTTCTCCGCAAAATATCTGGCAGTTTTTTGTCACGGCCCATAATTGTATATAGATGTGAATAAAAAAAACGAAAATCTTACGCTGCTAATTTTGCTTGTAACTTATTTTCTATTCATGTGAGCTACATAAAATATCTCTCAAACTGACACCTATACATGTACTGTACCTAAACATCTAAGACAAGTATTGTGCATTAGTATAGCCAAGTGTGAATTTAGACCATGAAATCTAGCAAATTTGTACAAAATACGCTAAAACTTCAGTGATTGACACCAAGTGAAATGAAATATACACATGGTAAATTTAGCAAAACACAGATGTATTATACATCAAAATGTTCCGTTGACACCGTGTAATCAGAAGAAGGAAATTAAAGAAGCACATTTTGGCCCAAGATGGCTGAAATTAATCAAAATGCTCCCTCGCCCCCTTAAAGGGATAGTTTGGTTTGTTTGAAGTGGGGTCCTATCATCATGCTGAAGTCCTATCAGCTAGTTCCATACACTAACTTAATTAGGTACAGTGGTCTTGAAGCGGGGCGCATTGTGGGAGACCGCGCACTCACTCTCACTCACTCACTGTGTGATGCCTGGACTTTCCCCTCTGTAGGCACATTCTTCAGCTCTTTCCTACAGTGATGCAAACCTCCTCGCTGAAAACATCTCTCCCCACACGCCCGGCCGGCCGGGGGTGCGTCCGCCACACTGTAACCTTCAGTTTGTGCTGTAGTGCGTCACACACACACACACACACACACACACACACACACACACACACACACACACACACACACTGAGGTCAGATACATGAACATAAAGTCTTACACACACACACACACACACACACACACACACACACACACACACACACACACACACACACACACACACTGAGGTCAGATACACTAACATACCAAGCAAATGCAGGTCTAACAAGTGACTCTGTCCACACTATCCCCCCCCCCCCCCCCCCCGCCCCGCAATGCAATCCAAAACAGCCCAATTTGCGAAAAACCGCCCAATTTGGCAACACTGTTTAGAACACATCATTTTGATTTCAATGTGCCGATAGCTGATATTTTGGATATTTCTAGTATTCAATATCATCACATTTTCATGACAAAAAAGACAAGTATTATTTATTTATTTATTTGTGTATTTATTTATTTATTTATTTTCTCCAACATTGTATTCTTGTCAGGGTGGAAAATCATGTGAAAAAGCATGGACACCATCATGGGGAAGCAGCTCTTTAAAGGGATAGTTTGGTTTGTTTGAAGTGGGGTCCTATCAGCTAGTAAGATACACTAACTTAATTAGGTACAGTGGTCTGGAGGCTGGGCGCATTGTGGAACGAGACCCGGCACTCAGAGCAGCACCCAAACCAGCTTTTTCTCTGCAAGTACGGGGGTCAACAACTAAAACGTAATTTAGCCACCTAAAACAACGCCCACCTAAACAAATCGATATCCGTGTACATGCACGCTCTATTTTGACAATTTTCAACGCTTTACTTTTCCGCCAAACAGCAGTTTCATTCGGCACTGCTTTTTCTCCCAACCGTACAACTACCGTATTCCTCCGCTAAAAGCCAGCACAGAGCACAGAGCCGCGGTTTACAAAACAGGAAGGCTTAGAAGAGAGATAAAACACTGACTTACTTTAGAGACAACAAGTCACCTGGCCTCTCTGGTCTGGGACGTTTTCCACAATTTATCCTGGGAATGGTGAAAAAGGTCTGCAGGGCACCCTGGCATTTAGGCAGCAGGCGCATCTCTCTGCCTGTTCACTCTGCAAAAGTTCCTCTTCTGTATTCTCTCTGGTTCATAATTGTATCCTCTTGTCACCAAGGTGAATATCATCCTCGCTATCAAAATCACTCATATTTTCGTTCGTGTATTCTATTTGTTGTGTCTTCACTAACAAACCGAGAGAAATAAAATACCCCCAAATAACTGCGGAGTAATCCAGTGCTGCGGCTCTGTGCAGGCTTTTAGCGGAGGAATACGGTAGTTGTACGGTTGGGAGAAAAAGCAGTGCCGAATGAAACTGCTGTTTTGCGGAAAAGTAAAGCGCTGAAAATTGTCAAAATAGAGCGTGCATGTACACAGATATCGATTTGTTTAGGTGGGCGTTGTTTTAGGTGCTAAATTACGTTTTAGTTGTTGACCCCCAGGACTTACAGAGAAAAAGCTGGTGAGGCTGCTGCTCTGGGTGCCGGATCTCGTTCGACGCTGCGCCCCGCTTCAAGACCACTGTACCTAATTAAGTTAGTGTATCTTACTAGCTGATAGGACCCCACTTCAAACAAACCGAACTATCCCTTTAATTGTGAATAGTGCAAAAATAGTCAATTCTACAATAGATCCATTACAAGTCAGAATCAACCCAATAATATGGTATGAAATGATGTGTTAATGTCCCTGAATGTCTCAGCCTTGCATTCATTACAACAGTGGTTCTCAACGTGGGGTCCGGGGACCACCAGTGGTCTTTGAGGGGGTTACAGGAGGTCCCCAGCAAATTCATGAATTATCAAACTTCATCTTTGTTAAATTTACACCATCTAAGACAAGTATTGTGCATTAGTATAGCCAATTGTGAATTTAAAACTTCAGTGATTGACACCAAGCAAAATGAAACATACACATGGTCAATTTGGACACAGATAGCCATGTAATTCTGGATTCTAGGGTTAGCCCTAACCTCAGTTGACTCTGTCGTATGAGGTAGCCTGTCTATCAACTTATCTGCGGACATTGTCTCAACAAAAACCATCTCGCACATGTTGCGATTGCGGGGGGAGTGAAACACCAGCTGGGGAAAATCATGGGCCAGCCTCCTCTTCAATGTATCCTGTCTGCAACATAAAAATATAGTGAAAGATGATCACAAGGGTATGAATCAATATATATATATATTCACACTGAAAACCAATTTTACACACCATGTATCAGCTTCTACATACACACAGGTTATAAAATATGATTGCTTAAAAATTCCATGACAGGTGACTTCTAAATGGGCTTGGTAGAGACCCACTTTAGGGTCTGAACTAACCCTGTGCAATTTCAAAGTAACTGGCCAAGCTGACCAATGGCAGATTTGACGCCATATTGATACCAAAAGATTGAATTTGTAAAATCATCACCTTTGAAATATTTGGTTAACTTTATCTATTGTCTATTGTACCTATTGTATTGGAGGTTTATACTGTTCTATTCACAAAGTATAAAGTGCTCCTATATACAAAGTATAAAGTGCTCCTATATATACTTATATCTAAAAGTGGCTGTCTGTTCTGTTTACATTTTTGTCCTGCTGATGATGTCATGTTATGCCATCACTGATGGTGTCATAGGCACTGATGATGTCATAGACATTGTGATGTCATCAGATGTCATCAGTGAGTGGTGTCATCAGTGATGCAAAGTTGAGCAATAGAGAGCCGCAGTAACGAGTCCGGAAATCATCGATGCTAACGCCCCTGGTTCCATACAGTTTTCGCCTATGGGAGTTTTGAATGGGTTTTTGGCGCGATGCTTCTAATAATCTCTCTGGGCAACGCTGGCTTAATCAAACGCGAACCAGTGTTTAGTAACATCATCTTCACACATGAAGACCACTTTTATGAGTTTTGAAGCTTTTACATGCCGTTAAACGGGTGGCTAGCTAGCAAACGGCTAAATGAGACTACACTGCTGAGTCGATGTGGATATATACGTCAATAACGTCACCACTTCAAAGGGCGAACACGGAAATTCTCTTTCCCTCACCTGGTTCAGCCCCGTTCAGCCCGAGGTAATCAGTGCACACATCCAACAACAGTCCAGGTTAGTGCTGACGTGACGTGAAGCCTATGCGACAGTGTGTAGTTCAGGATTAGCTTAGCTCGAGCATTTTACTTCTAGGGCTCGCATTTACGCTACAAAACTCATGAAAGTGGTCCTCATGTGTGAAGATTATCCCGCTGAACCTTGGTTCGCGTTTGATTAAACTTGCGTTGCCCACAGACATTATTTGAAGCATATCGCCAAAAACCCATTCAAAAATCCCATAGACAGAAACAGTGTGGAACCAGGAAGTTCGGGACTTCCGCATTCAGCCTACAAAAATACGTCATCCCTGCGGCTCTCTATTGTGTGCTGCGCAGGCCGGTGAAGCAGGCGAAGCCACGCAGCAGTGCCCGAGCTGGCTGCGTATGTGAGCTGCAGGGCGGGCGAGGCAGTCAATTTGATCATAACAAATAAATATATACATTTCTCCGAGACAAGCGAGGGCATGACAGGGCGATGTCAGTCATTTATTCAGTCAGTCAGTCAAGGATGAACACAGCCTTAACGAGCACCATGGGACACTACAGAATCTGTGCTTATTTTTCACTTGCAAAATATCCCGAAATGCAAAATCAATATATTTTTTGTATTATATTGAATTTTTTTTGAGAAAGAAATACAAATGAAAATTTGTACTGAATAAATATTTTTTCTAGAGCTGCCAAAGAGCCACTATTTAAAATGACCTGTAGTTTGAAGCATCACGATTTTGATGTTTCTTCACAAGATATAGAAACATCTTTCGTAGCTGGTTCATTCTCAGCACCTCTTGGTTTACGATGATCCTTTCGCGGATGATCCTCTCACAGAAGATCTTGTAGCTGGCATTGAAGGACTCATTTCTGAAAGAAAACATTAAAATGGAAAATATATATTATGATGTGTAGATTGTCTACAGACAGACAATATACAGACTATGTCTCAGGGATGTCAAATACATTTTAGTCCATGGGCCACATGGAACCCAATTTGGTCTCAAGTGTATAACCTGAGCCACCGTGCCCCCTTTATGAAGTCATAATCCCAGTTAATGTGATGATGTAATGTTATATTATCCAGCAATTTGGTTTTATTAGATTTTCAACCTACTTAAAGGGACACTTTCTTTTTTTATAATATTTTTTCCCCCATTAGTGCTAATTTAATGTATTTATCCTGGTTGCTGCTCCACCCTCTGCCGATCTGGGGAGAGCCGAAACTGGCTCCATGCTTCCTCCGAGACATGGGCAGTTAGCCAGCCGCTTCTTTTCACCTGACAGAGGAAGCTTCACCGGTAGGACATAGCACGTGGGAGGTTCACGCTATTCCAACCAGTTCCCCTCCCTCTGAAAAGGGACACTTTCTTACAGTATATTTTGACATTATGATCAGTTGCTACAGTACAATCCTTGCCTGGCAAACCAAAAGTCCCGCCTGACTTGTACAGCATCATTTAGTCATGGCATTACAGTGTGTGACTGACAGTGTTGGGGTTAACTCATTACAAAAGTAACATATTACATGTAATATATTACTTTTAGCAGTAACTCAGTAATATAACTTATTACTTATAGGATTTTAGTAATATTATCCCAGTTACTTTGTCAAGTAACTCAAGTTACAAATTGAGTTACATTGTATTAAATCAAAGCACATATTTAAAAAAGATACAATCATTTCCTAATCAAACTGTGTGTTTTTATGCAAATAACCACTATAGATGACAATAACAAAGGAAAAGAATAAAATGTTGAATTTTGGATGGTTTACATTGACTTCAAGGCGGTTGAAATTATTTTTCAGGATGGTTCCGGGGCGGCGATGTCATTCTGCTGCTGCTGTTGTTTTGGTAAAAGTAATGCAAAAGTAGTGTAATAAGTAACGAGTTACTCTACACAGAAAGTAATATTGTAAAGTAACTTATTACTTTACAATCAAAGTAACTAGTAATATGTAGTATATTACATTTTGAAAGTAACTTGCCCAACACTGGTGACTGACTGACAACATTCCACTTCTGATCAGCCCAGTGGCTTAGCTTAGCTGTGAATAATGCTGTATAATGCAGCCCTGAAAACAGCACAGCACAGAGCCCTTACAGAGCCCTTCCATCCAGGCATGCAGCCCTGACACAGCACAGAGAGGCTCTCTCATAGCCCTTTCAGACAGACACGGTTCTGGTTCTGGCTCTGGCTCCGTTCTGGAGTCTCAGAACCTTGGTGCTTTCTGGCGAACCAGCCCGTGTTCACACCAGTTTAAGCGGAACCAAAGTGGGAGGACATTATTCGGTAGTCCTCCTTCAATTTATTTTTATTTTTTTAAGTTTATTAATTATTTGGTCTGGCGTTCGAGTGAACCCAGCCTTGGCCCTCTCTTCTGCAAGTTCGGCATATGACTTGCTCTTTCTTGTACTGCTTTCTAGCTTTTCTTGAGATTCTGTAGATGCCCAAATCGCCAGTAAACATTTGGTTTCCTCAGGAGACCACTGCAAATTATTTTTCTCCATGTTGTCACTGCCTTCTTCTCCTTCCTGCTCGTTTTCACAGCCTAGAATGAGACACGCCCACTGATGAAGGAAAACCAACTATTTTTTGGTTCCGCTGAGAACCAACTTTTCAGGTTCCGAACCAATTATTTTTTCGGTCTGAACGCGCCGGCCAGTTCAGATTAGGGTTCTGGAACCGGAACCGGCACGGAGCCCTGCCGGTGTGAAAGCCCTATCAGAGTCACATCCCTCAGGGCCTGTGTCCACCTAGCGTCTTTTCATCAGGTCCTGCGTCTTTTTTCAGTTGTTTCCAATGGGGGGGGGGGGGGGGGGGGGCGTATGCGGGCGCACACAGACGTCTAGAGAAAGTGCGCTGCGCCCAGCGTCTATTTTCACAGCGCTCCGGCGTTTTTGTGCGCCCGACTCCCAGCGCTCCCAGCTGAAAATATTTTCACTTTTCAGAAAGACGCTGGTGTCGGGTGCTCCTTTTCTGGCAACTTAATCATGGAGAAACTATCGCAACAGAGACAGAAAGGCTCAATTGTGGGAGCAGATTGGCTAGACACTTAGATATTTCTGGCGAGTGTTGAGCTAAATCACTGTATGTGTGTTGTTTGCTAATGTTAGCTGTCAGCTATCAAGCTACTACCGCACTGAACTAACGTTAGTTTCAGACTGCTTCCTTTTATATTGTGCGCTGGGATCAGCGCTCCCCAGCGTTTAACTCCCAGCGTTTACCGGTCGGTAAAAGACGCTAGGTGGACACAGGCCCTTACCGGTCTTCCATCCAGGCACGCAGCCCTGGCACAGTGACAGCACTGCACAGACTGGCTCCACCTTTTCTAGCCAGGTATTTTTCTCACCATGGCAGTCCTGGTTACAAATCTTTCTCATTCCATAAACTTGGAGGAAAAATCCATGTATCTGTCACTGTTGCTTTTCCCTAGTTTTCTAAGGTCTTCACCTTAGAAAACTTAGAGAGAGCTCCAGGGGGTCCCCAGCAAACCGATGAATTGTTCAACTTCATCATTATTTCATTTGCAAGAAGTCAACACAATTAGTGTAGTGTCGTGTAGAACGACTGTAATGATCATCGTTTCACTGCTAGCTCTCCATCTACAATAGCCTACATATGGTATATAGTCATAGAGTTATGGACAAGATAACAATAAAAAGATATTTTCAGATTTGGGTCTGAGATGGAATGTAGGTGTGTGACATTAATGTGGACTAAATCACGGCTCGTTGACACTGTATGACAAAGGTTGAGAATCACGATCTTAGAGGGATAGTTTGTATTTTTTGATGTGGGGGTTGGATGGGGTACCTGCCAACAGTGAATCTACTGTACTACATGCAGTAGAATGCAGTCGGCGTGATCCCAGTTTGGAGAAATGGAGACCGCCCACGTCAGGCAAGTAGGGCTGTCTGCTGAGTGTAAACAAGCAGAAACATTCCAAACAAACAAACAAACCAACCGAAAAAGAAAAACAAAACATAAAATGCTTCCATACTGCTCCCCTGGCGTAATGCAAGTTTCCACAAGCCCTGGACATGCCAAGTTGACTTGAAACGACGTCATTTAAACCCTGTTTTTAGCTGAAATCTGCACTCGTGACGCACATGACTGCAGTGAGGATTCCACTGCATGTAGTGCACTGACTGTCGGCAAGTACTTCTACAACCCCACAACAAAAAATCACAACTATCCCTTTAAAGCATGTGGTTATAAAATCTCTAGTTAGATATACATAACTATCCCTTTAACTCATTGAGTGCCAGCCACTTTTGGAGAACGGACGCTCCCAGTGCCAGAGTTTCAGAGCGTTTTCAGTGATATCTCGAGGCCCACAGAATATTGTGTGATATTACTATGTAAACACCGAACCACCACAAAGAACGATGAGACTCTATTGTATCAGCAGCAAAAAAAAGTTTATTGATATCATTTTCCGTTCTTTAGTTATCAGCCGGAGAAGATAGGTCAAAAACAGCAAAAACAGGCGTTTCCATCTAGAAGCTGAGATATTGAGCCTTTTGTGAAATGCAGCATTTCAAGCAAATCACTGACTCTGAAGCTAATATTTTCTGACCTGAAACATCTGAACAGTAATTTCCTTCAATATAACAGCACCCCCACCCCCCTCTACTGCAAACTCCTCCTCCGTGGGTGTGTCTCTGGTGGCTCTGCTCCCTCTGCTGCTTGTCAGGCGAGTCTCTGCTGCTTGCGGATCCACGTTCGGATGGCGGCCGCTCGTCGGGGGAGTCTGGATCGGGCTCGCTCGTTTCTGGGGTTTCGGTTGTGAGCTGGGATGAAGCGGCGTCCGATTCTGGGCTTTCTGGGCTTTCTGCTGCGCGTTTCAAAGTGTGCTGCACCCAGAGTCTATTTTCGGAGCCCCCCACCGTTGTGCGCCGGCTCCCAGCGCGACAGCGAAAAGCCAAACCATTCTCATGAGAATGGTTTCATCACGGCTTTTTCTGCTGTTTTTACTCAACTTTCTCTAATCTGGAGAGCACTGTCGCCACCTAATGGGTCGGTAAAATAGGTTATACACATTCAACATGCCCCAAAATTTTACAGGAGATGTATTAGGCATTGATCCACGTCCCACCGTCAAAAAACGCAATTGACGACAATTGTCGTCATTGGCACTCAATGAGTTAAAGCATGTAGTTATAAAATCTTTAGTTAGATATACATAACGCCATCCCAGACCAAGCATATGGCAGCTATCACAAAATGTCAGCTTGAAAAGCACTTCACTCTATTCTGGCTACAATGCAGCAATTCTACTTAAAGGAACACTCTGCCCATTTTCAACCAGCTTTGTATCATTAGAACATCAGTAGTATATCAGAAAACTGTAAACAGTTTTGAAGTCTGTCATTTAATTTGACAGTTATTGAGTGTTAAAGTGTGGACCAGTGACATCACTGGTCCACACTAACTCAAATTAATAACTCATTAACTCAAATCAACTCTCAATAACTGTCAAACTAGATGAATGATGAATAGTTTGACAGTTATTGAGAGTTGATTTGAGTTAATGAGTTATTAATTTGAGTTAGTGTGGACCAGTGATGTCACTGGTCCACACTTTAACACTCAATAACTGTCAAATTAAATGACAGACTTCAAAACTGTTTACAGTTTTCTGATATACTACTGATGTTCTAATGATACAAAGCTGGTTGAAAATGGGCAGAGTGTTCCTTTAAGGCAAAACATTCTGCACACTGAAATCCAAAGAGGCAGCATCTGGCAGGTAGGCAGATTGCTGACAAATTGAGAGGCAGCTCAAAGTTTGCTACAGGAATCTGAAGGATTTCACTTTATTTTGCTACACTTCTATCAGATGTTAATCGTTCGATATCTCATTCTGCAACTTGATGGTGAATCTGAGTTTGTTGTATTCTTCCCACCAAATGCAGCTCTCAAATGTGAGTAATATTTGCTGATGACAGCTGATAGGCATGCTGCCAGACATGTGGGAGTTGCGCAGTGGCTCTGTGACATCTGGACAGTGTTACGTCCTGTCCCATTGACTCAGGCCTAGAGAATGCACTGAGACACTGCTGTTTGTCACCAGGCCAGACGGAGGAGGCCCACAACTGGTCCATTTTCAGGGGGTAAAAATGTCCAATGTTTCCGAATGCAACCTCTTGTGGTTTTGTGTAAGTGCATGCCTGCAGTGCAGAACCAGGAAGTAGCGGCGACCTCTGGTGGTCTTTAACGACGGGTGAAGGGCTGTGATTGGTGGACCGGTAACTTCCTCGTCTTTCAACTTCCTCGTTGTGACAGACCCGTGGCCCGTTCCAATACCCATACTTCCATACTATTTAGTAGGCAAAAAAAGAATTAGTATGTCCCAATACATAGTATGTCAGATGCAGTATGCCAAGAGTACCAGGATGTTGTACTACATCAGCTCCTATTTCGGAGTATGGATCGATGCATGCTGCACCATAGATATATATAAAGGCTAGATGGCTTAAGGCGGAGTCAGCAGCGTCGTTGAACGGCCGTCATCTTGCTACAGTGCCTTTCTGGTACGTTCTATGGTAGCTGGTGACCTGCACAGACAAAAATACTCATAACTCGCTGAAATCTTGACGGATTTACAAACGGTTTGGTTTATTACAAGCATATTCCGTTCCCGAGATAGACCAAAAAAAAAAAAAAAAACACTAAAAACACTATTTTTTTGATGAGCTCCAAATTACACCAAAATTAAACCGAAGCATCTATGCCATGAGAGGGATTCAGGCACAAAGTTTCATGCAGTTTCATCCATTTCCCTAGGAGTTATGATCATATGATGTTGCCATACTAACCCAACAACAGATGCTCATAACTCCTAGTAGCTCCCTGTAGCAAGATGGCCGCCATGCGACGACGTCGCTCTCCATTGGCCGGCAGCGCGGGTAAGCTATCTAGCCTTTATATATATCTATGTGCTGCACCAGCCAATCGTCCCCACAATCCTTTGCGCAGCAGAAGTTACGTCTTCTTCTTCTTCTTCTAATGTTTTATGGCGGTTGGCAAACAACTTTTTGTGCATTACCGCCACCTACTGGAGTTACGTCGCACTGACTGAGCTGCGTGTATAATCCACGCCGACCTCCATGACGCCGTGAACACGACTATGATAAAAACACTGACAGAAATATGCACGTTATTATACTGTTAAGAATGAGACTGCATGTAAGTATCATCACATCAGTTTATTAGAAACAACAACATACATTACAATATAACAGCAATTTGTTTATTTGATTGTCTGTTCCAATTTTGTAAATGCTTAGTCTGAATGTTTTGCATAATGTACTGTTTGTTATTGCCAGACTTTGTTTATTGAAAAAAAAAAAAAAAAAAAAACTCAAATGTGGCGCTGCCATGGGCGCTGCGGACGTCGGCGGAAGTGAGCAAGAGGTCGGAGTTCAGGAAGCTCACGTGACGACAGATGTAGTGTGTCCCAATAGTATGCATTTGGCATGCATGCTGCACACTACAATCCATACTTTGTGAGGGCAGCGGCAGTACATACTACAAGAAAGAAGTACAAGTATGGGTATTGGAACGCAGCTCCGGTTCACCTCCTGACGTGTTCCGTTTTCAACCGCAACCCAAACCCATAACCTAACCTTAACCTAACCTTAACCTCAGCCTTAACCAAGTGGTTTTAGTTGCCTAACCTTAATCAAGTAATTGCAGTTGCCTAAACATAACCAAGGTTCATCGAAGTGATGTGTTTCAAATGAACCATGTCCCACGTGAGGCGTATCACCTGCAGGCACCGCTTCTCTCATACAGTATGAGGCAGCTTGAAGGACAACAAGCTGGCCTTTAAATGTTTGTCCCACTAATCACACACGCACACGGAGGCATTGTGACATCATCACTGATGTCATCAGACTGATGATGTCATTAGTGATGTCATAAGGGGACACAATAGTATTTTGTGAGCAACACACACACACACCCGCACGCACCAATAGGGCAGGCAAGGCCATGCAGCAGCCGAGCTGCAGGCAAAGTCAAGTCGCATACAAGATACAAGATACAAGATACTTTATTAGTGCCACACAACAATGTTGGTGGTAATTGTTAGGTACAGCATGGTAGCTCAGCTTCATACAGCAGCAGAGAAAAGTAAAAGTCCAGATGGGGGGGGGGCTAGCTAGCAGGTGGAGTTTAGAGTTCTGATTGCGGTTGGGAAGAAGCTGTTTTTAAACCGGGTGGTTTTGGTGGATATGGCCCTGTAGCGTCTTCCAGATGGAAGGAGTTGGAAGAGGTGGTGAGCTGGATGGGAGGGGTCTCTGATGATTTTAGCTGTCCGGTTGGAGGTGCGTGTAGTGAATAGTGAGCTGATTGGGGGGAGGTCACGGCCGATGATTTTGGAGGCCTTGGTGACGATCCGGTCCAGTTTCTTTTTGGTGTGTTTGAGTTCCCGTACCAGACAGTGAGAGAAGATGTGAGGATGCTTTGAATGATGGCTGTGTAGAAGTGGACCAGTACATGTAGCTGCTTTTTAACGTGATCTTTTTTCAGTTGTCTGAGGAAGTATAGTCTTTGTTGGGCCTTTTTGATGATGCGGGTGGAAAACCGAGCGCGCGTAGCACGTGATATGCCTAGTATGTACGTATATATCCAAGCTGCGTATGCCAGTCAATCAGGACCGAGTCCAATTACGGTATGATGTGTTTACTCGAGTTAGTCTGAAAGTCACTGGAAACATATTTTTGATGATTTTCGAAAATGCAATAACTTTGAATTCAACCGTGCAAATATAAATAACTTTAAATTCAACCGTGCAAATATAAATAACTTTAAATTCAACCGTGCAAATGAAACTGTCTCCATTTAACATCTTTGATCATACTTGTATCGAAATAGTAATACTCAATAATTGGACCCCTTTAAGTCCATATACAGTAGTTTTCTCTCCTGTTGGGTTGATGGTGTATGTTGACAGCCCTGCTAACTGTTGGGTTGATGCTGTATGTTGACAGCCCTGCTAACTGTTGGGTTGATGCTGTATGTTGACAGCCCTGCTAACTGTTGGGTTGATGCTGTATGTTGACAGCCCTGCTAACTGTTGGGTTGATGCTGTATGTTGACAACCCTGCTAACTGTTGGGTTGATGGTGTATGTTGACAGCCCTGCTAACTGTTGGGTTGATGGTGTATGTTGACAGCCCTGCTAACTGTTGGGTTGATGCTGTATGTTGACAGCCCTGCTAACTGTTGGGTTGATGGTGTATGTTGACAGCCCTGCTAACTGTTGGGTTGATGGTGTATGTTGACAGCCCTGCTAACTGTTGGGTTGATGCTGTATGTTGACAGCCCTGCTAACTGTTGGGTTGATGCTGTATGTTGACAGCCCTGCTAACTGTTGGGTTGATGGTGTATGTTGACAGCCCTGCTAACTGTTGGGTTGATGGTGTATGTTGACAGCCCTGCTAACTGTTGGGTTGATGGTGTATGTTGACAGCCCTGCTAACTGTTGGGTTGATGCTGTATGTTGACAGCCCTGCTAACTGTTGGGTTGATGGTGTATGTTGACAGCCCTGCTAACTGTTGGGTTGATGGTGTATGTTGACAGCCCTGCTAACTGTTGGGTTGATGCTGTATGTTGACAGCCCTGCTAACTGTTGGGTTGATGCTGTATGTTGACAGCCCTGCTAACTGTTGGGTTGATGGTGTATGTTGACAGCCCTGCTAACTGTTGGGTTGATGCTGTATGTTGACAGCCCTGCTAACTGTTGGGTTGATGCTGTATGTTGACAGCCCTGCTAACTGTTGGGTTGATGCTGTATGTTGACAGCCCTGCTAACTGTTGGGTTGATGGTGTATGTTGACAGCCCTGCTAACATTGTTGAGGGACTGACAGGCTAGGAAGCATCATGGTTGACAGTGTGGGTGGTCTCTTCTCACAGGACATCTGCTGACAGCCAGTTCAGCACATTCACACCATCACGTTCTCTCTCCCACAGTAGTCCCTCCCAAGCATGTGACTCATAGTCAGGCATGTAAAGCTGTTTCACACAACAGGATATCATATTAAACAGCACCATCGGGAAAGCATGGTGTGAATATCAAATACTCAATCGCACACATTCATTTCACATTCGCATCTCATTTTCTTCTTGCTTGACTTTACTTCAGCTCAGGATCATGTGGAATGTTGTTTTTCCTCCATTCTCCATGTGTATATGTAGTATGTATATTTATATGTATACTCGACTGACAGCCCTAATATATATATATATATATATATATATATATATATATATATATATTAGGGCTGTCAGTCGAGTAATCGCGATTAATCGCATGATTGTCCATAGTTAATCACGATTAATCGCAAATTAATCGCACAATTTTTTGTGCGATAACTGTCAAACTAGATGAATGATGAATAGTTTGACAGTTATTGAGAGTTGCTTTGAGTTAATGAGTTATTAATTTGAGTTAGTGTGGACCAGTGATGTCACTGGTCCACACTTTAACACTCAATAACTGTCAAATTAAATGACAGACTTCAAAACCGTTTACAGTTTTCTGATATACTACTGATGTTCTAATGATACAAAGCTGGTTGAAAATGGGCAGAGTGTTCCTTTAACTTCCCTCCATGTGTTGCCTGCACCGAGAGCTCTCCGTCCATTTGCTGGCAAAGCTGCTCCAGATGATGTATTTTTGCCACTAAAACAACTTATGATGTCGGTGAGAGTCAAGCGACCGCCGGAGCCACGTTTCAGTCGCAGCTAAGTTAAGCTAAAGCTAAACGGCCAAATATGATAGAAAAACAGCGAACAGAGTGTGTTTTTACCTGGAACTTGCAGATATACATTATCCAGCAGCCAGCCTTTCAACAAATGGTGTTTATCCATGTAAAGTAACTGAGAAAGCGCCTGTGGAGATGGCAGCAGACCAGCTCGCTTCCCCCACTCTTTCCTCTCCCTGCACCCTCTGCCTTGCGTGGGGGTAGGGATCCACGGGTCCCAGTGGTGTGAGGATCTCCTGCAGTATTGTTTCTGTATTGAAATAGTGTTCTATGCAGTCCGTACCCATCTGTAAAAGTGCATGAAATGCATGAGATAAGTAAGGTCTGTGGTTAACAAAAGTTTATGGGAGTGGATATTTGTGTTCAGCAAGATAACCACTGTACACTGCTCACCTGTGGGACCACTGTACCCTGCTCACCTGTGGGACCACTGTACCCTGCTCACCTGTGGGGCAGCTACAGAAAAAGCAGCATGAAAAAACTTAGTGTGGCTCATAACGATGCTCTACGACTGCTCTTGCGTGTCCCTCGTTGGCATAGTGCCAGTCAGCTGTTTGTCACTATAGCCGTTTTCCCACATGCGCTTTGTACCGCTAAATGACCGGAACGTGGTCTAATGCCTGCATGTGGGAAAGTCGTCGTGCCGGTATAAGCGCGACCCCGTCATCGCGGAGATTTCACCAGTTTCGAGCCAGTCAGAAGAGCGGTATGCGCGATAACAGGCGCAAGTGTAGAACGGGTCCAGTCATTTGCCGGCATGGGCGAGGTGTACACACGTTGCTTAATGTTCCAGTGGGCATAATCTAATCATTCGCGCACATTAAAGCAAACTGGCGAAATGATCTTGTGATCTCTCCTCTCTGCTGCCTGCTCGCTCTCTGGCCACAGTCCTCCTCCTCCTTCAGTCACAGCCCGACAGGGACACAGACGAAGCAAATGCACGAAGCGAAATGTGGAAGTATTTTGCTTACGTTGCCGACAGCGAAGGCAAGCCTGGACACATCAAACGAAGCCAGTCTGTAAAAAGTGCTTCAACGCGACAGGTGAACGGATAAACAAGCAAACTTATTTCACCATCAAGAGTTTTGCCGACACGTCACTCCCCACCCGCTCTGCAGTGCCGCCCCGCCCCCCAACATACAGGCAATTTAGCTGCTAGATTCCCATATGCGAGAGCCGAAGTGTGAAGGGAAATGTCCGATATTGACTTACAGGTAATTTTCCGGTACGCATGTGGGAAAACGGCTTATGGGTATACCCACACTAAAAGCACTTTTGAGAAATCTCATGTACAGATTTATGTCTCGATTAGATACCTCTGAACAGGGTTATTGTGGCCTTAACCAATCCTGCATTAAGCAACACCAGGTTCTATTCTCCTTTGTGGCGACATTGGAGAAACAGCCTCTATGTTTTATGATGCCTGTGTTTATTTTAGTGTTGTCTTTGCATTTATAATGCATTTTTTATGTATTTTATGTCTTGTCTTGTTTTTTATATGGACCTGCGCTTGTGTCTGAAATAAAGTTTGAATTGAATTGAATTGAACCTTCACTAACGACGACCACTTTTGAAACGTCAATGTGTTCTCTTTTCTGCGATTTTCAGAAAACGTTTTAAAGGTCATAAAGGTGGTGCTTCATTTGTGAAGATGATCTTGCTGAACGCAAACTTCCACTCCGATAAGCTTGTGTTAATCACAGACCTTATTTCATGCATTTAACCCAAATCCCCATACAAAAAAATCCCATTCACTTTTACCCCTAAGAACCAACATGGCGGCGATTTCTGGGTAAGCCTACAACAATATGTCATCCATGTGGTACTCTATCTATTACTAACACAACAAAAGCCAGTCGGTAAAAGTACAAGCTATAAGATAAAAAAGAGGTAGCTGTCCAGTGTGGTTGCAGGAAGTTCCCCAGGTATTGAATGGAGCAGAGAAGGACATCCGAGGCACTCTGAATAATATTAAAAATCCTTTATTCTAGACGGGGATACCAACGCGTTTCGACTCAAAGAGTCTTCATCAGGGTCCCAATGCAGCACTCCCAATTGTATCTTTATAAAAAAGTACAAGCTACTTTGCTATCTTTTTCTTTGAGCTGTGAACATATCACTCGAGTCAGTGAACCTTGTTTTTTTTTTTTTTTTTAACACGTTCACTGCCATTGACGAGATATCTCGGCTTACAGAATCCAACGGTTGACTGCCAAAGAAGAGATATCTCGGCTTAAATTTTTTTTTTTTTTTTTTGACGGTGGGACGTGGATCCAACCCTTTTACGTCTTTTATACAAATATTGGAGGTATTGAATGTGTATAATCTATTTTACCGACCCACTGAGTGGCGACATGTCTCTCCAGAGTAGGAAGAGGCGAGCCAAAACTGGAGGGAAAAGCGCGAGGAAGCCGTTTTCATACTGTAAAATGGATGGCGAAAACGCTTTCACTTTCGCGCTGACGCACAGCGGTGGCAACGGTGGGGGGTTCCAAGAATAGACTGGATGCACACTTTGAAACACGCACCATAAATAAGCCCAGAATCGCAAGAGCTTGATCAGAGCTCTCAACCGAAACGCCAAGAAACGAGCGAAACCCATCCAGCGAGCCCCATCCAGACTGCCAGGCAGCAGCCAGGCAGCAGCAACTCGTTTGTCACAGACCCGCTGCAGAGCCAAGGAGGGCGGAGGAGAATGCCCACGGAGGGAGGAGTTGGAAGCAGAGGGGGGTTTCCTGCTGTTATGGAGGAAATTACTGTTCAAAACTATTGTTTAGATGTCTGACGTCTTACTGATGCCAAAAATGAATGGTTAAAGTGACTGTTCTATCGAATTTCACAAAAAGCCGTTTATCTCAGAATAAATTTTCTGACGCTGAAACCATGCTGTATTCAACTGCTAATGCTTACATAACTACTAACTCTACAAACTAACTCTTTTAGACAGAGAAAGCACACATTCTATTAGTTCTTTTGAGATATTGTGTGTTCACAAAATCCTAACAGAAACGAATCCTCGGCTCTTGATAGATGAGCCAGAATCCTCAAAAAAAAAACTTGGCAGAAGCTAACTACAGTATTGAAAAATGGCTGGCAGTGAATGTGTTAATATGATATTTTTATATCGTAAAACATAGGTTATATACCCGCTATGCCTATTTCTGGACTTTTTAACCATAATAACCTCTGAAAAGCGCAATAACAACACAAGAAAGACTACTATTCAAAATCAAATAAAACATTTATTTCACAGCAGCAGATTAAGGCATTAATAGAGCTGAGCTTTGCATAATGTGAAATGCGGGACCTGTCTGGAGCACTCTGAACATATATGTCTATATGAAAAGTCATAGAATAAACAATTGCTGCAAAAATCGACAAAAAAATAAACAAAATAATAGCCAGTCAGTGCCAGGTTCATTAAATCAAAGAAATAAAGTGATCAGGGGCCGGTTGCACCAACTGGTCTTAACTATGCCTGGTCATAACTCCTACGTCGGTCTTAGTTAAGACCAGTCTTTAGAGTGGATTTACGCCTGTTGCACCAACACGGCTTACGTCTGGTCTTAACTACGCTGGTCGTAGCAATGCGCGTCCATGTGAATTGTCAGGGAATGCCCTCTGATTGGACCACAAATGTGCCTCGCGCCCTGCTATTTCATAGCCTGACTCCACCAGACGGGGGCGGCATTGTTCCACAAATTCACAATCCACCTCAGTCTGGCCCTGGCCTCAGAGAGGCATTCAAACCGGCCGCCACCCAGGCGCACCAATCAGCGTGAGCTAAGGGCGGGCTTTGCGAGACCGGATGTGACGCCACCGAGAGGCGCTGGACGTTTGTAGTTCTTTCACTATTCAACATGGCGGCGGCTACCGAGGCTAGCTCCAGTGAGCTAGTCAAACATTCTATTCAAAACAATAAGCTAACATAAACGTTAAACACTTGATCTTACAGTGAGTAAGAAACCGTAACTGTATTGCTGTAACGTTATCAACTATGAACGTTAGTAAACAAGACATTGTTGTAGAATTTGGGGAGATAGCCTTCAGACGGTTGCTAGGCTGGGAGAACATAGCAGCCATCAGCTAGCTGTAGGCTAGTGAATGGCTAGCAGTTAGCCATTCACGCAAGTCACACAAACACAAAGCCCTTCTCACCACAGCCCAGTAAACATGCAATCTGTTAAACCATCATTTTTGTTCCAAATAGAAATAAATCATAACGTTAATCAAAATGCCACTGAAATATTAGCTAATCAACACAGAACTGCAAAGATCAGTGTGATGTATTGTCCCTACTGCTAGCTGAAGTGTATTCTGCTATGATTGGAATGTTTGCTGCTGTTTAATCAACCACGTTAACTCACGTTGGTGTCCGTTTGACATATTATGTTATACAGGCGAGATTAAAGATCTCAGGATAACAGGATGTTACTCGAGACATTGGTTTATCGATAGAACATAGCTTAAGATTTTGCACTTGTACTTTCTTTAGATAGGGGGTAAACAAACTAACGGCATGGGAGCCAATATCAATCAAACTTTATTGCAGCCAAAGGCCAAAAGGTACAAAACAGGACATGTATATAAATAACAACATTTTAAAGCTAAAAACAGGTCCATCATTAGGTCGTCATCATATAAGTTTGCCAACAAACAATATTTGTGGAAACCTAACTTGTGCATACACAGGGACTGACCATGGGGCACCACCCCACCAATACTAGATTATATCCAAATGCTGCATGGTGTAACCTAAAGGGTGCTTTTCCTCTTCTCCGTTGACGTCCTCTGGGCTCCAGGCAGCTCCCTTTCGCAGATTCATCTCTGACATAAACATCTTTATGAATTTACATCATCTTATCATTTTACCCAATCGTGCCTCAAGACCAGCAGATTATGTAACAACAACACCACACGGCCGTCTTTTCTCCGTTTAGTTTATTATCACAAAAGTAGCAAATAACATTCTCCAGTCATGCGTAAACATCTACCATTCCACTGACAGATATGCTAAAATTCACCAGTCCTTAATGCTAAATAGTAGCGTTAAATCATTATATTGTATCAAAGTATTTGGTTGTTATTGATTGTTTTGGTTGTTATTGAGCGAGCTACTGTAACTTGTCCCAATTTACCCCCGGGGATCATTAAAGTCTTTCTGATTCTGATTCTGATTGCCATGATCATAAAGGCTAGAGAGCGTTGCGTCTCCATGACGTTAGCCGTCCAGGCCAGACCAGGGTGCGTGCCACTCGGTGTCATATCGTGTCATCAGTTCCCTGAAGAAACGAACAACGATATGTGTTAGTCATGAATCGCTGTTAACGTTAACATCAAATCAATAATCATCAGACGTAGCACCCCAACCTCCAAATGTTGCTAACGTTAGCGTAACATCAGTTAATCCAATCAGTTACATTTAACGTGCAAAATGGCCTACCTGCACTTCATCCTCAGTCAGACATCTGCAGTAATTCTTCTTTCTTTTGGCAAATTGAATAGTCAATGGTTGCACCCAATATTCACCTTACAAAAACAGCAAAAAATCTGCGACCTCCATGCTAACTAATTAGCAATTGTAGTCCTAGCCGTTCGTGTTTACCAGGCGAGGCTACGTCATGAAGGCAAGTCGATCTGATTGGTTGGTGTTGGCACGCCCAGACGGTGACAGACAGACGGTCCATCCAATCACCTGCCAAGTAGCTTGAAAAAAGTGACCGCCCTCTTCAGCAGGGTAGCTTGACCAAATCCAGATGGATGTCGTTTGTGAAACAGAATGTGAAGCAAACTCATCAATCTGGCAGCGTCAGGTTAGCTATTTCACTGACCCCCGCGAAAATAACTTGCTTTGTTTTTTTTTACAGTGGCCACTACTGTAAGTGCGTCACTACACTACACTCCTCCCACCCTCCCTCGCTCCGGGGGAAAAATGGCGGCGATTGAGCCCGACAGACAGTCCGAATGAAATTGAATGTAACGTTCCCAATTCTATGTATTCAATTCTAAAAAAATTAACGGCAACATTTGGGAAGGCTAAGCCACACAACTAGTTAGTTATAATCTTAACATCGTGCTTCAAAGACGGAGAACTGGCTGTGTTACGACGATGAGGGTAAGGAGTCAAAAAGGTCTCCGCGGAGATCTCTGTTACAGGCAGGCACTACGCCTCCTCCTGACCAGGCGTAAGAGTTACGCCTGGGCTTAGTGAAAATAAGGCTTAAGCCGTCTTGGTGCAACCGGCGTAGCTGTTAGGTCGTAAAGTTACGACCAACTTAGCTTAAGACCAGTGTAAGACCAGTTGGTGCAACCGGCCCCAGATGCGTTGTCTCCATCTTTCTGCTCATGGCATGCTGTGTGCTTGGGTGCAGATTTCTCTCTCTCTCTCTCTCTCTGTGTGTGTGTGTGTTTGTGTTTTAATCACATCATGATCACTACAACATGCAGTGAGGTTCAAATGTAATAAATAGCTACATCTCTGACACCTTGTGACAACCAAAGCACAGCAAATAGCGCTTCCCTGCCAATTCTGAAACAACAGAGCTATAGGGCGTAGCCTACATCAACTTAAACTGATCAAATTTGATGAAGACTGCAGAAACAGCAGCCGAAACATGTCAGGTACAAACATTGCCTAACTGGCCTTTATAGATTAACTATTCTATAATTTATTTATTATTATTAAGTGAGGGGGCAGAAAATTGAACTGAGGGGGCAAAGCCCCCTTTCGCCCCCTCGTGGCGCCGGGCCTGACCCACTATGCTTCTGCTAGCTGGAACAAACTGCCTGAAGACCTCAGATCTGCCCCAACTTTACTCACTTTTAAAAATAGACTAAAGACTTTTATGTTTGCCGTCGCTTTTAACTGCTGACAGCTGTTCTAGGAGATATGTGTAGCCTCTAAATGCTCGAGTCCAGCTATTATAAAGGTTATGGACATTTTTCCAATCATGTGTGTAATCATGTTTCTTATCATGATGTCGGGGGATTTAATCTATTATGCAAACCCAATGAGTCCTCTCAGTTTTTAGCTCTTTTTGTAACTGCCGCACCTGTCGCTTAATGCACTTTTTATGCTCTTTCTTAAAGTTCTGAAGCACTATGAATTGCCCTGTGTGCCCTTGTGTATGAAATGTGCTATAATAAACTTGACTTGACTTGACTTGACATAGGTGACCTAGTTTGAATAAAGCATCCTATGCACAGCGGCAAAAACATTTTTTTGAAGTCAATGCATTTCCACAGTAAGGACATCTTTATGCCTTTTGAAGGCAACACAGCAGCACATTGCCAAGTGCAACCATGCCTGTGCTGAGAGTGACTAATCATTATGAGAGCTACTTCAATGAGGCAGAGTAGGACATAAAAATAGTCACATGATGTAAGAGGGCCAATGGACCCAGAAAGCAGCCAAAGCTGCAACAAAGTCTGTTTCAAAATATTGCTTTCTGTACTCAGACATATTTAATTTTCAGATTATCCAGGATGGGACAACTTTTTGATTGATAATGGCTAATGCTAGCCTGCACCCATTAAAACCATTGATGTATTAAAATAACCGATAACGTAGCGGGAGTAACTAATAAAACACATATTTTCTTCCTCACTAGAGATGCGTGGATGAGCTTTTATGCCATCCTAATCCACGTGTATGCATGGACCGTCCGCCCGCCATACATCCGCGCAAATTATTTTATACTATTTATAGATCCGCGCCCGCCATGCACCCGACGCTATAAACGCTATAAAAGGAGCGAACTTACGGTTTCTGTTGCCGTTGATGCGATCGCTGCAGTCCAAGACTCCAAATAAACTTCCATGCTGTCCAGTCCACCACTTGCCCTCATGTAGCTTACTCAGCTAACGCTATAGCTTTAAGTTTAGTTTACTGGATTGCCTCATTGTATGGAAAAATATGAACGCGTCTTCTCTCCAAACACGTCTTCAGCAGGAGTTTTTTGAGGGTGACATCATTGACCTTATATGAACGAAAAGTGTAGCCTTGCGACCTACTGTAGCACATGGCTATTGTTGTGTTTATGGCCGTGGGTCCTTTGGGGGATCTACAATAGGCGACTAAGAATGTGCCTGACGAAAAATGTAGCTTAAAATACGTTCATAGACTAGAGAACATAATTCATATTATTTTTCCTCATTAATGATACATCGTTTCAACCGCCCGCAACCCATCCGCTATTAATCAGAATGTTTATTTTTATGATCTGGCCCGCCCGCGGGGCGGGATATCCGCGGTCAGCGCAGTTATAACTAGATCTATAACATGAAGAGCCTGTCCAGCCAATGACGGCTTGAGACTGGCTGCCACAGCTGTCAATCATTCTTTTTTATATGTCAAATAACTACTTAAAAACAAACTGATCAGAAAAATGACCACTTGCACAGGCATTAGCGTGATAAGAATGATCTAAAATGATACAAACCCCCTTTGGAAAAAAATGATATATAAACATGTCCAAAACTAAGATGAGATGTTCATTGATTTGAGAAAAGAGTGCCCCCTATTCCTCCTTCCATCATAAATGGCTGTTGAAGTTGTTCATCGACAACAAGCTTTCCTTTGAACCCCACACAGATGCTGTTTGTGCTAAAGCCCATCAGCGGATGCACTTTTATCGTAAGCGCTTAGAGGTTTTAATGTCGACACCACTTGCGGATGTGAGAGTGGGAACGTTTGGCTTATTTGACCCGAAAGGGCTAAAAATAGTAGCGTTGTGTGGTTGCAGAGCCGCACTATTTTACGAAAACGAGGTGAACGTCACTGGTACTGTACGGGCTTATTTTAGCCGAAATTGCTAAAAATAGTATGTGGTTGCATAGCGGCCGCTTTTATTTTGAAGGCTTAACGTCCAAACCGAAACTCTTATATTTGGTCATTGAACGGAGCTTTAGCGCTCTCTCTCTTTCAAGATTCAAGATATTGTCACTCCGTTGTACAATTATGCACGTGTGAAATTATTGTGCTGGGGGGCTCCATTACAAGACATAGGTAGGTACAAAGTCACAACAATTATTAGGATTATTTTCAGTCTCTTTCTCTATGAACGTTCCTGGGTGGAAACAGGCAACCGGCAGCTGGAAACAGGGAGGGAGGGTGTCATGGAAGCGGCCACTGTCTCACCAGGAAACTGGTGAATAATGCACGTGTGGCTTCATCACAGTGTTTACATGTCACCACCCCCCAATATGTAGGGCCGCCCTAAAGACTCTGCCCAGTTTTCACAATGATAGATGGGAGCTTGTCCTCAGTCTCTAGTTGAGCTAAGCGTTTGGAGAAGGAAGACAGTCAAAGAGAAACTACAAAGACCAGACGGTTCCCACACTGAACTACAATTTCCCAAAATGGCGACGATTAGCAAAACTCTACAACACAATAAAAGAAACGGCGCCAGACGTAACACTGACAACTGTCTAAAAAGTCTGCCTCTTACTCGCATTCACCCACAGAACTAGCCGTGCCACTTCGGGTTTTGACAGCCTCATCGTTGTGAAATCAATTTCCTCTGTTTCACAGCTTTTTCGGAGCGTTTCTCCACTGCTGTGGTTGCACTGACTTCCCTGCTCTGTAGCCTGAGTCTACCACTTCTGATGCCTTCTGTTGTGTTTTCAGCCTGAACTGCAATCTGCATCAATGATAACACTGTAGTAGGGATGTCCCGATCCGATCACGTGATCGGAAATCGGGGCCGATCACGTGATTTTCAACTGATCCGGAATCGGGGGGAAGAGATCGGATTTTTATGTATAAAAACGTCACAAAACAAATATGCCAATTCTCACATTTCAGTCATCCAAATAAACAATCTGTCATTTATTTTATCATTGCAATTTGTCATATTCATCGTAAACACGAGCCCTCTTGCACGCAGCAACACACGCAGTTTTAACTTTAGTAGTGGGGAGTGACGAGTGAGCATTGATAAGAAGCGAACTAATCCGTTGCAACAGCGCACAAGAGATTGGCCATTTTGGGGCGCAACAAACCTCTCTGTGCTATTGTCCTGTTGTTTGCGGCGCCAAAATGGCCGCGGTTCTCTCGTTAATGTCACTTCTTTCCTTCCATACTCTTTGTTTAGTGTTCGACTAGCCACACATCAGAACTGATCAGAACGCGATAAAACATACAAAAACACATGTCCAACCATAACTAGATGGTCGCACAGTGGCTAAAACAGAAACAAGACGTAACGTTAGTTAGGGATCATGATTAAACTCACCTAGGAGTCGGACTAGGAAGAAAAGCCAGAAGTGTTCTGCACTGCCTGCATCATCAGTAAAGTTCCCATAACGAACATCTTTTTGTTGTCGGCATTCCGTCGGTCTTGTGAATAAAATCTGTCGTTCCTCCATGGTGTCAGAAGTGGCCGGACTGCACTCGTCTCACAGATAAAGTTTCAAACATTTTAAATCCACACAGACTGTCCTCAGTGTCTCCATGTTGTCTAACTTGTAAACAGAGCTGCACCGCTGCACCCCGCCCCCATTTAGCAAGCATGCTCAAGAAGAGTACCTGGCTGCAGACAGTGGAGAACCTCCATGCCTGATTCTATTGATGTGGCTCAATGGCCGAAACTCGAAACAATAGCAGACATTAGCCAGTGAAATGAAATTAGGCAGCATGCAAATGAATACTACCAGCCGTGTCCATAATTTCTCTCTCAGAGTCAGTTTTTATCTTACAAAATATACCTATTTACTGATTCTAAAACGACTCCATTTTATGTGTTATGTGTTTTCACCATACAACCTTTCACCTCAAATTGCTAGATTTCAACATGGCGAGTTTGTAGTGAAAAAAACAGTCTGTGTCATATTTTTTATTTTGTTATTTTGTGCAGCACCATTGATAAGCTGTAAAGATATTTTATTTTGTTTACTTGGTTTAAAACCAATGCTGCACTAACTGAGTTGTGGTTGTGATAAAAGAGCCGTACAAAGATGTCATATTGGTTGGTTAAAATAAAAACACTTAAACACTTAGAAGAAAAGGGGGGAAAAGCATCCAAGTTGTCTCAACTTGTTGTCCCAACTATTTCTGCAATGCATTGCAGAAATATCGGATCGGGACTCGGTATCGGCAGACACTCAAAATCATATGACTCGGACTCGGACTCGGGGGCAAAAAAAGGTGATCGGGACATCCCTACACTGTAGCATCGATGTGTACAAGCCTAGTTACACAGTGTAGACTCTATGAGATAAAAGTATTTCTCATCAGATTGCTAGATTAATCATTGGAATAATTGGTAATACTCAATTACTAAAATAATTGATAGCTGCAGGCCTACAGCCAATCAGCGTCGCCAAATCCAATCCAAATCAAGTCCCCATCAATTGTTGTTATTACGTCTATTTCTGCAATAACTGCACTTATTGCTGTGTTTACTTAGGTAGAGCGAAACAGAATAGGCCAGGTTCTCAGGATGGTTTTAGCAAGCTACCTCTAGGTTTTTTCAGCCAGAACTATATTTCATTACAATAACACTGATAAAAACAGCATCTCATAATAACTCCCTCTCCAAGACCGTTCCGACATGTCTACCAACTCACTGAAGGTGGTGTCCACATGCATATTTGCTTGGGGAGAGAGAGAAAATGCTGGGCGAGGGGAGAGAGAGAGAGAATGTGTGTGTGTATCCACTGCGCTGGG